>NW_006209541.1:677080-710112 GCF_000334495.1 Tupaia belangeri chinensis
AGGAAAAAATGAACAGAAACAATAAGACTCTGTGTGTTTATTAACAAACTGTGCATATATAATGAAAAAAATAAAAGAAAGGTAATTGGTGGGATATAAAATTGACTTGTTTCTCCCTTTTTTGAACAAATTTAACTTAAAGAATATGTTTGCTCATGAAAATGTGTTGATGTTTTAAATTTTTCCATGATAAAGAACACGTGTATTTATTTTAGAAGAGTTTTTTTATCAGATACCGACAAAACACACACACACACACACACACACATATGGATTCAAAGTGATGCTATGATATATGCTATGATATATGTATACGATATGGAATGACTGAATCAAGCTAATTAAAACACCCATGTCCTCAAACAGTGATGAGGAGAGGAAGAATAATCCTTGAAAACCTGGAACCTGAAGCCTAATTCCGCAATTGAGAAGCCCTCAAATGGTCAATGGTGGGACTTTGCCGATTGCTGGGAGTTGAAGGCATACAAGAGAAGTACTACCCTCTGGGTGCCGCATTCTCTGGGGCACTTGTCTTTTCAGGGAAGATTGATTCTGGCTCACAGACAGTCATTATTACAGTGCCCAACATCAAAAAGCCTTTCCTCTCTGCCCATCCCTCAGCCGTCCATCGGTTCCGGAGGTCCCTGGGTGGTCTTGGACTCATCTCTAAATCTACTCAGCCTCTGAGCTCCTCCAAACCTTGCTTTTTTCCACCAGCCATATTCAGTCCAAATTAAAGAATTCCTCTAGGCAGAACTTTTTCAAAGAATTGAAGCCAAAATAAAAGTTAATGAATTTCAGTAAAGGCAAAAGACCTCTGGATAGATGTTTTGCCCTTTTTATTCATTGAGCTCATGCAGTTTTTATTTTCTCAATTTTCTCTTTGTAAAACTCTCTGTTCCACCAATGTTTCCAAAATTAATTTTGACCTTCTGGCAACATTTTAATTTCACATGCCTCAGTAGATTCTCTTTGTTCAACAACTTATTTCATATATTCATTATTCCTTCTAGAAAACAGCATTATCTTGCTCAACATAAGTATTCATTATATGCCTAATTACACTGAGAACTGCACACAGAAGCAAGAGCCTGGTGCAGAGAAGGCAATGTTGGTCTGAAGGGAGTGGGAGCAGGCTCAGGAATGACCCCGTAATTATTAGCTGAGTCCCTCCGGTGTGGAGCTGACCCAGGTTGGGTTTCTGTTCTTCCATAAGCTCAGTGAGTCATCTACCCGATCTGAGTCTTATTTGCATGTATCCATAAAATAAGATGGTAGTGACATTTAGAGTTTTGTGAAGACCAAGAGAGGATATCACTAGCATATGTGGGAGCTGACCCAGGATATGCATAAGTTGTTGCCATTATTATGAATGCAACATATCCTTGACACTTACTAGGAACACTTTTTTTAAAGAGAGTGATTTTTTGCTATAGGGCGTGTGTGCTTGCCAAAGAGACAGAGAGAGGCAGAGAGACGGAACACGAGAAATCCCTCTCCAGGGGGCATGGGCACACCTCAATCCCTTTGCTTCCATTCTCTCTTAGAATTTCGGTCATGCATGTGCACACATCTAGTGTGACTTTAAGCTACCGGGTCTGGGTCTCAAATAGCAGTCAACTATGAGGGAGTCCAGTGACATAACCACTACACCATCTGCTAGTACCCTTACTAGAAACACTCCTTGTCCTTTGCATTAAACTTCAGTCTCACTGTCCTGTATGCTATTGTGTACACATGGCAAACTGTTGCACACTACTGATTCTACACTTGGTTTTCTTTCTGATTGGACAGCTCCTTGCCCCAGATTTCTGTCTTTGTGTGTCTGATATTTTTCTGGTCTTTCTGTCTCAAATGTAGTATCATTTCCTCACAAAACCTTTTCCTGAATGTACCATTAAGGTACCCTTTCATTCTTAGGCTTTCTGCTTTACAACATTACGATTTCTGTATAGCATTTATCTGTATCTGGAATTTATCTTCCATTTATTTTTAGCATGTCTGCTCTTACTTCAACCAGTATTAAAGTTCCACAAAGGGGACAGTCTTGCTGGTCTTCTTTTCTACTGTATCTGCAACTTCTAAAAAAGTGTTGGTGGCCTAGTCTTGGTCAATCATCATTATTTTTAAGTTAATTTTATTCATGATAGAAAGCATGTGAACACACTAGAACCAGAGAAAGAAACAATCACCCTAACAGGGTCTTGTCACTCAACGTTTTCCTTTCCCTAGCCCTCCCGCTCATCAGGATCTTGGGCACACATCCACACTCTTGTATTTCAGATCAGTTTGGCCAGGAATCTAAAACCGTGGTTGGCCATGTGGTTTCCAGCACTGCAGTTCAATTTGCTACTGACTACATCACTAGGCTAGGCCTCAGTTATTACTGAATAGGTGAGAATTGGATGATAATGAATGGATAAGAAAAAAGCAAACTGCTTTGGCTTAAATAAAGGGACAGGTTATTTTTGTTAATATTTTTGGGGGATGGGGGAGTTCCCCTTCCCCAATAGAAGTGATAGCTATAAAGGATGGCTTTCATAAGAAATAATGTTTGATCTGGACTTTAGTAAATAAATGATTGGGCAAAAAGGTGTGGAAGATGGGCTTTTAGATGGTAAGAGAAAATGAAACAAGATAAAGCAGTAGGACACACCGAGGACAGGGCTTGTCCTTGCATGGCTCTCTGACGGGATTCACAGTCTACATGTATCTAAACTCTCTTCTCCTACAGTCTCTCCTTTGTCAGAGGCTCCATATTTTGGTCCTGCCAATAGGTGCGATGGTTAAGTGACTGAATCACACATTGCTGATTGTGCAGCTCAAGTCCCAGACCCAGCGGCATGAAAAAACAAGGCCAAAACAAAACAGAAAATCAGGTGCACATGCATACACAAAAAGCCCCAAGAGAAGAATGGAGAAGAAGGGATTTTCATGAGGCAATCCTTCTTGGGGGTAATTTCTCATTTTTCCTCTTTCTCTCTTTATCTCTCTCTGGTGAGCCCTATAGCAAAAGTTAAAAAGAAGGAAAAGAAGGAGAAGAAAAGCAGAGACAGCTCTGTGTTCTAATTCTCAGGTGAAAAATTGAGTCCCTGTTGAAATGTTTCTTCTTCCCATAGCATATGTCCAATTGATCAGGAAGCCTATGAGGCTCTACCTCAAATTATTCCCAGAAACTGATCATTACTAAGCACCTTCCCGGTGTCGTCTAGTCATCACCAATTCTCAGCAGCCATCTAATGAGTCTGTTCCTTTCAGTTCTTCTCTTGTGATCATCTTTTCTCAATGGGGGAGCCAAATGTTGAGACTTTTAAAATGAAACTCATCTCAGGCTGGCCCAGTAGAGTAGTGGTTAAGCACTGTGCATAAAGAAATGGGTCCCATTCAGCAGATAGCAGTTCAAATTCTGGTCCTGGCTACTGGAAAAACCCACTGAGAATGGATGTATGTGTGCCCCAAACTCCAACAGGATGGAAAAATAGAGGAAAAGGGTTTGTAGCATGAATATACCCCATTGTGGGTATTTTTTTTTTCTCTAGCAAGCATGTGGTAATGTACCCTCTGGTAATACAAAGATTTAAATAAAATAAAATAAAAGTCATCTGATGCGCTCTGTATGCCAGTCTGCCTCTGTTGTCCATTTCCTCAGAAAGGAAGCCCACTCCACAGTCTACAGCCCCTTCTGGTCTGGCTGCTGTCTACTCTCTGTCTCTGCTGTCTAAACTCTTTTTGCTTCATTCTGCTCATCCACCTTGGCCTTGCTATACCTTGAACACTGCAGGGATATATCCACTCTAGATGTTGACTGAAACGTTCTTCCCTCTGCTTGGTAACCTCTTGCCTCTGAGGTCTTTGCTCCAATAGCATCTTCTCAATGACCTGATGCTATTTAATTCTACCATGTTTCCCTTGCCAGTACTAATATCTTTAGCCATGCTTTCCATTTTTCCTTTTGTCTAAGACACTCAGAACCTTCTAAAACACCATCTATTTTACTTATTTGTGGTTTATTGCCTACCCTCCATCACAAGAATGTGAGCTCCAGGAAAACAGGGATGACTGCTTTATTTGCTGATGTTTCACAAGGATCTATGATGTTAAGACATAGCAGGCCCTCAAGTAATGTTTGCTGAATAAATAAAGGTATGAGAACTGACCCTGCATTTTGGTTGACCAGCATGCAGAAGGGACATATACAGAGCGAGATGAAGCCAGAGTTCAGCCTGAGATTGAGCAAGAGAAAGCTTTCAAACTCTTAAGATGTGGCTTTGTGCTTTATTCTATTGATACATACACTGGACAGCAGGAAAAAAAACCCATAAATTTGCATTATCTTAGCTATCTTTAAAAATAAGTGGAAATTCTAGTTGATTTTAAAGGATACTAAAAAATTCTTGTCATTTGAACCTGGCCTGAAGACCCACTTGCATGAAAAATCACTGCCTTACACTTTGAGACCATGAGAAGAAAATGCAGATATTGAGAATACAATGATAACTCTCCTATCTTTCATTAATTACATTCATGGATCAATTTCAGTGTTTTGCATAATGTCTAGCAATATGACTTCAACAGTGTAAGACCAGATTTAAATATGTGTTGGGTGTCCTATGTGTGTCAGGTTCTCTGCTACATGCTATGAATGTCAGTGTCCATGTACATGAAAAATAGACAGCAACACCCCTCATTTCAGTTGTTGCTGGTCAGTCCCTAAAGGTGTCAGGGCCTGTGTATTGCTCTTTGTTCCATCCAGCATTGGAAAATTGCTTTTGGTAAAGAAAAAGATAAAGAACATATTTAGTACGACTGTCAGGCCCTCTGATAACTTCTTGGAGTCCTTTTCCCTCCTTGTCCTGCTGGCAGGTCCTTGTCCCACTGTCACTGCTGAAAATGCCCAACATCCCTTTTGGCAGCCTTGCTGCAGCAGACCCTGGCATGAAACCCCATCATTTCCAATGGAACCTTGAGGTCAGGCTTCTTATTTAGCTTCTGGGAAATCGGATTTCTTATGACAGCGTAAATTAATGTCACCTGGGCGTTGTTATCCTAGACAGCATGATGATTAATGAAATCCCCACTTTTATATTTTGGGAAACGGTACACTGCAAAGATTCATGCTTTCCCATATGACATAGATGCCTCATGATGCTTTCGTGTTTACCTGTGACCAGGCCAGATACAGATGCACCCAAATGCTAACTCTACTTCAAAAAAAGATCAACAGATCAAGCCACAGTAGTGCAGGTGGTAGGATGTCACTCCCTGAGTCTGGCCACGGGAGGGGCCCAGGTTTGGATTTCTGATCCACATGAAAAGTTTGGGGACCTGTGATCCTAGCTAACTGGAAGGCTAGGAAAGAGGATTACATAAGGATAAGACCCTATTAGAAATACCTACCCTTCTCTAGCCATCTCCTCCTGTTCTCTTTTTCTCTTTCTGATGTAAAGGGCGGGATGGGTGGTGGTGGAAGTAACTAAATTGTTGAAACCCACTGACCAATATAAATGACATACTAGCTATTTAGACTTGGGCTCTCTTTAGTGAAGCTTCTCTTCTTCCTCCAGCTCCCCAGACTTTGGTCCTTACCCCAGCTAGAGCTTGCAAGCAACCCCTTCGAAAACCTCCTATGAGTAAGCTGTCCTCAGGGTAGAGCGCTTGTATCTACTGTCCAGTCCCCCCACCCTGGCTCATCCCACTTTCCGCAGCACAGTTCCCATGGTGCTTTTCATGTCGATTACACCTCCCTGCAAAAGAAAAACTACTTTCTGCTCACCTTTATGGTACTTTCAGTTCTCATGGTGTGAACATTCTAATAAAGTCTCTCCTTACCTAAGTCAGGATTAGATTTTTTATATGTCATCTCCTTCAGAAAAATATATGAATGGAAAGAAATCCTTTGCTCCTTTTTAACTGGATACTGAGCTTCTTTGGGAGAACCTTAAAGGAATCCTGGGAATGCATTTCCTCTGAACTTCTTGTATTAGATGACGGTCTTCTTTTTGCCTAAGCCAGTGTGGACTGGGGACTTTCTTAGCAGTGGAGAAAGTCATCTTCACTGATACCTGTGACCAAGGGACTGGGCCTGGATGAGTCATATTATCTATACTCAGATGAGAGGAATATTGAATGCCTGGTGATGTTCCTGAAGTTGCCATAGAGACACTACAGAGACGAGGTAGACAGTGGATTTTAATGGTTTGTAAATATCTTAAGAAAAAGATGTAGAAAGAATCAAGATCCCACAATAGCAGAGTAAAGGTTGTAGGCCATCAGGTAGCATAGTGGTTATGCTAGTGGACTCCCACATAGATGCCACAGTTTAAGACCCAGACTCAGTGGCTTGAAAATCACACAGACCACACTTGTATATGTGCTCAAAACCCCAGGAGAAGAATGGAGGAGAAAGAATTGTGGTCTGGCCATCCCTCCCAGAGATTATTTCTTACTTTCTCTCTCTTCTCTCTCTCTCTCACTCTCTCTAGTAAGTGCAAGCACCCTATAGCAAAAATCTTAAAAAAAAAAAAGACTAATGAAGGTTCTAATCCCATTTTTTTTTTCTTGCCAAGGGGTTTGTGACCTTTGACAAGTCAATTCAATACATAAAAATGAGCATTAACATTATCCTCCATTTCCTAGCATGGTGCTTGGTTCTAGGATGCAGATGCAACCAAGATAGTCATCCTCAGGATGCCTGTGGTCTAGTAGGGAGATTTAAATGAATAAAGAAGCAATAGAAGATGGATGTCAATGCTGCATTGTAAATGTGTGCAACTGACCTCTGCAGAGTTTCATAGTAAAGCCTTGTAATAATGAACACATGGAAAATGATCAGCCTTTTGCCAGACAGATAAATATGAGACAGACATTCCAGAAAGGAAAAATAACCCTGAACAATGCATTAATGCACCTGTGTGAGAAAATTCACTTGACCAGATCATGTGGTTACTTGTAGGCCTCACTCACAATCTACACCCCCTGTCCACAGATGGGGGATTGTCAAACTTGGTCTCAGCCTCAGTTCTGTGGATATCTCCAGGATACCTTGTGAAGCCTGGCATTTTCAGGACGGAGGGGAAATGCAATGAGCAGACAAAATCTGGGTTTCCTAGTGTATTAGCTGGCATCAGGGTTCCTGTCCTAATCTCTTTACATTGGTTTTTACATGTATATAATTGGGAAAGCAATAGTTGCTTGTACCAATGGGTTATTGTGGAGATACACTGTAAATACCATAGATATATAACATTCTTAGAACAAAGCCTGCCATAGTCAGTGCCATATATGTGTTAGATAATTTTATGATGATAATCACGTTTAAACAGAGCTCTTCTTTACTTCGTTTTCATTTAAGACATTTTTTGAAGACATGTTTGAGAAAATATTATTAAGTTTGAACATAACTACTGTCAATCCATTCTTTCAATAAATACTTAATGAGTGAGTGTCTATTCTGTTCTAGATGTTAATTCTTGTAATAGAATAGCAACACAATTGTGTAAATACTCCTGCATTCTTGGGCTTTCTTTTGAATAGGGAAAATTCATATGCATGTATACTTATGAACATAAAAGTACATTATAGTGTGTTAAATTCTATGATCAAAATATTAAAGCCTAAAGTTGGCAAAATAATATAGTGGGGGAACATTTATTTGTAATTTGGTTGATAGGAAGGGCCTAACTGAGAAAGTGATGTCTGAGAGAGAGTCATCCTATTGCTCATGAGTAGACAATAGGTCCTGGGGTTGTGAGGAGCTACAAGAAGGCCAGAAGGCCAGCAAGAATGTTCGGAAGAGACAAAGTCAGGAGAAACCTGTGGCCAAAACAAAGGGGCTAGGATGTTTGAGTAACACTGGAAATTTGAAGGACTCGGGCTAGGATTCTGCAAGATGAGAAATGGTGGGAGGGTTTGGAACACAAGAATGAGATAATGTGACTTCCTTTTTGGTGATTGCTAGGTCACCGATGAGACCATGGTGGCTCTGATTGTGGTGGTAGCATCGACAATGATGGGGAGTGATGAAATTCTTGGTAAAGTATCAAAAACCTGTATAGAGAGAGGCTGTGGAGATATATCCATTGAATTCATCTTTAATTGGTGTCTTTGGCATTTGTGTTTCTGAGAAGTGGTTCCCTGGGCTCCTGAATACCTAGATGAGAAGGGGTTACAGGAGCAGAGGCAGGGTCTGACTTTCATTCAGGCACAGGTGCAGCGAGGGCTTTCCTGTCTTCAGATGACAATGCTTAGTAAGTCCTTTTTAAAAATTGTTCCCTTGCCTCTATCATAGAATAGAATTTGACCCTGAGTAATGTGACTTAATGAGGGTAGCTTAACTGTGCATACAAAGAAGCACTTAATATATATTTATTTTACACATGGTCTCAGTCATTATGTGTAATTA
The DNA here is from genome assembly GCF_000334495.1 of Tupaia belangeri chinensis. Taxonomy (NCBI): domain Eukaryota; kingdom Metazoa; phylum Chordata; class Mammalia; order Scandentia; family Tupaiidae; genus Tupaia; species Tupaia belangeri. The sequence continues at coordinate 685,482 of NW_006209541.1, forward strand.
CATTTGAAAGAGAACTGGATAGATAAGTTATGAACCACAACAGGTGTGACTAGAGAAACACACAGAAGGCACATAAAATCTGGAAGGGAAAACTGATTATATAAACTTTCCATTAGGGCAGGGAGATCTATGTTTGGACCTCGAAGTCAATCATTGTGCAACCAGATAATTACAGGCAGCCTACAGCAGGATGGAAGAAGCTGAAGCATGAGCCAGGGGCACCGCCATAACTCACTCCTCTTCAAGGTGCCCTTGGGTCCTTGGCCACACTGGAGAGGAAATTATGAAGTGGCAGTTGGAATTCTATCATCTGAGAAGCGATGGAGGGACTGAGCCATACTCACCGTGATTAAAGCAGATGAGCTGCTGGTTTAGCTCCTCTCCATTAAATTTCTGTTAAACTTGAGACCTTCACAGCTATTATCTTATTAAGAGGCCAGCCATTGAGAAGCTATGGAAGGGGGATGAAACAACCATAAAATTTGTAAAAATTTGAGAGATTTTGCTTCATGTACATTTGAAGAGGATACTAGGATTCAACACTTACTTCTTATTAGAAATTTGCATATATTATTTCATTTATTTATCAAACGAACCTGTTCTTTATAGGTAAATGAGGAGAAGCTTAAGGAACATTAGTAAGTGGAAAGGTTTAATCACTACTCAGAAAAGTGGTGGTATTTTCTAGATACAAAATCAACTAAAATATGGAGTTGCATGTTATTTTCACTACGTCACTTGTCCTCCAAGGAGTGAATTTTGTTTTTTCTGTATTACACAATATTTTTCTGACAGCACATGACCTTGTGCCAAGATCTCTTGTGCTTTTCTCTCTGGCCTCATGCCTGCTTCCCAGCTGTGAAAGCCTAGAGTTCTAATAGGACACAGAGAACCAGGGGTAAACAGAGCTCTGACCGGTGAGTAGTGAAGGAGGGGAGGGCACCTCAAGTTAACATCTTCATTTACATTTTTGTTTACTATGTGGTAGTGCACCCTCACACCCTAGGAGTGGCTGTGGTCTTTTTTCAGAGTATGGTGAAAGCCTGTTTCATTTTCCAGGTCTTCTTGTCTTTCCCATTAAATCTCTTTGGTCTCAAACAGCAAATGTCCTTCTGGGATAGCCTTAGGCAATGCTGTGAAATCCATCCTCTGTTCCGAACTTCTCCTTGGTTGTCCTCTCCCTCACTCTGTGGACTTCTCATCCTCCTCTGGTGCTTGTGAAATTTGCCTCCTACCAGCTGAAAAAAGAATCCAAATTATTATATGCATGAAAACATGCCCCTGTTTTACAATTCAAAGGGCAAGCCAATTGTTTTTGTTCCTCTTATGTGTGTTTGAATCCAATGAAGAACTTTTTTTTTTATAAAAGTTTCAAATTAAAACAGATTCTACAATCAAAGGAGAACATTTTGTGAGGCATTAAAAAAAAGTGCCTTTCTTGGCCATTACCTTTTTAACAGTGTCCAGTGAAGTCTTAATTTTCAAGTCACCATGTTTATTTTAATATTCTAAAAATAAATAAATAAAAACAGCCCTACAAACTTCTAGACCCATGACTAAAATAAGTTCAATGGACATTTGATTGAGTGTTGATTTATGGGCACATTAAACAAGTGTTAACCAGCTACTAATCTAGCAAAAATTCCTATAGGAAGACAAATAATAATAAAGAAACCAGCAAAACCTGACCTTTCCAATCAAGGGGGCTCTGGCAGACTAAATAACAACCCCTTTAAAATGTGCAGGTCTGAATAGTAGTCCCTGAAGACACTGCTTTACATGACAAAAGAGATTTGGGAGATGCAATGAAGTTAAGGATCTTGGATTGGAGAGAAATTTCCGGATTACCTGGGTAAATCCAATGTAATTCTGAAGGTCCTTGTTTGAGGAAAGCAGAAGGGTAGAATTCTGAGAAGAGGAGATATGACAGCAGAAAAAGGGATCAAAGAACCAGAAAAATTTTAAGATGTCATGCTCCTGGCTTTGCAGCTGGGGGACTACAGCCCAGTGTCTAGAGAGGGCTAGTAAAAGTAAGAAGACATTTTTTTCTGTGAAATTTCTAGAAGGAATGCAACTCTACCAATACTTTGATTTTAGGCCTTCTGACATTTAGATCATAAGAGAAAAAAAAATGTTTCTTTTAAGTGTTGAAGTTTGTGGTAATTTGTTAGAGGAACAGAAAGAAACTAACAGTGGCAGCTAAAATTGTCACAGTAACAGTTTGTCTTTGATACAGTAAGACTTGTAGCATCCCAGTTGTTGTAAGAGAATAGTGTAAGACTGTCCTAAAAAAAGACTTTGGAAAATAGAGTGAAAGCGCCTGTGGCACATACCAGCTGGCCCCAAAGCCTTTGGAAACAGAAACAGTAGCAGTAAGCAAGGGCATTTCTTGGAGTAAATATTAGTATTCCAGTCAGCATCCTAAATTAAGTGGTAAATTGCTGCGAGTCACTGTAACTGCTTTTTGTTCTCTTTCTCTTTTTGAAGGTTTGTCCAATAGAACATAAAACTGTGAAGCTTGAAGCTAAACATTAACTTGACCAGCCTTGAGGTGAGCGGTGATTTCTTTTAGGTGTCAATCCTCCAAGACGGCAAGGGAAACGTTAACCCAGGGCAAAAACGAGTGTTGATGTAAAGGAAGAGAAGGAACATTTTCTGAAGAAACCAACATTCTTTTTCCCTGTGTAGAATTTCATCCAGCCTATGAGGAGTGTAAATAAAATAGTTATCTATTAGAATAACATAAGTATTGTTTATCTAGGTAAGCAAGCCCTTGATGGCATGTGCCCTTAACTGTATCTTCCTTGTTTCCTCTCCCACCTCCAAGAGGTTGAGAAAAATCTGTTTCAGTCTGGGGACCAGCAGTTAGCGTAATGGCTGTGTCACTGGACTCCCATGTAGTCAACCATGGTTCAAGTCCAGGACCCAGTGGCTTAAACTCACGCCGGGCACGTGTGCGTGTGTGCCCAAGATCCCGAGAGGAGAATGGAGGAGAAGAGATTGCAGCGTGGCCATCCCCCCCTCCCCCCCCCGCAGAGTGATTTCTTGCTTTCTGTCTCTCTGAGGAGTGCATGCGCCCTGTGGGGTGGGGGTGGGGGGGAAGAAAAGAAAGAAAAGAAAAGAAAAATCTGTTTCAGTCTCTTCTCTCTGTGAAAGGAGTTTGTGGCCTTTTTTTATTAATTAATTTATTTCTTATCATAATCTTGTTTATATTACATTGAATCACATATAACTTGACAGTATATTACATTTCTTTTTCCAGAAGGAATACCATGCATATCAGTCAATACAAAGACATTAAAATCCCCATCCTCATCATCCAATAGCTTTTCATTTTTCCCGATTATTATTATTATTCCAATTGTTTTTTTAAATAGTCAATCACTATCATTTTGCTTGTAAAAAGACTTTACCCAACATGAAATACTTCTCAGACCAATCCAGTTGAGAATATTATACATGTCATCGTCAACAGGTAATAGACCATATCTGGTCTTTTTGACCTATAGTAAATGCAACTCAGATTTGAATCCTATGAGGGAAAAGATATCTGGAGACACAAAAAACTTGTGTCTTGTAGAGAGAGCAACATTTTGGGGAAAAACAAATGTGATTTATGAGTCATAAGAGATGCTAATACTTCAAAGAAGACTATAGTCAAATAATTTTGGGAAATAAGTATATCTTCTCTTTTAGGTACAGTTAATAACGGTTCCACCATAGATTAACATGGGCTGTAATTCCCAGGTCCCCCAGGTCAAATCCTTCACAACCACTTCTCTGTTGTGCTCCACAAACACACTCCATCAATACCCTCCGGCAGTGCTAGAGAGAAAAGTACTGGGTCCCTACACATGCTGTGCTGTGGGTTTGGATTTGTCACTTGTCCAACCACTATCCTAGACCCAGCATAATTCTTCCAAATTAGTTAGACTTAATGGGTTAATTAATTAATTTATTTTTATTTTTGTGGGGAGAGGTTTTTGCTATAGGGTGTGTGCACTCACCAGAAAGAGAATGAGAGACAGAGAGATAGAAAGAGAGAACCCCCCCCCCCCCCAGGAGGGATGGCCACACCACAATCTCTTCTCCTCCATTCTCCTCTTGGGATCCTGGGCACACATGCACACATGCCCCGCGTGAGTTTAAGCCACTGGGTCTGGGACACAAACCCAGTTCGACTACAGAGAGGGCAGGTTGGGGAGAAGAAAAAGCCATTCATCCTTTCTCTCCCATGGCAATTATACCAATATCAAAACTTATATTATAGTTTTCTAGGGTTCAATTTGAATCCAAATACTGTTCTTTCATTGCACGTGCCTGTCAATGTACATACTTTCCAGGTTCTGCAAGTGCAGGAGCACAGGTTATCCAACTGTGCATCCCAGGAGCTGTGGAAAGGATGCTGTGTGATCACATTTTCTTTTGCAAAACTGGTCAGATGACTTTCTTCCTATCATTTTGCTGTCCATTATCTAATGCTTGCTAATTAAAATAATCAGATCAAAGGTGGTTAGAGTATAAATCCTTACTTGGAGATCCCAAATCTGAGAGACATATATAATGGTAGAGGAAACGAGACCTTTGGGATGTTTGTGTCCTATCATCTCTCTTTACAGTTAGGAAAGTAGGGAAACAGAGTAAAAGAAAATTGTTTACTGTCCAAGGTCACACCACAAGATAATGAGCAATTGCTCCAGAAGCATGGATAAAAGGTGTCTATTATAGGTCATTCTGGAGTTGGGGAAGATAAACTATCCTGATAGCCTACCTTTCTCCCTTCTTTCTCTTTCAGCAAGATGTTTTTTCCAAAAAAAAAAAAAGAAAAGAAAATAATCAAATCACATTCTGGCGTATGTACATGTTCATGAAAAATTATAACAGGATGGGAGGATGGAGCAATGAAAGAGAAGAGATTGTGGTGTGTACCACACCTTTCTCAGAGGTGGTTTTCCCTTCTCTCTATAGCCTTATCTTTGAAAAAAGATGATCTTGAAGATCTTTAAGATCTTGATTAAGTGACTTCCCTGGGCATTTCAAGCTCTAAGGCAGAGGATAAAGGAAAACACGTAGCATGTGCCTTTTACTAAACTCACTTTTACCAAGTTACCCTTCAACTTTACCAAGATACCTTGTTGATATATAAGGATGCTTCACTATACATTTTTAGGTCAACTTCTTTCTGACTACTCATCTGTTCCAGGTGCCCAGAGATATTTCTCTGCATTCAGAGGTTATATTTGAAGACTAGGAAGTGCTAGATGATGTTCAGAAATGCTCTCAAGATACCTGTAAAACCTTTTCTTTTTTCTCAAAACAACAATTCTTGGAAAAGGCCATTTAACTGTTTTCTTGTGGAGAAACTATGCATAAATCCATACCACATCCCAGGGAAATAAAAACTTTGCCTGTGATATTGGGAAGACATGAAATTGACTCATAGTCGAGGGCATAACTTGAATTGAGGTTTTAGTTTAAATTTAAAATTTTCACTCAGAAAAAATTAAAATATGTGTGTATTCAGGACATAAATGTTGTGTAAAGAGAAATAGTAAAAATAAAAGTGGTGAAGATTCTTATCCAATTCAGTCAAATTCATGACTGTTCTGGTCTGCTGTGTTGCTAATAACACAGATAACTGAGTCTGATATTTTAAAATAATAGAGGTATTTACTTCACAGTATTGGAGGTCTAAGGTCAGAGGGTGAGAGCTTTCCATTAGTAGAATCCTGAGGTCACACAGGGGATTTCATAATGAGGGAAAGCAGAACATACATGTTCATATTCACGTCTGCGCCTCCTTATAAACCTGGGAGTCTCCAGTTGTGGAGGGGCACCCTGATCCTAATCTCACAAAGACTCCATTTTCCAAGACCACAGTCAGGTTAAGTTTTCATTATCTTACTTCCCTCAAGATCAAATCTCAACCCATAAATTTCAAGGGGACACATTCAGATGATAGCATTCTACCCACGGCCCCCATTTTCGAAACTGAACAGAGACTTCCAAAGAGGGATTGTCCTCGTTTTCCTCTTCTGTCCAAAAAAAGTAAGAATTTCCCAAACTAAAAATTAATAAAGGCTGAACTAAAAGTAAAGTTTATTTTCTAGAGTACTTGGAATACAAGGTCCTTTTACGTTGTAATGGCCAAGAATCAGGGATAAGACTTCAGATTTAGGTTATAATAATGAAGCAACATTGGCTATGAATGAGGACTATTAAGCCTCTAATGCTCTCACTTAAAAAAAAATGATAGGGATCAGCAATTAGTGTAATGGCTATGTCACTGGACTCCCATGTAGTTGACCACGGTTCGCGTCCCGGACCCAGTGGCTTGAAACTCATGCCGGTCCTGTGTGCGTGCGTGCCTGAGATCCTGAGAGGAGAATGGAGGAGAAGGGATTGCGGCATGGCCATTCCCCCTGGGGGGTGATTTCTCGCTTTCTCTCTCTATGTCTCTCTCTGTCTTTCTGGCGAGTGCACATGCCCTATAACGAAAACCTCTCAAAAAAAAAAAAAAAGATAAAGTTTTAATTTCAATATGTAAGATGTTTATTTAATATGATGGAAACTGCTGGCTGAGAGTTCAAAGAACCCAGGCTGAATGGCTCCAGAAACCTGAATAAAAATTTTATTATTTAAGGCCTTAATCAATCAAGAATGTCCACGAGATGATCATGCCCTCTTGAACTAATCATTGAACTGAGCATGTGCCTGGGACCCCGGCCCCTAATTTTGTCCTTAATAATGAATGTGGGAAACACCTTGGGAAGACTGAGTTCTTTCAGCATGAACTGACTGCTCTCTTCGTTATGTGTATTGTAATAAAGTTGTGCTTTCCTTCATCACATGTGCCTATAGTTAGGTTTGCAGTGCTTGGGTGAGTGAGCCTGAGTTGAGTTCAGTAACATTTTTACATCCTTTTTATATAAAATTTCATCCCAATATTCCTAAAATTCTTAACTATTCAACAGAAAATCAAAATCCAACATCATCTGTGAATCTGTAATAACAAATTATATGCTTCCAAAATACAATGGTGGGATAAGCACAGGATAGCAGTGTTCATTATACCAGAAGAAATGAGTAACAGGCCCCTAGCAACTCTGTAACCCAGGAAGGAAACATTAAATGTTTAAACACCAGAATCCTATCTCATTCTATGTGTAACACCAGGGCATTTAGGCTCCCACATCATTGGGTAGCCTTGCTACCATGGCTTTGCTGGGCTGTCCATGTGGAAGTGCTCATGAGTTGAAATCTCATGACTACAGTTCTTCCAGGCTGTCATTGAAAGCTGGTAGCTCTATAGCTGTGAGGTCTCAAAGGCAGAATTATCATGTGCTTACCACCAGTGTTACTACTTACACGTTCTGAGAGGCAGGTAGAGCACAGCCTTACTGATTAATTAAAGTGCACCTGGGGCCACCTGAGCTATGGCCATAGGTATACCTGGAGATACCTGAACAATGACCAAGACCATGGCCAAGTCTGGAAATACTGCACTAAGATACAGGGAACATAGTGCTGAGATGTTAAAGACAGAGATGCTTGCCCTGGCTCTTCCCCGAAAATCATTGTCTTTCCTAGATCTCTGGGCCTGTGATGAGAGGAACAGTCTTGAATATTTCCCAAATGTCCTCAGAGACTTCTTCTCATTGTCTTGATAATGTGTACTTGAATCCCTCCTACGGGGCTAAACTCTCTTTAGTCCCCAATCTCTCAACCACGATATTCTCTACCATTCTATTCTTTGCATGACTAGGCTGTACATTTTCTAAAAGTTTTGTTTCCTTTTTCTTTTAAATTCTAACTGTAAGTCATCTTCTTGCTCTTCTATTTAACTGTAAGCTGCTAAAAGCAACCATACGCCCCATTTTATATTTTGCTTGGACACTTTGCAGATATTCAACACTCTTTTTTTTTTTTTTTTTCAAGAGAGATATTTTAGGGTGCATGTGCTTGCCGGAGAGACAGAAAGCGAGAAATAGAGGTAGGAGACAGGGATCCTAAAAATATAATTAGGGTATGGGTTCAGAATGAAATCACAAAATAGCCAAGTTTTGAGATGGAGGTAGTGACAGCTTAGTGATTGACATAAACAGCATGACTTAGCCTAAAACAAAGGCTCTCTCCATGCTCTACCACATTTAAAAAAAAAGAAAAAAAAAACATAAGATAATGGTTTTCGTGGCCCAATGCTTTAAGACAAAGAATTTCCTGACCTTGGTACCCACTACAAAATTAGGAAAATAATTAGATCCATCTAGCATGCACCCCACCCCACTGGGAAGGGAATGTATACACAAGTCCCACCTAGAACCGAAGTCTGGACAAAGACTTCCCTAACCCAGATAAAAAACCCCTTGCTACAGTCTTCCTGGACAATCCATTTTCGGAGACCCTTCCCTTCTTGGGAGTTCTCTTTTCCCTCCCCTCTCATTTAATAAATTCCCCATGCTGCTATACCTACTCTGTGTTTGCAACTCTAATTCTTCCTGAGCATGGGAGAAGAACCCATGTCTCACTGTGAGTATGGGCCAATTGCCTATGAGCCCCTACATTGCTACATCAAAATCAACACCCCTGTCACCCATCGTATGGCCATGCCAGAATCTCTTCTCCTCTAACCTACTCTTGAGATTTTGGGCACACACACACACACACACACACACACATACACACACACACACACACATGCCTGGCATGGCTTAAGCCAGTGTGTCCGGGACTTGAACTTTGGTTGATTATGTTGGGGTCCAGAGACATAACCATTATGCCATCTGCTGGCCCCACTATCCATCATTCTTAAATTCTGCATTCCACAAAGCCTTAAGCAAGGAGACCATTCAGTCAAATTCTTTATTTTTTTTTCTCATTCACATAGGGATTTTATACAGATATAGACTTCAAAGCCAAGACATGAAAGGTAGTAACAATTGAGGAAGAAATAATGATAAAATTATAGTTTGTGATTTGAAGCATAGACAACAGAATGAGAGATAGTATAAAGAATAAAATAATAGACTATAGAACATCAGAATATCTTTTTTCAAAACCATAGTCCATGTGTAGAGTTATATTCATATAGTTCTTATTTATTTATTTAGGTTTTTGCCACAGGGTTGCTCTCTGGAAAGAGACAGGGAAAATGAGAAATCACCCCCAGCAGGGATCCTTATGTCACAATCCCTTCCCCTCCATTCTCCTCCTGGGATTTTGGGCATGCAGGCACACAAGTCCAAGGTGAATTTTAAGTTGTCAAATCTGGGACTTGAACCAAGGTCAACCATGTGAGAATCCAACTTAACTACCATACCACCTGCTAGGCCTTTATATGGTTTTCTTTATACATTTTTTTAAAAATTTGATCTCTATACATCATTTCAGGCAAATTCTTTGCGACAGTATAACAAGGGTGACCTTTTCTTCAGTTTCCAATGAGGTATTTCTTAGTTTCAGCTGAGATATCCTCAGAATGACCTTTTTTTGCCCACATTTCTATCAGCATTCTGGTCATGGCTACTTAACCAGTCTCTAAATGCTCAAACTTTCTTTAGTCATCTCATCTTCTCCTCATCTAGACTTTTATAGGCTACTCCTCTATTCTTTTTCAATGTCTGCTTGTTTCCCAATTGCATAGACCCTTCCACATTTTCAGTTGTTATTTGCAACAGCCCCGTTTCTCAATACTGTTTTCATCCACTCTGTTGTCAATAGGAGAAATAACTGAGTCGGGGCAGTTTATAAAGAATGGAGGTTTATTTAGCTATGGTTTTGGAGATTCAATGCCAAAAGTCCACATCTAATAGTAAGGGCATTTCATGGCAAGAGATTGAGCAGAGTATGCATCTGTCTGTTTCATTCCCTTTCCCCATAACCCTAACAGGAGTCAGTCATCAGAGCCCTACCATAATTACTGCCCAAAGATTTCACCTCTTAACTGCATAGGATGAAGTTTTAATACCTTCATAATACAACCAAATTTCAGCATATGTACTTTAGAGGAACAACACATCTAAACCACAACAGTGGCATAATTTATAACAGTAAAAAATTGAATATATATTGGATCCAGCAGATGGAGTAATGGTTATGTGCCTGGACTGCTATGTGGTCGACAGTGGTTTGAGTCCCAGACCCAGTGGCTTAAACCTTGTGCTAGGCACATCTGTGTGTCCATGCCCAAAACCCTGAGAGGAGGATGGAGGAGAAGGTATTGTGGTATGGCTCTCCCTCTAGGGAGTGATTTCTTGCTTTCTGTCTCTCTGGCAAGTGTACATGCCCTATAGCAAAATCCTTTAAAAAAATTAAATGCAGGATAAGAGATAAGCAAACTGTGGCAAATTTTCTAGATAAAATATTATATATTGCTTCTACATAATAATATAAAAAATCTTGAGGGATAATAAGCAACAAAAACAAGAAATAAAATGTTGTTTACCATTTGAATAAAATTAACTTGAAATATACATATAAAATAGATTCCTTAATTATGACTAATTTCTAATTTTTAAAATATAAACTGCATGCCTAAAAACTGTGCCTTACATATTATTCAATTTAAATTTCTCCTTTTTAAGAATTTTTTATTTAACTTTATTTATCCATTTATTTATTTATTTTAATTTTATCAGGGAAGGATAGAGTGAGAGAAAGAGAGAGAAAGTGAGAAAGCAAGCTGCCAGATCCAGGACTCAAACCACAGTCGACCATGTGGGAACCCAGGGCCCTTAACTACCATGGCCCCCGTTGGCCCCATCATTGAAATTTCTAACCAACACTTAAATAAGCATTATTATTTTCTCATTATAATAAGAAAACTCACTTGCTTAAAATTACTCATTTATTTTGATGTCTGTGATGATCATAGAATGGGAGAGTTGATCTGCCTTGTGTAAAAATCGTTGGTTCTTTAGGTCCAGATCTCTAAGATTAGAGACCCATCCTGAGACAAATACTGAAAAAACACAAATACTTGTAAAGTAGGAAAAATGAAGTTTTAATAAGAATGTGAGGATTTTTAATAGAAAAGAAGTACACCTCTACGCCTGAAAGGCATGCAGGTGGGCAGCTGGCAGAGAAAGACAACTGCACTGAGCATGGATTTAGGTGTTACATTTATTCCAAGAGTCAGTAATAATATTTAGCAGGGGAAGGCCTGTCATAGTATCTGACTTCTTTGTTTGAATCTGTGGGCTTCTTCTTGCACTTGCGTATCTCTCTCACAGGCAAGGAATTCAGTTAATCTTGCATGTTCAGTGTGGACTTAGAAGGCATGATTATCCTTATTTAGATGAACTGCTCAATCAGTTTATTGCCCCAGTGAAAAGGAGGAGTGCTCTGAATTAGTTCTGGCATTTCTGGGATGTATTCTCTAATATAATTACATGTAAAGGCACTATTTCCAGGTAGCCCATTGTATGATGCAACAACAGAGATATGAAAATTATCACCAATGGATACTCATAATCAAATACCAGAGGCAAGGTTCAGGGTGACCATGTATATATTATACCTTTGAATAATTTTATGAAACTAAAAACTATAATAAGTTTAGGAGGTTGCTCCTAATTTTGTTCAACAAAGTGAGGGGGAAAAAAAATAAGAATGAGCACAGGAGTTTAAAGTTGCAACTCAAATACTGTATTATATTATTGACAAGAAAGCTTCTATGTCTTCCCTAAAGGAAATCCTTGTCTCTGTACCATAAAGTTCAAATTACTCAAAAATCAAACTCAAAATTCACCCTGTAGGTAGCTGAGTTACAATACAAATTGAGTTTCTAATCTCACAGGGTGTAACAGTGAGAACATTGATTCAAAAATATTAATAATTGGATCCAGAAAGTTGAAGTGTGAGTGAATGGAGTCTCTGATGAAGTTGACCTTGAGTCCTTACATTCTGATGGCTTTTCTTTGTCAGTAGAAGCAGCTGTTCCATTCCTAAGATTAACCAAATTTATCTTGAGGAAACTATAATGACCTACCCTGAGGTAGTTGCTATGCAAAATAATGTTTATTCTCACCAGGAATTTCCCTTACATACCCACCCCTCCTTGCTTCTAGATCTGTAGCTAGAAGTTTCAGCAGCCACTTATAAGTGAAGTACTAAGTGTGACCCAAGAGAAAGTAACTATGCTCTAAAAGAACTACTTAATTTTTCTAATTTATATAGACAGAAATCTGGGAATATATGTAAGAATGGCTATTAAAATAATGAAATATTTGCAGAAGGACCATAAACTTGGATGACTGAATTTATTGAGATGAGTCCACTAAGCATAGATGATGGATTAAATGTTCCAATTTGGAGAGTTAGATAGGACTCTAGCTTCCCTCCTATCTCTCTTCCACTCGGCACCTACTACTTCATAGGATGCTATTTATAATCAGGTCACAGTGAAAGACAAAATTCAGGCCCTGTTTACAGATGGTTCTTTACAATATGCAGGTACTTCCTGGAAGTGGAAAGCTGCGGTACTACAGTCCTTTCTAGAAATTTCCCCAAAGGTCAATAGTATAAAGAGTTCCTCCCACTAGGCAGAACTTTGAATAGTATACCTGGCTTCTCATTTCTCTGAAAGAAGAAATGGTTGAACATGTGATTATATATATCTACTCATGGGCTGTGGCCAATGGTCTGGATGAATCATCAGGTACTTGGAAAGAATGCAATTGGAAAATTGGTGACTAGGACGTCAGGGGAGGAGCTATGTGGATAGACTATTCTGGATGGAAAAAAAAATTAAGATATTTGTGAACCATGTAGATGTTTACCAATTAATGACTTCAGTAGATGAGGATTTTTATAATCAAATGGACAGAAAGATTTATTCTGTGGATAAAAAAGTTAGCTTCTATCCTGAGCCACCCATCATGGCTCAATGGGCTCATGAGCAAAGTGGGTACAGACAGAAGGATGGAAGTCAAGCATGAGTTTAGCAACATGGACTTTCACTCAATAAGGCTGACCTGACTATAGCCACTGCAGAATGTGCAATCTGCCAATAGCAAAGACCAACACTTGATTTTGATATGGCACATTCCCCAGGGTGATAAGCTGGGAGATCATCTGGTGACCGATGATTACACTGGACCACTTCCATCATGGAAGGGGGAGTATTTCTCTCATACTGGAATAGACATTTATTCTGCTTATCGAATTTCCTTCCCTGTTTGCAATACTTATTCACAGTAATCTTGTGGTTACTATTATTAACTTTATTCTCCAAACAATGAATGTAAGAGTCAGAGAAAATGACTCTACACTACCCAGGTAACGATAGCAGTGTTTTCTTTTCTTATCAACTCTTCAGTATTTCTCATTAGTCTGTCTCTTTATGCAAGAATAAAATGCTTCAATTTTCAAGAGTTTATATTATACTCATCTAGGATTAATCTTTCATCCTTACTCTTATTTTTCATAATTTTTCAAGCCAAAATTGTAGGGATTTTGTGAAGATTTTGAAAACAAACAAACTTTACTTCAAAACTGTGTCACTAGGCCAGCAGATGGCATCAACGTTAAGACAGTTGGATCCCACATGGCCAACTGCGTAGCTGGAGTTCCAGAACCGGCAGCTCAAAAATCATACCAGGTGCAAAAGCACAATCCCCCCCAAGAAGAGAATGGAAGAGAAGGGAATGAGAAGCAGGGGGAATTGGGGGATTGGGCCCAAAGCCCATGCTGGTTCTTGTCCCAAGTTCACAAGGAATCAGAAGCATGGACAGAGAGGACAGCCAGCAGGGTTTTATCTTCCAATGCAGTGGAAGGAAGGGGGCCTGAGCAGGTTGCTGTAGATGGGCCAATATGGCCTGATGAAGAAAGAAACTTGTTTTTCTTTGAAATGAATTACCAGTTCAGATCCTGAACTCAAAACACCTGGGAGTCTTGAGTTAATTTTAGTCCCTGGAAGGAGCCAGATGGTTCTGTATTTTAGTTAATAATGGAGATTTCCCTTATCTTTGTGCTCCAGACTGTAACTGGTTTTGATCTAATTAAGTCTATCGGCAAGAAGGAAATGTAAGAATAAAAAGGGTATGTTATATTTTAACTAAAGTATGTAGAAGAAAACATAATGGGTTTATAAAAAACAGCGACTTTCTCTCTCAGAGTTTTTGCCCTTCTTGCCTATAAATGGGGTTTAACTTCTAACTCAGTGGCAGCATGACCATCCCCACTGGAGGGTGACTTCTCACTCCACTCCCCCCTTCATCCATCTCTCTCTGGTGAGCACATGGACCCTACAGCAAAACTCAAAACAAACAAACCAATAAACTTTGTTGGTAAATTTACTTCAGAAGCATAGAATTTATATTTTAAGTGTGATAAATAAAATGGTTATTTTTTCCCTTTAAATGTTGTAGTGTTTTCTATTTGTTGAAGTCTTTAGTGTCTATAATCCTCATTACCGTTTTCAAAACAGGCCTTATTTCTATAGCTCTTGTAAATAGTCTGTACACAACTTCTTTTCTGGTAGTCATAATAATACAAAAATGGTCTCTTCTTACATTATTTCTTCTAACTTGTCAGTAAGAAAGTTAATCATTTCTATATGTTAAATTTATAGCAATTGTGTTGAGTTTTTTAATCTATTGAGTTTGTTCAATTGGATTTATCAAGTGTTTCATGTATACAGTTAAACCTTTGCAAATAATGCTTATTTTTGTCATAGATTTTCCAATTTTTAAATTTATTTTGTATGTGTAATAGTGTTATCTTATAATTGCAGAATCAGGTGAAATAGTTGTGGTGATAACGAAAACCTCTGTTTTCTTCTTGTCTCTAATGGGAAAATTTTTAATGCCTCCACATTAAAGCCTGAGGGGGTTTTCAAGTTTGACATATTAAGTGTGTTTATACACTCCAGTGCATGGGCTGATAAAGAGAGGACAGTAATATCTAACTCATGGTGTTGTGAGAATTAAAAGACTTAATGTATGGAAAACACTTAGAGCAGTGCCGGCTCATAGTAAATGCTTTGTGATGATGAATTTATTTGTTCATATACAGGCGGTATCCAGCTGTTTATTCCTGTAAGGTTGCAGCCATAAATGGTTGAGTTAACACACTCAGAATATTTGGAATGGTGCCTGGCTTATGGCAAGAGCTCCATAAAGGTAAACCATTAATATATGGCATTATTAAGGCATTTTGTCAAGAACTGATGTTGCTTTTTATCAAAAGACTTTTCGAATTTTGAAGGCTATTTTCACTTTTACTCTATCAATCACAGGAATGAGGCTGAATATTTTCTAAAATTAACTCACCTGTTTTTACGGAACCAGCTTTTCTAGGACTCATTATATTATTTTTATGTGAGCTTCCAGAATTTGCAACTATTTTAAAGGGATTTTTAACATCAATATTTAAATAAGAAATTGACCTTAGTTCCCTTTTAATGTTATCATAGTTGAGGTTTAGTAGGAATAGTTTGCCAGCTTCACAAAAATAATTAGTCTTTCTTCCAGATAGAAAAGAACTACGATGGAAAAATAGTACTAAATTGGAGTTTTCATGTGTTTGTTATTAGTTCTGGCCCCATCCTGGCAAGCCTGAAAAACATGCCCAGCACATGTTTACATGTGCCTTAAATCCTGACAAGATGGAGAAAAGGGTAGATGCAGGCCAAGTGGAAGCATACGTACTTTTCCTTCTTCCTGTCTTTCTGTCTGTCTCTGGGAGTGCTTGTACACTCTAGCAAAAAGAAAGAACCAAAGAAAAGTACGTATGCTTCCACTTGGGCTGCATCTACCAATCAGCCTCTAAATCTCTTAAACTTTAGATGCTTAGATGTGTGCATTCAGGTTTCACTTTCAAGTATTTTTTGTTTATTTATCTTCTTTAGGCAAACTTTGTTGTTGTTATTGTTTTGTAGAGGTTTTTTTTTTAGGGAATGCACAAGCCTGGAAGAGAAAGAGACAGTGACAGTGAGCGGGAAAGTGAGAAAGTGCCCTCCCAGCGGGGATGGCCACACCACAATCCCTTCTCAATTCTCCTTCCAGGATCTTAGGCAGGCACAGCACCTTCGGTCAGCTTGAGTTTCAAGACACTGGATCCGGACCAAACCACAGGTGGCCATGTGGGAGTCTAGTGACATAACCGCTCCAACATCTGCTGATCCCAGAGGCAAACTTTTTGACCCTTAAGTGTAAAGTATGAGGAAATCTCATACCTTCTATTCTTCATCTAACTCCTATTAATTATATAACTTTATTATATAACTTCTACAAGAGCAGAGTTTATCATTTTTACATTTTATATTGAAGTCTTAATGTCATATTTAGATTAGCCTTTGTTCTTGTCTTAAGGGAGCCAATGTTAAATAAATTCTCCATCCATATCTGTTGTTCAGTTCAAGTTCATTCTATCACAGTTTCCTTGAGAAGACACACAGAAATGTTGGAAATTATAAGCAGCATGTGTCTGTCACCTTCATTTTTAATCCCCTTTACAACTGTTATAAAATTCTTGGGACACTTATTCATTCAGAAATTTGGCTTCTCTGCAGTTGGCTAGTAGTACTACAAATGCTAATTAAAAATCAACAACAAAAACAAAAATGAAAACAAACAAAAAAAAACTTTATTTAATTTAATGTCCAGTAACTTTATTAGGATACGTTTCAGGACCAAACATGATGTGTTTTTTCCCACGCCTCAATGTGCTCTTTAATATCTAAAATCAAGTTTCCTATCTAAGACAAATATTGAATTATACCTTTTTTTTTAGTTTCTTTTTTCTTCTTAGAAACAACTATTTTATTCAGAAAAGAATTATAAGAGTCTGCTTTCTATAGCTATTAGTTTTATTTCAGTTTAATCTCACAATATCTTTTCAAACTCACTTTTCCCTTTTACTTACTTTTCTTAACCCAGTGCTCTACATAGCATCCTCTGTTTTTCTGTAATATTTGTTCTTATTTGATTTGCTTCAAAAATGTATTTATCTGGAACCAGCAGATGGCATAATGGTTATGTTGCTAGACTGCCACATAATTGACTGTTGTTTGAGTCCCAGACCCGGTGGCTTAAAATTTATGTTGGGCATATGTAAGTGCATGCCCAAGATTCTGAGAGGAGAATGGAGGAGAAGGGATTGTGGCATGGCCTTCCCCCCAGGGGATGGTTTTCTTTCTTTCTCTGGCGAGCACGTGTGGTATGCAAAAATCTCTCTAAAAAAGTAAGTAAATTATATATATATATGTGTGTGTGTGTGTGTATGTGTGTATACACACATACGCACACACGCACACACACACACACACACACATATATTTATCATCAATTGGTTTTATTTTCTATTTATTTTTATTTGGTAAGTTCTGCTACTAATATTTCCATCCTTCTTTTGTTTCATTTTCTTCCTTAAATATTGCCGGCTTTGAGTCTTCGTTTCTCCTAGATCATTTCATTATGTCATATTTATGAAAATGGCCACAGTTTATAATAATGAAAAATTATTATTTTTATTCTCGTGAGTAAATAAGAAAAGCAAAGAGAGAAAGAGAGGAAAGTGCCCTCAACAGGATCTTCTTGTCACAATCTACCTTGGCTTTAGCCACCTTGGATCATAAGCATGTACACACCTAGCATGTTCAATGAGGTATCCAGACACAAACCTAAAACCTTTCTATGTGGGCCAGCCTCACAGAGCACTGCATTACTGCTGCATCACTGTCTAGTTCCCGTGGTAGCATGTTTTTCTGGCAAGTGTCTGTGTATGTATATAAATTGTACTGTATTTTGTAGACCCAGAGTGCTGCTTTGAATGAGGTGAGACACTCTCAATCACATTTGTGGGAGGAAGATGTGATAGAAAATCCTTGACCGTACTCTAAGCTAACAAACTTAAGTTTTCTACATGCTGGTAAGACCTCAGTTAACTGAGCAAAATATTGTAGGCCCTTTTTATTTTGTATTTTTTTGTCTTTACTTATTTATTTATTTTATAAGCAATCACTGTGTATCATTTCAGCAAACAAAATGAATTTTCCCATCTAGAATACACTGTATATTGGCTGAATCAAATATATTACCATACATACTATCATCAACAGATCATTTTCCATCTTGTGTTTCTTAAATGTTTTGCTTCTCTCTTTGTTCCCTTAATTTTCTTTAGTGTTTTTTACTCCCTGATCCCAATCCATAAGCTGTCTACTCTGAGGATAGCTTTGGGTACATTGTCTCATGGGACTACCTCCTGTGCTTATTCTTCGTGCAAAATAGGTTCTGAAGAAACATTCACTTTCATTCCCATTACGTTATTGAAATGAGCTCTTACATGTTGTTCCTCTGAGTGATCCATTGACATTGTACCGAGTCTTTAGACTTCATGCCACCCAGGCAGCCATGACAGTACTTTTCATTGAGTTTTCACTAACTAACCAACCTGCATTTTCTGGTTTCATGGGGAAAAAACAAAAACAAAACAAAACAAACAAACAAACAAAAAAACCAACTTTCCACCAGAGTTTTTCTATTCCCTATTGTTTTTGTATCATATCTGTCTATAAAAAGAATTAGGGAAAGCAAACTAAAGTCTGTTTTACTGTCTTAAAATCAGAAGGCCTATTTTTTATTATTTTATCATAATCATGCTTCAAAAATTTGGCATCTCTAATGAGTATGGTGAGCAAACCTATTGCAAATTTTTACAGATTTTCTGAAGTTATAAATTCATGAAAACATGGAGATAATGAAGATTTTTGAGAATTTATCTTGCTCATCACTTGTAGTATAACAATTTTTATAAAACTGAAAGAGTAGACTCTGATGAAATAAGTAAAACAAGAAAAAACCATCAGGTAGTCACAAATGAGAAATGCAAATTAATCCTGATTGAAAGACATGGTTAATTTGTAATAAATGTTCTGACAATCTGTCATCAAGAAGTAGGTATATACGATGGGGGTTAAACACTGAGAAAGAGATGGTTGCATGAAGGTCTGGGGAAAGAATATTTCAGAAATGGCACATGGCAATTGCAAAATGTCTGTTGTAAAGTATGATAGGACAGGAGGTAAACCAGAAGACTTGGTAAGGGAGAACAGACGGAGAGGAGAGTGGGGCCGAGTTTTGAAAGCTGGGGTTGAGAGTGTGGGTTTCATTGAAGTGCACTATAAAAGATGCTAGATAAAAGAAACATACTATTTATAATGAAATCAGATGCCCTTGACTCACATTCATCATCTGAATGATGTGTATGAAAATATAAACTCTTGATTCACAGGGTAACTGATAAAATATTTCCCCCACATACAGTTTTCTGAATTTGAATTACAAATGAACACAACAGATATCCCTGAACTCATGTACTCTTCCACCTAAATCATTTAAATTATAAATTAGCAATAAAAACAGAGCAATGATGGACCGACCCAGTAGCCTAGTAGTTAAGGGAGCTGGATCCCACGTAGCTGACTGTAGTTCCAGTTTTGGTCCTGGTGGCTTGAAAAACATGCCAGGTGCATGTACATGTGTGCCCAAAATCTTGACAGGATGGAGAAACTGAGAAGGGGTTGTACCAGGACCACACCCCATTAAGGGGTGCTTTCTCCCTCACTCTTTTTCTGTCTCTCTCTGGTCAGTGCGCCTGCCTTCTGGCAATTTAAAAGAAAACTGAAAATAAATAAAAAAGAGCATTGATGAAGACCTAAGCAAAAAATTCCCTGTGAAGGACTAAGTACATTGTAAAAGGCAGACACTGTATGCTTTTCTGAGCAGGTTCTTACTACACTGGATGATTTCATTTTCACAATACCCATTGGAAATAAATATGTTATTTCTCTTTTACAGTAGAAAAAAAAACACAACATTCAAATGTTTAAGGATTTTATCTGAGGTTACACAACTAGTAAGTAGTAGAGCCCAACAAAAGACAGAAGTCATTAGCCAGTCTGAGATTTCCCCCCAGACCTGCCACTTGCAAGGACTGATGAGGAGAGAATTTGGGAAAGAAAGTGTTTCTTTTTCTTTCTTTCTTTCTTTTTTTTTTTGGGGGGGGCCTTTGCAAATCACTCCTCATTGGCAGTCCCCTCTGTAAAACTATGCAAGAGTTTTCTCTGGTGAAGTCACTTATTTATCTCTATCAGAGAGACAAATTTCTCTCTTTTTCCCATAGCTGTGCAGCCTTAGCAGTCAGAATTG
The DNA here is from genome assembly GCF_000334495.1 of Tupaia belangeri chinensis. Lineage (NCBI taxonomy): Eukaryota > Metazoa > Chordata > Mammalia > Scandentia > Tupaiidae > Tupaia > Tupaia belangeri. Next base: position 705,635 of record NW_006209541.1, read on the forward strand.
ATAACAGCTGCTGGACACCTGAGCTGTTTTATTTTTGCCGGGAGATAACAGAGTGAATGACTTGTAGCAGCTTTGGAACCCTGATGAGTTCAAGGCCCAGAGTAGAGATTACAAAGGGTAATTTCCAGATAATTCAAGGAGAAGGGGAAGCTAGACAAATCCCTGTTTCACTCTTTGAAACTGTACTATGAGAAATGAATTGAGAAATCTGAGAAGAAAAATTGTCTCATGTAGAGTGCTTCAAAGAAATTTTTTAATCTTTTTTTCCTCTTACATTTGGGGGATAGAATTCCAACTCACTTATTTTTAAAACTGAAATTTCTTCTTCCATTCGCAGTGAGATTTAACTAAGATAAAGTTCAGTCCTGCCTTTAAAGAGATGACACGTCTCAGGAAAGGGAAGTTATTGCTGTCTTCTCATGTGCCTTGGAGCTTATTCTCCCTTTTTGTATTTTTGTTAAATTGGTGATAATGATATAGGGCTTTCCAATAAATCAATTTAGGTGTTTCCTTTCTTTCAAAATTCTGGACACATTGAGTACATTTGAAAGGCAGAGACAGAGGGTGCATGACTTAAATTTAGACAGAAAATTTATTTTAATTAAATTTAATTGATCATAAAATGAGGGCACATAATCATGTACCAGGTGCTGGGCTTGAGATGAATAGGGTGCTGGTCACATCACCAGCCTCACGTTCAACCTGGAGAAACAGATACGCAAGCAAGGAATTCCAGTGTGTAATGAGTGAGGCTTTATGACTTGCCTTAAACTTTTAGGATTCTACTTATATCTTTCATCATTTTCCCATCTCCTGAGAAAGCAGCTATTGATGAATATCATGACCTTATGTCAAAGGAGAGCCTTAGATGTAGATATACAGAGATTTGTATTGAGTTACTAAAGGGTTCTTTCTGGGCTTTTATCTATTATTTAAATTTTTATTTATTTATTCCATGAGTAAGAGGGTGAGAAGGAGTTAGACTGCACCCCCAATTGGGTTTTTAAATTTTTTGGGGGGGGCCTTTGCAAATCACTCCTCATTGGCAGTCCCCTCTGTAAAACTATGCAAGAGTTTTCTCTGGTGAAGTCACTTATTTATCTCTATCAGAGAGACAAATTTCTCTCTTTTTCCCATAGCTGTGCAGCCTTAGCAGTCAGAATTGATAACAGCTGCTGGACACCTGAGCTGTTTTATTTTTGCCGGGAGATAACAGAGTGAATGACTTGTAGCAGCTTTGGAACCCTGATGAGTTCAAGGCCCAGAGTAGAGATTACAAAGGGTAATTTCCAGATAATTCAAGGAGAAGGGGAAGCTAGACAAATCCCTGTTTCACTCTTTGAAACTGTACTATGAGAAATGAATTGAGAAATCTGAGAAGAAAAATTGTCTCATGTAGAGTGCTTCAAAGAAATTTTTTAATCTTTTTTTCCTCTTACATTTGGGGGATAGAATTCCAACTCACTTATTTTTAAAACTGAAATTTCTTCTTCCATTCGCAGTGAGATTTAACTAAGATAAAGTTCAGTCCTGCCTTTAAAGAGATGACACGTCTCAGGAAAGGGAAGTTATTGCTGTCTTCTCATGTGCCTTGGAGCTTATTCTCCCTTTTTGTATTTTTGTTAAATTGGTGATAATGATATAGGGCTTTCCAATAAATCAATTTAGGTGTTTCCTTTCTTTCAAAATTCTGGACACATTGAGTACATTTGAAAGGCAGAGACAGAGGGTGCATGACTTAAATTTAGACAGAAAATTTATTTTAATTAAATTTAATTGATCATAAAATGAGGGCACATAATCATGTACCAGGTGCTGGGCTTGAGATGAATAGGGTGCTGGTCACATCACCAGCCTCACGTTCAACCTGGAGAAACAGATACGCAAGCAAGGAATTCCAGTGTGTAATGAGTGAGGCTTTATGACTTGCCTTAAACTTTTAGGATTCTACTTATATCTTTCATCATTTTCCCATCTCCTGAGAAAGCAGCTATTGATGAATATCATGACCTTATGTCAAAGGAGAGCCTTAGATGTAGATATACAGAGATTTGTATTGAGTTACTAAAGGGTTCTTTCTGGGCTTTTATCTATTATTTAAATTTTTATTTATTTATTCCATGAGTAAGAGGGTGAGAAGGAGTTAGACTGCACCCCCAATTGGGTTTTTAAATCATGATCCACCACCTGGAGCCTCAGCAAGTCCCAGATCATTGGAAACAAACCTGGATCCCTCCCATGTGGGTCAGCCTCACAGAGCTTCACATTTTATTCCTGTGTCAGCATCTGGATCACTACAGACTTTTATTTGAGACACAACTGGAGTTAAATTCTAATACTCTAATTTCTGTACCTGTCACCTTGTATACAATTCATATCTGTCTTTTCAGGGAGATGAGAATGGACCAAAGGAAAGAACACAGTCTCTGTGATTGGTTCCACCATAACAGTGGCTGGGCTTTGAGCTGTGTGGCCATCTGAAGCTAACTGTGCTCTCGTCACAGTTCCGTGGTCTTCTCAGAGATTCACACTGAGGAATCCAGTAGTAAGTAGGTCTTCTTTTTTTTGGAGAGATTTTCGCTATAGGGCGTGTGCTCTCGCCAGACAGACAGAGACAGAGACAGAAAGCGAGAAATCACCCCCCAGGGGGGATGGTCATGCCACAATCCCTTCTCCTCCATTCTCCTCTCGGGATCTTGGGCACGCACGCACATGCGCCCAGCGTGAGTTTTAAGCCACCAGGTCCGGGACGCGAACTACAGTCGACTACGTGAGAGTCCAGTGACATAGCCATTACGCTAACTGCTGGTTCCCGTAAGTAGATCTTCTAATGTGGACGGTGTTTTCCCCAAGGAGATATACAACGCTTCTGTGCCCTCCCCCCCAGCTCTTCTGAGGTGGCCCCATTGCCCTTCACTTCTTCCTTTTCCATCAGGTAGCTTGTTTTAGTCCACCATTGTGTTGCTGATAAAAAAATACCTGAAACTGGGTAATTTATAAAGTGATAAAAATTTATTCAACTCACAGTTATGGTGGCTGGAAAGTCCAAAGACATGATGTTGGCATCTGGTTAGCTATATCACAACATGACTGACAGAAGCAGAGAGAATGGCAGGCACGTATACAGAGAAAGCAACTTGGGAGACGCCATCTTCCTTTTGTAATGACCGTCTTTCCTGACAACTAATCTCTTCTCATGAGAGCTGGAATTTACTGGACCTCAGGAGACAGTGATGATCCATTTGTGAGAGTGATGCCTCTTTCATCCAATCACTACCCACTGGGCTGCATCTCTTTAGGGACTCAGCACCTACTAATGCCATTATACTGGGAATCCAGTTCCAAAACATGAACCACTGGAGGACAAACCATTATCCAAGTATTCCGCTTCTGGCCCCTAGGGCTTTGTGGAATAACAAATTTAAGTAATTTTTGTCCTAGTCTACTTTTGTATTACCTACAGAAATGTCAGACTAAGTAATTTATAAAGAATAATGGTTGATTTGGTTCAAAATTATGGTGAAAAGTTCAAAGGCATGAGACTTGTATCTGACCAGCCTACATCACAAGATCAAAGTAAAAAACAGGGAGGATGACAGGCATGTGCAGCCAGAGAGGCAGTGAGCAGTTATCTCCATTTTATAACATCCCACTCTGGTGAGCATTAACCTTTTCTCATGAGACCTAGAATTCACTGGATCTCATGAGACATCATTGATTCATTCATGAGAATGACATCTTCATGGTCTAATCACTGCTCACTAGGCCTATCTCTTAAACGTCTCACCATTTCCCAATGCCTTACTGCTGGGGACCAAATTTTAAAACAAGAACCTTTGTGGGGGTGGTGGGGAGAACCATTAACTAAACTGTAGCAGGACCCTTAAAATAAAGCCTAGTTAGAGTTGCATCTAACTAGGCCGCATCTTTCTTACACGCCACAAGTTAGGGTTATAGTTTTTGCTGCTGTCTATAGATGAGAATTTTGGTCCTATTTTAGGTCCTTTTCTCTCCACCATGACATCTGTAGCCAACACCTACACTCTTTAAATTCTGTAACCTTTAGTCACTGGATGAGAAAAACACATCTCAGATGAGGTGGAAAAGGATTAGCTCATATTGCACATGAGCAAGGTCACAAAATCAACATCCAAGAGCAATAAAATAGTAACAGCAAAACATGTAGTCGATGAAACACAAAACAGTAGAAACAAAGAGAAACACACAAAAACACTTACACGCAGTTGGGAATCAGCAGTTAGTGTAATGGCTATGTTGCTGGACTCCCACGTAGTCGACCATGGTTTGTGTCCCGGACCTGGTGGCTTAGAACTCACGCCGGGCGCGTGTGCGTGCGTGCCCAAGATCCCAAGAGGAGAAGGGATTGTGGCGTGACCATCCCCCCTGGGGGGTGATTTCTCGCTTTCTGTCTCTCTGTCTCTCTCTGTCTGTCTGGCGAGCACACGCGCCCTATAGCA
>NW_006209541.1:710363-734220 GCF_000334495.1 Tupaia belangeri chinensis
CTTTCTCTCCCTGTCTGCTGGGGGAGCACACCCCCCCTATAGAAAAAAAACCTCTCTAAAAAAAAAAAAAAAATAGCACACACTTACACGCAGTATGAGAAAAAGTCAGTGAGGACCTTAAATGATAATAAATAATTTTTTCAAGGTAATTTTGGCTCCACATAGCATTTGTCAATCTCTGGAGATATGTTTTGGCTCCAATGAGAGAGAAAATTGCTCCTGTGTGTATAATAGCACCTAGACATGCTGCTAAACATGTCATGATATGAAGGACACCCTTCTACATAACCTCTGCCCGCATCAAAGAATTATGCTGACCAAATGTCAAGAGTGCTTAAAGAAAGAACTACTGGTTTAGGAGAATTTAATAAAAGCACAGGTGTGAATAAAACAGAGCTCCATAGTGATGAGACAAAACAGGAGAATGAAGAAGTGGTAGTGGAGAGTGAAGGAAGTCTCATGGCATCCATACAGCAGCATGGGCAGAACAGAAGATACCTGGTGGGAAAGTAGATATCAACGGTTCAGGTCAGCAAAGTCAGTGGGATGAAAATATTTAAAGAGACCATAAGTGATACGGAAGAGGAAATATTTATAATTAGTGCTTCTGAACTAAGCATCTCATTAAATGGAACAAAGTTGTATTCAAAGAGATGAAATGAGATAAAAATGAGAACTTCTGAGAACATTTTATCCTAAAATGGGGAAGTGAATCTGATCATATAGGAGTAGTACTGCTCCAACCATTCTAGTTCTGTTATCTTTTATTTCTGCAAATGGTGGGCTATGTTATTAAGACTCCTGAAACTTCCATAAGCAACTGGGTAAAAGAGTTTAAAACCACTTTAAGAACCTAAAAATATAGTACTGTACTAGTAGAACACACTAGAAGTGAGAGCATGAAAGAGGAGCACAAATGATGGTATGTTAAAGTGATGTGGTCCCTTTAAGAAAAAAGAAGGGTCTTTTTTTATTGCTGTAAGATAGAAGGTTATTAGAGGTGACCACACACTGATGTGCCTACCTGTATCACCACCACAATCCCGGGAACACGGGTATGGGCATTGTTCTGAGTACTTTGTTTTCATTTTTGGTTTTCTTTTTGTTTTCTTATGGGGGATTAGTCTAGTGCCCTAGGACACCATGTATAGAACTCCTAAAACTTCTTTGACTTTCTGGCAAGTAAAGGGAAGAAAATCAGATATTAAGGGTTATAATATTAAATTATTATTACTATAAGGGTTAAATTATTACTATCTAGTGAGCATATGTGCTCTGCCTTAACCATTAGACAACTGAGTCAGCTCAGATTAAATGATGTTTTATTCCTAATATATAACTTCTTTTTCTTTCTTTCTCTTCTTTCCTTTTCTTTCTTTCTTTCTTTCTTTTTCTTTCTTTCTCTTTCTTCTTTCAACATCACGACTGTGATTTTTAGTATCATCAATACATTCTTATAAGTTGTAGATGAATCTAGTGAAGGGACGATAAGAATTAATACTTAGTTGGAAAAGTGCTTGCACTTCTATGTTTATTGAAGCATTATTCACAATTGCTAAGAAATAGAACAAACCCAAATGTCTGTGGACACAGAAGAATAGATTGAAAAAGTGTGACACATATACTCTATGGAGTATTACTCAGCCATAAAAAACAAGATCTGGTTTTTGACAGAAAGTGGATGAATGTAGAAGATTTACTGCTGAGTGAAGGAAACCAGGGTATGAAGGCGAGACACTGGTATGTCTCCATTTAATACTGACTGTCTGAACTCTATGGTCAAAACTGAAAGACTAGAGGTTATAGAAACATAGAAAATGGATATAGATACTGCTTATAGTGTGGGAAGAGGGGAGGAGGAGGAGAGTCTGAGGAAAGCATTAAGGAGAAAAACAGAGGCAAGACATTTATGGGACACAGAAATGGGTCATTATCTGTTGACAATAGCATGTATAGTATACCCAGGTGGACTGGTAAGAAATGTATTCTTGTTGAAACATTCACTTTACAAGCTAAGTAATGTATGTGATTGAATGTATGAAAGAAATTAAACTAAATAAATATATATACATATATATATGTATGTATATGTGTGTGTATATACTTATATATATGTGTGTGTGTGCGTGTGTGTGCATATATATATATATATATATATATATATATAATTACTTCTGAAATAAATCACAGCACTGATGTGTCTCTTCATGGGTGAAAAAGTATATCTTTTCACTTGTTGATGAGCTTAAAACTCTGACTAGAAAATCCTTTATCTCTTCTCTACGGCATACAGCTTTTTATTAGGAGCAGCAACTTGTGCAAAAGACCTGGCAAAGTTCCTGGATCGTAGCCTGTGCCTGATCAATGATAATTACTTTCTTACTTTAGACGAGTTTACTGTATTTCCTTATTTAGAAAAGGCAATGACTCATTTTACGTGAAATCTTGACAGACTGCATACAGCTTTCCCAAATGTCCACTTCACTTCTAACTCTTTAATAAGTCTAAGTCTCCTTAAAGAAGATAAGAAACTGAAGAGTATGTAGATCTCTTCATCATTACAGAAGGATGAGATAGGCGTAAATGGAAACGACCTATTGAAGCAAGCCCTTAGAATTCTCTTTTGCTTCCCACAAGAGGGCTAAGATGTAGCTTTTTCCTTTTTTTTCAGGGAGAGAATTTTGCTAGAGGGCACATGTACTTGCCAGAGAGACAGAGAGATAGAACACGAGAAATGATCTCCTGGAGGGATGGTCATACTGCAGTCCCTTCTCCTTCAGTCTCGTCTTGGGATTTTGCACACATACACACACATGCACCCAGTGTGAGTTTTTAAGCTGCCAGTCCAGGACTCAAACTGCAGTCAGCGACGTAACCATTACACCATCTGCCGGCCCCATTCCCATGATCACTCTTCATTTATGTTGCATCATTACTAGTATGGCAATTCTTTAATTAAATTTATTCATTCTTTTGTTCTTGCACTTTGCTAGGTGAGAGAAAAATAACAGATACTAAGATATAGTTGTTTATCAAAGACACTTAGGAGAAAATAAATAATTTTTATATTGTTTGATAAGGATAAATAAAGGTTCAGTAAAGATGAACACATGCAAAGAGGTCCAGAAAGTTTTTGGGCCAAAGAGACTCTAAAATATTCCTGAGAAATATATACAATAAGGGAGACCTGAGGGATTAATTAGTAAGAATGGTCAGAATTTGCTCCCTATACTCTGGAACAGTTTAAATAGTATTAGAATTATGTATCTTTTAGTAGATTTCTCATATGAAACCCTGTGTTTTTGTATTCATTTATGAGTATACTATTATCAAAGTTTTCTACTTCTTCAATAGAAATCAATGAATGTATTTAGTTTCTGAGGTTTTTTTACTTTGTTTTTCTTCTTTTTGTTTCTTTGTTTATTTATTTATTTCTCTCATAAGTGAGAAAAACAGTGAGAGAGACATGAGAGAGAGAGATAAAGAGCTAGAGAAACAGCACCTCAACAGGTCCTGAGGCCATGATCCACTCCCAACTTCAGCCAGTCCTAGATCACAGGGACACCAGTGCCCAGTGTACTCGAAGAGGTCTCTAGATCCAAGTGCAAAACCTTCACATGTGGATCAGTCATAGAGTCTTGTGTTTTCTTGCTGTGCCACTATCTGGCTCCTATTTTCTGTTATTATGCAGTCAGTTTTGATAAATAATATTTTGTTGACATGTTATTAATTTTCTTCAGTTTTCTACTTATTTGAGTTTACAAAAAGAAAAAACCTTTTTCTAAATTTTGCTTTTCCTATTTCAGCGATTATTTTTCCTTTGTCATAGTATGTTTGCTTATCTTTTGTTTTTCTTTTCTTTTTTTCTCAAGTAAATTCATATTTCCTCAATTTTAAGTTTCTTCAAAGAAGGAACACTTATTTATTGATGAAGATTTTTGTTGTTGGTTTGTTTTCTGAATCATTAATTTGTGTTTTATCTTCAACAACTCTTTTTTATCATCCTCAGTTAATTTGGTTATTTTTCAACTTTTTGTCCTAATTTTTCAAGTGATATGCTTAATTTATTCACTTCCCAAGGACATTCCACTACAATTGAGCTTTAAAACTGCATTTTGATCTTTTTTATTTTATTTTATTTTATTTTTTTTGCTGCTCCTTGATTTTGAAAGGCAGTGTTTCCATTATATTTGTTTTCTAAAAATTTGCAATTTGGGTTTGTATTTACTTTTTAACCCAGGAGTTGGTTATGAGAGACATAAGTGTTTCATGATAATCAAACATATTTATACCATAAATATTAAGATTCTAAACACATGAAAAAACTTATTCTCTGCATAGTGGAGAATGAATTGGAGGTGACTAGGCTTTAGAGTCCTCTCTTTATTTGAAGTATGCTTATGTTCAAAGGTAAATTTTAGGATGTCTGAAATTGCGGAGTGGGGGTTACAGGTGGTGAGAATGCAGCAAGCAGATGGGCTTGAAATACACAAAGGGTGTACAATAAGGTTATTATGGCGATGCACAGAAAATGCCACCTGAGGTTGAGAGAAAAAGAAAAGGCTGCTGGCAAGGGTAAGCCTTGCTCAGGTGGATAGAAGAGCTACTCACTGAGACAGGGACTAATGGGCAAAGAACAGGTTTACAGAGAAAGATAAGGAGAGGTGTGGGAGGCTGCATTTTATGTCGCTGAGAAACAGAAGCAGCTATGTCCTCAAGACAGTTGGACATATAAAAGAGTATAGGGTGAGAAACGAATTGTAGAGTCACTAGCACTTGGTGGCAATTGGTATGTAGAAATGGCTGAGGGCAGAACTTTAAAAATAATAAAAAGAAAGGATTGAGGAGGGGTTTGTGAGAACTAAGAACTCCAGTAGTTTCAGGATGAGCAGAAGTATAGTCTCTTGAGAAGACTGAGAATGAGTCAACCCTCTTCCCACATTCTGAGTGCCTTGAGAAGACAACATCCGAGTCATGGAAGACAGTTGGAAAAGTCATTACATGAGTACATAAATAAATGTATGGGCATAGCAATCTCCCAAAACCAAGACCAATATTAACTCTTAGGCTCATGAATCAGAGAAAAACAAATCAGGAAAAAAGCGATATTTAACCTGGCACCTCCAGGAAAAGACAGACCTCTGTACTGAAGCTGTGGTTCATCCATGGAGTTCTTATCTGGCATAAAACACAGCCTCATGCAGTCACTCTAACTGTGCTTTAACAGCCAGCCTGCATGGTCATTTTGACAGCTACTTATTTAACTAAGTTATCAGCAAGCAGGTAATAGCCCCTCGGTTCAGTCAAAACAGTCAAATTAGTTGTACATGCAGACACAGCCTTCCTTTGCTTAGGTTTATGACATGAAAGGGATGGATTAGAAAATAGAAAAATAGCTCCCTGTATTTGAAAGATGTGTCATCTGTCTAAAGAAAAAATGCATAGTGTTTATTGAGTGAGAATTGTCACTGAAGCTTGGCATAACTTTAAAAGAAAACCAAAATATGCTAACGCCATTCCAGTGATTGAAATATAAAATTCTGGAAGCTTGTATGTAAAGAAAGAGGGGAAATGAATAGAGAAGTTGATGTCCTAAATAGATGTTTGAATCAGCCCTGACTAAAACAGATTTTTTTTTTACTTTTATTTTTTTTTTTTTTTTTGTCTTAGGGTACATGCACTCACCAGAGAGAGAAAGAGAGAGAGACAGCGAAAGGGAAAGTGAGAAATCACCCCCACCTCGGGAGATGACGCACTGAAATTCCTTCTCCTTCATTCTCCTCTTGGGATTTTTGAAGACATGCACACATGCCCAATGTGATTTTCAAGTCATCAGGCTAGGACTCAAGCTGTAGAGTTGGCCATTTGAGATCCAGCTGCCTTAATCTTCATGCCACCTACTGCCCCACCAAAACACATTTATTTTCTTTGTGCTTTGCCTGTTTTGTTTGATAAAAGAGAATATCTTTAGCAGCGTTTCAAGTGAAAAGTCAAATACTTTTTAACAATGTGGCAAAAAGTCATCTTGCCAAAATTTTACATAACCATATTTTCAACGCAACACTAAATACATCTTTAAAAGTATTACACGTTTATGGATGGCCCTGTCTTCTTCCATAGGAGTACAGTGCCCTTTCTGAATATCATAAAAACAAACACGTACACAAACCAACAAACACCCTACCCATTTGATCAAGTTGCTTGATAACTTCCTTTCAGAGGGACTGCTGCCCCTCTGAAGTTGCTGTTATGCCTCATGGCTTCTACCGTTTATGTGACATTGTATCATATTTTTCCTAAGAGCAATAGTATTACACTATAATTTTCTGCTATGCTTTAACTGTCATGTTATTGGACTGTTTTGCACCAACATGTGTCTGCTGTGTGCATGAACATGGGCTGTTCTGCATATTGAAAGGGCCTTGTAATGTATTGGATGAATAACTGTTGTTTCCTTTCACTCCTCCCTGTTTCTCTCCCCACCCGCCCTCCTTTCTCCACCATTTGCTCTAAATAAATGGTTCATCAATCAATGCCCATCCCTCTGCATTGGTGACATCTATAGTGTGTGCTCTTCTGCACCCTGCTTTCTCCACCTCACATTTCCAATTAAGTCTCTTACCAACACTTTTTCTTCCCTTCTGTGTCATCCAGAGCTTCAGACAGTTAAGTAAACTGTGAGACCAGTGTGTGCTGGATTCCTTAGTTTACTGACTAGGGAATTTGATCTCAAAGTACAGTTTCAGTTTTAACTGCTAATATTAAGTGATTTTGAATTTCAAATGAATGCCTAATTAGAGCAAATGTTTTCCTTACTAAAAAGTAATTATAACATTCTAAGCACGTTTACTTTAATTAAACAAAACTGTTTGGCTAATTACAATGGCAAGGCAGGACACAGTGGATTTCTATATTGGAGGTGCTTCCATAGACACTCTTGTTCAGGTAGTTCGGGTAGAAAATCATTAAAATTTGGAGGGTAGAGATTCTCTCAGAGCAGCTACTGATGGTTCCTATTGTACACGTGGAAGTCATCCAACTACAAGTTGAATGCATCCTCGAATGAGAGATAATTCCATGGGGGTCTTCTCATCTTTTGTTTTGTTTTTCCCATTGAAGAACAAATTATACCAGAATACATGTGGTGGTTGCAGAAACAACTGGAGGAACCTAAAGACTTTTTCAAATCTTAAGTTAGTTTTATTTTTACTGTGCTACTTCATTTCTTTTCTTTTTTTTTTTTTTAACATTCAACAACTGTGTATTATTATAGTATACTAAATGAATTTTTCCATCTGAATACTGGATATTGGTTCATTCAAAGGTATTACCATACAAATTATTATCAACAGACAATTTTCTATTTTTTGTTTGTGTTCCTTAAATGTTTTGCTTCTTTCCTTTTCTCCACTCAGTATATATATATATAACCGGGTCTGGGACTCAAACCACGGTCGACAACATGGGAGTCCAGCGACATAGCCATTACGCTAACTGCTGGTCCCAGTATATTCAGAATGTCTACACTCTATGGCAGATACTGAAAGACTGGAAGGAATAAAGGCATGGAGAGTGCTAGAGACAGTGAGGGAGGAGGATAGGGTAAAGGGTGAAAGAGAGGGAATCAAGGGGAAAAAGAAAGAACCAATACATTTAAGGGACACAAAACTAGAAAATTATCTGTTGATAAGATATATGGAAATATCTTTGACTGAACCAATATATAGTGTATTCATGATGGGAGAATTCATTTGGTATGCTGTAATGATACACATGCAGTGACTGAATGTAAAAATAATTCATTAATTTAAAAAACAGATTGTAATACCTGTGGGTAGACAGAATATATTTTTTAACAAACAAAAATTGTTTCTCTCATGTCTGTGACCTCTAAAAGATAACTTACACTCAACAGGAGCTTCCTGAGCTACTAGCACGATGCAGTAGACCTCTTAAGTTGTGGTCTGAGGCAGAAACTGTTGTGTCCAAGTGTAAAATGCATTGCCTTACAGCTGTGGTACGTGCTTATGGTATATGCTAAAGGTGAGAACTTAATCTGATGAATAGCATTGAAGATAGTTATACTTCACAGTTCCCTTATACAAGGGGACTTCAAAAAGTTTACAGAAAAATAGAATTAAATGTGAGTTTATTTTGGTGCAAAAGCTGTTGAAACCCATGTATAGTTTTTTCATAATAAGCATTTTCCATAAACTTTTTGAAGTGCCCCCCCCGTATGTTGAACTGCTCTTGAAATTTGAGGAAACACTCTAAAATTTCATTATTGGTTTATCTATGTGGTATCCAGCAACATTACTGTAGAAACATTTAAGTAGGTATTTGGTTATATTTATCTCTTTAAATCAAACTCTCATGGTAGTCTAACTAGGCAGACACTGAGTAGACATTTTTACATATGTCTTCAATGAAGCCATGGGTACACAAGTCATTTGAAGTACAAAAATTGATGTAGAAATAAATATCTATCAGTATACGCTTATGTCACATAAAAACATTCATCCTGCAGGAATGTGACTGAAGGAAGATGATCATGAAATACAACTGAGAGCAAATGCTTTTGGTGAGTATGGATTTTACCTTAGACCTCAGAATAAGTTTATAATTTCGTAAGAAAGAGTAAGTATTCACCACACATAAGAATCAGCTTGGAAGAAGGCAAGAATTGAACTGATACGGTGTTGGTGAATAAGCAGGGTGAATGAAATAGACAGAAAATTAAAAATGAACATCAAAATGGAAGAAAAGTAGGGCATGGAGTGTTATAGAGTCAAGGCATAGGTTTGGATGCAATGCAAAACCATGTCTGTATGGTTTCTTGTGACATTTAACAAGCTCTGATCATACAGTTAGTTAGCTACCCTTTCCCAGGTGCCAGTTGTGAAGGAACCATGGCCCTGTCGACTGGTGGTGTATGAGGGAAGAACTGATCTGCCCTATAAAAGAGAAGCGGATCAATGCAGTAGGGTTTCAGAGACCCTGTGCAGGCCTTGTTACTTAATTTTTTTGACTGTTCAGTTCTGTTTATTTAGATTACCTTCACTGTTCACTGTCCCCCTTTCCCTGGTAACCTACATCACCAGCAAGACTGGAAAGTTTACTTAAATACTGGCTCTTATTCCTCGAATACTTGCAGATACTTGGCGCTGTTGTAAGGGATTTTCAGAATCACTTGCTCAAAAGTCAGTAGCTAGTAAGGGATAGAGCCTGTGTCTGACCCACAGAGGCTTATTTCCAAACCCAAATCTGTTTGTTTTTTTTTTTTCAAGAGCACAATCTGCCACAGTGCCTTCTTGATGCCAGCTTTGTCATGAAACGTCCCTGATTTCTCCACATGAAATCCCTGTCTCCTCTGCAAAGTCCCAAAGCATCCTTCTGACTCTCATCACACACTTGCTTCATTATCATTCTATGTTCTGTGTGTGTTGTGAGGATAAGGGGCTGAGGGAGTGAGTGGCTCTTCAGTGTATGATTTATGAGTTTTCTTTAAAAATATATTTTAAATATTTTAAAATTTTAGAAGAAATATTTTTAGAGGAGTGTAAATAATATTTGTAAGGTAATGAGTGATTCTATATCTAACACATAAAGTTCATATATAGTTCCAGACTCCCATTTTAACTTTTTCTATTTGTACTGAAGTAGGGACATGTTTCTGGTCCTTGAAATGATAGGATGTAGAACTTTCTTCTTTTGCTTTGTCTTGCTTTGAAAGCAAAATTGTACACATATGAATGTTTGGTGTTTTTCTTTGGCTCTTTCCCAGTTCTTTTTTGTGGTTCTTTTCAGTGTCTCAGTATTAATTAATGGTTACACTACTCTGGTGTCTGATTTCCACTGCCCTTTCTAAGAGGGCCTATGCTTAGTTCCCTTTAAAGAGCCAACGTTTTAGGTTTTATCTGTAGTCTGACAGATAAATTTATATTATAGCATTACTGAACATCCACTGTCCCTCATTATTATTTCTATTATTTTAAAAATTATTATCTATAACAGACGTTTATTAACCATGTTTGAACTTTGCAAATAGTGATATAATTTAGTTAGAATAAGCATTCCTGGTTGATATTTGAAGTGCCTCATAAAATTCAAAGATAATCAGGCATCTCATGCCTTCCTTTAATCAACGTAAACATGACTCACTTAAAATACTCATGAATCCTTTCCATAGATCCTAACTCAAAGGAATGTTTTTAATGTTCATTAACACTTCAGCTTCTGTTAAGGTGGTCTGTTAACTAAGTTAGCATATAATGATTTTGTTCTCTAAGCTAAGATTCAAAAGAGAGGATTATAGAAAGTAAATATAGGAATATTATTCTCCTAAGGAACATGTTTCCTTCTGATATAACACCATTTATTTATCAGAATTCAGTGTTCTGAATAATTAAATGAAATAAAATGTAACCAGAAAAATGTTAAGCAAAATATGTGAATTGCAAGGCACAGATTTTAAGAAACATAGAACCCAGATGAATTCTACCTGTATTGTAATCCTGCATTATATAATTATAATTATATTATTATAATTACAATATAATTTATTTGTATGCTATTCATTTGAGTGCAAAATTCCATCTCAACAAAACCTGGCTGTCTTAAAATTTACTAAATTTGGGCAAACCAATTGGTAGAATGATTTAAGACAAGTTACTTGCCTCTCACTTTACTTGTTTTCCTCATTATGAAATGAAAGTTCTGGTCTGTGAATCATTAAATTTCCTGATGTTACATGTTGGTGAGTCCAAGTGAATTTCCTTTAGCCATCATGTTATCAAATACTACACTTGTATTTTTTTTTCTGACTTTCTTCTTATTATTTAATAAAAGATATTCTCTTTTTTTTTTTTTTTGAGAGGTTTTTTGCTATAGGGCGTGTGCGCTCACCAGACAGACAGAGAGAGACAGAGAGACAGAAAGCAGGAAATCACCCCCCGGGGGGCTGGCCATGCCGCAATCCCTTCTCCTCCATTCTCCTCTTGGGATCTTGGGAATGCACGCACACGCGCCTGGCATGAGTTTAAGCCACCGGGTCCGGGACTCGAACCGCGGTCGACTAAGTGGGAGTCCAGCGACATAGCCAAGCTGGTCCCCATAAAAAATATTCTATAAAATAATTTTCTGTTCAATTTTATATTGGAAAATTACAGGAGCTTAGAAGGTTTTAATTAAATTTGCTTCTACCTGTTGCTTCACCAGAGGCATATACATGTGAAAATATTTGCCTTCTTCTGTGTATGAGCTACTGACTCCTAGGAACAATCAAAAGTGAGCTGCTTCTGGGGCCAAGTGGGAGCACAGCAGAAACACCACTAAAGCCACATGGAAGGTCCTGAGTTTGTGTCCTGGGACCTCCATGTTTATACCAGGTGAATGTGTGCCCATGATTCTGACTGGGTGAGATGGAATGATTTCAGCTCAAATATCCTCTTGAAAGTTGAAGATGTCTTTTCCTCTCTGTCACATAGAAGAAGCAAAGGAACTTTAATAATTAAAATGAAAGATGAGTTGCTTCTTTCCCCCTGTTAATAATAACAAGGAATCTGGTGCATGCACCCCTCTCCCCACTTTCTGAGGTTATTTTGAAACTTGAGGTGCTGTTACCTGTGCACTGTGCTGCCCTCAACTTGTCCTCTTTACTAAGTTGTATCTCCTTAGCATGTTCCCATCTCATTAGGAGCTGAAAGTTTGGTAGTGAAGCCCACCACCTGAAGATGCCTATGTAAACTTTATCAGCTCTGGTCTGGGAGACACAGCCTTCTGATAGGAATGTATCTGGGAACTAAGGGTGTGTGGGGACACGTTTAAGAGAGAGAATCTGAGGTGTGGGGACATGCTCTGAGCAAACACTCTCTGCTCTTTTGGGGTTTGGCAGAACCTTGTGACTTGTCTTTCCTTGACCTTGGCTGCAGACAGAGCAAGGGTGGAAATTACTAGGGGCGTTCCAACAGACACATCTGATGGACTTCAAGAAACATCTTGGGAACCAGCAGTTAACTTAATGGCTATGTCGTTGGACTCCCACGTAGTTGACCGCGGTTTGCGACCGGGATCCCGTGGCTTAAAACTCATGCCGGGCGCGTGTGCGTGCGTGCCCAAGATCCCGAGAGGAGAATGGAGGAGAAGGGATTGCGGCGTGACCATCCCCTCGGTGGGGGGGGGTGATTTCTTGCAAAAAATCTCTCCCAAAAAAAAAAAAAGAAACATCTTGACCCCAATTAGTAAAGTCCAATCCCTGCTCTCCATCTAAAAGGTTCTTTAGCCTTCTCTGGGTGTGGTGGTGCACTCCTTATGGAGGAGTTCTTTAACTCCTTCCCCACACCTAACAGCTAGTTCTCTGCATTAGAAAAGAAGATGAGACTTTCTCTTGATGAGATTATCACCAAGGGATACACCTGGCCCAGTATGACTAAGCCCTTATAGATTTGTTAACTGCTTCTTATTGTCTATAACCTGGCAACCAATCTATGAAGTGTCATGAAACATACATGTGTAATGTCTCCTTGTACTATAAATAAAGACGTCCGGTTCGTCTGGGCTGCACAAGCTTCTTGGGCTACCTAGCCTCAGGCTGCCTGTGTCCATTTCTACTCTATCCCTTTGTTTCATTCTTTCCAATTCCCTGGTCCTGGCAAGATGGAGGGCTTTCCCTTCTTGTCCTCTTTCTCTTCCTCACCAGCAGCCCTCTGATCATGATTCAGCCAGACCCAAGCCCTGGGCGGACGCAGACAAGGGTGAAATTCCTTCCTCTAATACAATTAAATCTATGCCAATAAATATGAAAAAGTGCATACTGCATTGGATGACCAAAAACTAGTTCACAGATAAAAGAAACATGAGAAAACAAAAGAATACCTTCTACTGCCTCCAGGGGAGCACAGTAGCTCCTCACCAATGATGGATAGAAATGAGTTCACAGAAATGTCAGAAAAATAGTTCCAAACATTCATAGTGACAGAATTCAATGAGATGCAAGAGAAAACAATCAGTTCTAGGAAATGAGAAAATTATTCCAGGGCATGAAAGAGGAATTCCATAAAGAGATAGACATCCTAAAAAAAAAAAGAAATCAGACAGAACTCCTGGAAATAAAGACTATAATACAAGAAATTAAAATCTCCCTAGAAAGCATTAACAGCAGATTGGACCATGCAGAAGAAAGAATTTCTGATCTTGAAGACAACGTCTTCAATATAGACCAGACCACCAAAAAATAAAGAAAGAAAGAAAAAAATTACAAAAATAAATGAGGATAACATATGAAAAATTCTAGACACTGTGGAATGCTTAAATATTTGTAAAATTGGTGTTCTAGAAAGTGAAAAAGCTGCTAACGGCAAGGAAAACCTCTTTCATGAAATACTGTCTGAATACTCCAAATTTAGAGAAACAAAAGGAAATTAAGACCCATGAAATAAAAATAACTCCAAACACAATTAACATTAAAATATCTTCTCTCTAAGGCAAAGACAATATTCTAAAAATGGCAAGAGAGAAAAGTCAAGTTATTTGTAAAGATTATACTATTAGGCTAACATCAGACCTCTCAAGTGAAATGATGAAGGCAAAGAAAGAATGGAAAGACATATTCAAAATATTTTTAAAAAATTTAACTAAGAATACTATATCTGGCAATATTATCCTTCAAAAGGGAAGAACAAACAAAATCATTCTCAGGTTAAAAAAAAAAAACTGTAAGAATTCACCAATACTAGACCAGCTGAACAATAAATACTGAAGGGAGCATTAGATCAGGAAAACTAAAGAGAAACAAACAGAAATAAGAGAACAAAAAGCAATCACGAGAATGGCTAACTACATGACTGTGATAAATCCACAAATAACAATAATAATGTTGAATGCTAATGGGTTAAATTCTTCTGTTAAAAGATACAGACTGGCTGAATGGATAAAATACTGCTTACAAGAAACATACCTCACTGTTAAAGACATTCATAGAATAAAAGCAAAGGGCTAGAAAAATATATTATATGCAAACAGAAACCAATAAAAGACTGGAGTTGTGAAACTGATGTCAGAAGAAAAAGATTAAGATGAAAGATATAAGAGGAGATAAAGAAGGATATTATATAGTACTAAAAGAACTTGTTCACCAAGAAAATACAACACTTGTAAATATCTATGCATCTAACACTGGAACACCCAAATACATTAAAGAGTGACCATTAGATCTAAAGGGAAAGACTGCAGCACAATAATCACTGGGGATCTCAGTACCCCGCTGTCTCCTCTGGACAGATAACACGTATAGTATTCTCAACTGGAATGGTCTCAGAAGTATATCTTGTTAGGTAAATTCTCTTTAAGCCAAATGATGTATAGTGATTGAATATTTTAAAAAATAGTGAGAATGAGACCAGCAGTTAGTGTAATGGCTATGTCACTGAACTCCCATGAAGCCGACTGTGGTTTGAGTCCTGGACTTGGTGGCTTAAACTCAGACCGGGTGCATGTGTGTGCGTGCCCAAGATCCCAAGAGAATGGCGGAAAAGGGATTGCGGCATGGCCATCCACCCTGGGGGGGTGACTGCTCGCTTTCTAGCTCTCTGTCTCTCTCTGTCTTTATGGCAAGCGCATGTGCCCTATAGCAAAAACCTCTAAAAAATAATGAGAATAAAAAATTATAGTAATATAAAAAAATGAAGTTTTTTGATGAAGATGATGATGTGGATAGAATAACTTTGTTTTGACTGATACGCATGGTAATTGTGTTGGAAAAAGAAATGTTATACACTGTAAAGATATATGTGATTAAATGTAATATAAAAAATTTTAAAAGGAAAAACACTTGCGCATTCAAGTTTATTGTTATACATGGAATCAACGCTAATGTCCCCAAATAGATAAGTGGTTTAAAAAAATATGGCATATGTACCCTATGGAATACTACTCAACCAATAAAAACAATGAGACCCTGACATTTGATACAATGTGGTAGAATATGGAAGACTTAATGCTAAGTGAAGCAAGCCAGACTTTGAAAGACAGGCTTTATATATCCCGGCTCAATATATACCAAATGTCTGTACTCTATAATAGAAACTGAAAGATTGGAAGGTATACAGTAGCAGGAAGTGTAACCATAGATACTAGAGATTGTAAGTGGGAAGAATAAGGCGTGGGTAATAGGGGGAAGAGGGGAGTAGGATAAAAACAAACAATACACTTGGCACAAAAATGAAAAAAAGTTATTTGCTGATGATATGGTAATGGCTTTGTCTTGACTGATATGTACCATATTATGCTGGGGAAAACATGTTTTTACTGTAAAAATGTGTATTGATGGAGTGTGAATCATATATTAAAAACCAAGAAATCTAGTGTATACATATATATATATGTATATATATATGTGTGTGTGTATATACATATATATACACACACAGTCTGACACCAAATGTATGGGTTTTGTACATCAAACAATTTTTCAGTTCTCTGCAGAGACCAACTGGGTATTTTACAAGTTAACAAAATTCTATTACAAATACTGTTCAGAATTAATATAAACCCACAGGTTAGGGGCTAAGTCTCATAAGACTGTCCTGCAGTTCAGAAGCCAATTGCATGTTTCAGATTGTCACCTTTATTTCTGATGAACTCGGTATAAATCGAGAGTTCCCCTAACTACCGTCTCAGATTTTATAATTTGCTACAAAGACCAATATAACCCAAGAACACAATTCATTTATGTTTACCAACATATTATAAAGGGTGTTAGACAGGATAGAGATGAATAGTCAAATGGACAAGATGCACAGGACAAGGAATGGAGTGTAGAGTAGTGCTGCCATGCATCTCTAGATGTGCTGCCCTCTGAACATCTCCGTGTGTTCACCAATCTAGAGCTCTCTGAACTCCATTGTTTAGGGCTTTGTGAGGTAGGCATGATTCCTTAAGTCACTGATTATGCTACTGAACTCAGTCTCAAGCCTTTTGTACTCTACTGTGATCAGGAATGGAGCAGAAATTTCCAACCTTCTTATCACATGGTTGGTTCTTCTGGCATCCTGCCCCCATTTGAGAACTACTAGGGCCCAGGAGGAATCATCTCATAACATGAACTCAGGTATAGTTAGAAGGTGCTTATTAAAAATAACAAAAGAAATTCCTCTATGTCTTACCACTCATGAAATTCCAAGAGTTTTAGGAGCTCTATATCAACATTACTAAAAGTAGTGCACACTTGAGCTTAGGCTTTTGAAAGCCAAAGAAGAAAGAAAAATGTAGGAGCCAAGGTACTAAAATAGACCTGTGCTCAGGGAAAGTAAGCTTTTCTAAGCAGAGATCACATCTGCTTCTGCGAACGTCTCTGTCTGAACTTGATAACTGATCTTTGTTGGGGGAAGAGAGAGGTGGTGGAGATGACCCAACACATGGATTCACAGAGTGAAGAGAGAAGTTGGGCGTATACTGCAGATCAAACTGAAGACCTCTGGAGTAAAACTGTTTCCAAATAGTGATACTGTTGCCTGCCCAGAGTCCTGAGCCATTATTGGTCTTCCAATAGAGGTAGTAACAGACTGCGGCCAGATGAGAGGGCAGTACTTTTCTGCAACTATAAGAACCAACTCCAGGGCCAGAGGGAGCTTCATGTTGAAGTGGAGCTGTGTGGCATCAGATCCTGGAGACCAGAGGACTAGGAATTCTGACCCAGGAAATAGAAGAAGCAGCATGTGCTACTCAGGCTGTTGCAGGACAAATCCTTTTTTAAAGGTTTTTGACATCAGACATATGCATTTGTCAGAGGGGAAAGAGACAGAAAGAGAGTGAGAAAGAAAGCAATAAATCACTTTTCAGGAGGATGGCTATGCCACGATCCCTTCTTCTCTGTTCTCCTCCTGAGATTTTAGACACACATGAACATATGCTCCACATGATTTTCAAGCCACCTGGTCCAGGACTCGAACCATAGTGGGGCAAGCAGAAATCCAACACTTTAAGCACCACATCATCTGCAGATGTCAGATAAACCATGTTTAAGAGGAAAGACAAAGGTTATTGAAAGGTTTAGTTTATATTTAGCATTTCCATTCTTTTTCCTATGTTTCCCCCACTAATTTTACTAGTGAATGTAAGAAATGATGTTCCTGGGAGAACAATTGTTTGGTAGAAGAAATACAGTATCCCTATATAGACAGCATACTGTAACATAACTTTAAACCTCCTACTAGGTTTGAAGACCTCAAAAAATGTGATGTGTTTACATTACTCAGGATGCGTTGAGTATTCTGCATGTTACTTATCTGGTGCATGCATGGAGAATGAATATATGGGCAAGTGACAGTGACTCCTATTGACAGAGGCTTTCTTTGCATTTTGTTATTCTTTCTTTTTCTTTTTTTTTGGAGAGGTTTTTGCTATAGGGTGCGTGCACTCACCAGACAGACAGAGAGAGACAGAGAGACAGAAAGCGAGAAATCACCCCCCAGGGGGGATGGCCACGCCGCAGTCCCTTCTCCTCCATTCTCCTCTCGGGATCTTGGGAACTCACGCTCACGCACCCAGCGTGAGTTTTAATCCACCAGGTCTGGGACGCGAACCGCGGTCAGCTACATGGGAGTCCAGCAACATAGCCATTATGCTAACTGCTGGTCCCGCGTTTTGTTATTCTTTCAACCAGGTCTGCAAGATGTTTATTTGATCTTGTAACACCATAAACTTTGGCACACTGATGGTGGGATAAATAAATACATATTAAGAAGCCTTCTAGAGCATCCTAAAACAAGTTTCCAGGGCCATCAGGTGGTTTGGTGGTTAAGATGCTGGACTCGCACATGGACAACCATGGTTCGCGCCCCAGACCCATTGGCTTACTTTCTCTCTATATATATCCCTCTCTTTCTCATTCAGTCTCTCTCTTGTGAGTGCGTGTGCTCTATAGCAAATTAAAAAAAATTAATAAATAAATCTTTTAAGCAAGAAAAAAAGTTTCCTGCTTAGTAAGTGCAATTTTATTCTATTTAGTTAAATCCAATAAGCACATATTGAGCTACCCTTAAGTATTAAGTATCTTGATAAATATTGTGGTCTCAGTTGTTAAAACTCAGAAAATTATGCCATTCTGACAAACCAAATTAAAGAAACGGCCTCAGAATCAAACTCTGTCTCTGACTTTTCCCTCCACCCCTGCTGTCTTTGGATCATTTATAAATCCTCTTTCTTTTCTGAAGCACAAGGAAGAGCTTTACTCTAATATTTAATTACCTGCCTAAGATAGGACCCACCAAAGAGTAAAGCAATTGCCTTTGACTCCCTCCCTGTGGTTTCATTAACTCAGCCATATTGCAGGAAAACAAGATTGAAGAATGTCAACACACTGGCAACATATTTTGTCATGAGCTATTGTTTGTCTCTCAGGCTCATCCAGCTCCCCAAAAGAATAACTTACTTATGATTAACTAAGCACTGAACCCATTCTTTCTCTCTAAAAGTTTTTTACTTTACTTTAAAATTGCCTGCAGACTCACTCTTCCTGTTTTTCTTTTCTTGTGAAGAGAACACATAGCCTCAATCATCTGGGCTCTTTGAGTTCATATTTCCTGTGGTTCCCTTGAACATGTATAGATGATAAATAAAATTTATAAGCTTTTTTCTTATAAATCTACGTATTGATATTGATTTAAGTGAACATTTAAAGGAGATGAGAAAATGCATTTGCCTCTACACGAAGTGATAATAAGTACTTGATTATCTTTCAAACATCACACTATCAACTGAAGAAATAGATCACCTAATTGTTAAAAGGTAATGTAATCGGTACTTCCATAATTGTATGCTTATAGAGCCAAGAAAGCAGTGTGACTCTCCCTGGAAGGCTCAGATGGAAGTTTCTCCAGGATGTGCTGTTGACCCAAGCTCTAGCTGTGAGGTGAAATTAGCCAGGTGGTCAAAGCAGAGGATAAAATCTACTTTCAAGGTGTTCAAAAGAATTGAGTCTCTCTCATCATGAGAAACGATGATCAAGGAAAAGATAGCTGGATAGACTTGGAGAAAATGCCGGGAATTGTATTGATTCTCTATTTTCCTGAGGAGATTGTCTTTTCTTTAATTAATCCATAATAAAGGATTTGATCTCACAATTCTATTTTGTACCTTAAGCTATAGAAAGGAATAAATTTTATAACACTGTATTTTTGATACCAAGCTGTAAATTTACATAGCTGCAGTGAAAACAATTTCAAATTATAATTGTAAATATCAGAAACAAAATAGTATCAATTATCTTGTTACTGACTTGTTCTATAGTTGTAATACTGACTCCATATATTTGTTAAATTATTTATTATAGTATTGCTCAGGCAGTTACATTTTTACTGCAAATTTGGAGCATTTACTTGATATAATCATTGAGTACAAGCGTAGTCAGTATTTAAATGAGCATGTTATCAAATGAGTGTAATTTTTCTTGTCCTGTTATAACCAGATTATTTTTAATATGTAAGCTTTATTAAAACATATTTTCAATTATGCTAGGAAATTTAAATCAAGCAAGCATTCCACACATAGTATTGCCTCCCAATAAGGTTGACATTTACAAGATGGAGAGTAACATTTTGTATGCTTATTTCTTAAGTACTTTTGATTTTGTCAATACAAGATAAATTAGCCAAGATCAGGCAAACTATGTTTAGGTATTTGGATTAATCAGGTACTCCATCTTGTCTGCAATATTGATAGGAATGTTTAGCAACTGTATCAAGTAGACTGAGTGGCAAAAATGAATACAGATTTTTCTATAAATTGCAAATAAGCACAAAATTAATCTGGTTGACTTAATCAGCAATACAGAATAACATTAGCATTTCAAATAATTTTATTTTGATTTGAAAATTCATTGGCAATGTAAAATAGCTATTTTATAAATCCTCACTTGGGAAAAAATGACAGAGAATATCTTTTGCAAAATACTAATGTTTATGTGGTACAGACTCATTTTTAGACACTGCTTATTTGGTGTAACTGTTTAAGAAAAGCCTGAGCATCTTCATTATACATAATGGTTGGTCATCACAGGAGGAGTTTAAGACACATTTCTGTATTAAATGTCTGACACAGACTCCTATATTGGGTGGTGACTTAAAGGGCTATTAGTGTGACCTCTTCCATGTTTACGTTGATCAAATCTTTCCATTACTCCATAAATTAGCCCTAGTATTTTGAGCTGAGATTCCTCACAATCAACATTAGTAGTTGAGGAGAAGGACTTCTCCAAGAAGCATACCCAAGGCTAGTGTTGCAGGACGGTTCCTGTGATATCCAGATTCTTGATATTTTGGACTAATAATTGAGTAAAACATGTTGATATTGAAAGCAAAGAGTAGTTTATTCAATTATAAATGAAAGCTGACTCATTTGTGGCAGGAGTAGGAGAGAAAGTGTGACTCAATGGTCCTGGTAATTACTTTCCAAGGAGTTTATGTTTGCTTAAGCAGGGTTGTACTGATTGATTATTGATTGGGCTTACTGATTGCTCTCATCCCATTGACTATATCAAATGTGACTGTGCCCACTGATTCATGTCATTAGCTATATCAAATATGATTTAATCAATTAGGCATCCCCCACTGGAAATATTCCACCAATGTTATCTCTAGTGAAGATTTTTCTGCCCTGATCTGTTTTTCTATCTATCACAGAAGCAGATGTCCAGCTCCCTACCTTGCTTCCTTTTTCTAAATTTCTTCCTGCCTCACTAGCATTCAACATTCTCAGTTCTTAGCGTTTTTTATTTAACCAAATTTGTAAATAATCTTATCTTGCATAAATGTTCAGTTTTAATTTATTCCAATCTTCTCAATTATTCTTCTAATTAGCTAGTGACTATTATTGAGCTGTTTAGAATTAATCAGTTCTCCTAAACACATTTCTAAAAAAGGACAAATATAATAATTTTCCCATTTTTGTATTCTAAAGTTATCTAAAGAATCCACTCACCTTTTGGACGAGACCATCTCTAGCTTCAGCACCATTTACTTGAGCATGTATATATATATATAGGTCAATCATTTATAAGAAAATAATCAGATATACAGTATATGTAGGATATTTGAGAAGGGAACGATTCCTTCTGTTCCTGTGTTTCAAGCAATGGCCTTCTGAAAGAGTCTTTGTCTAAGACCTCTGCATCATTAGTAGCAAGTAAGGTACTTTGTACATGGTATGCACTTGACCCAAACATTTAACAATATTGAATTACAATTGCAGCATACACTTTGCTTTATGTACTGGGAATATAGTGAGAGACAAAAGAAACAATGATCTACCTTTGGAGCTTATTATGATAGAGAAACATAAATCTAAAAAACCTTATACATACATATTTCAGATCGAGATAAGTGTTATAGAAAAGAGAAAATATAGACAATTGATACATTGCTGTATGAGGTGGCAAAAAAAGATATCATTATTATTATTATTATTGACAGACTTTTGATGTAGGGCAAGCATGCTCCTGGGGAGACAGAGAGAGACAGAAAATGAGAAATCACCCCCTTGAGGGGATGGCCACAATGCAATCCCTTTCCCTCCATTCTCCTCTTGGGATTTTGAATATGCACACCACACGCACTTGATGTGAGTTTTAAGCTGGCGGGCCTGGGACTCAAACCCCAGTTGACTATGTGGGAGTCCAGTAATATAACCGCTACACCATCTGCTGGTCTAAAAGATTTTTTTTTTTTTGAGAGGTCTTTGCTATAGGGCGCGTGTGCTCGCCAGACAGACAGAGAGAGACAGAGACAGAAAGCGAGAAATCACTCCCCGGGGGGATGACTACGCCACAACCCCTTCTCCTCCATTCTCTTCTCGGGATCTTGGGCATGCACGCACACGCGCCCAGCATGAGTTTTAAGCCACTGGGTCCGTGAACCACGGTCGACTACATGGGAGTCCAGTGACATAACCATTACGCTAACTGCTGGTCCCTAAAAGATATTCTTTTTAAGGTGAAATTTGACCACAGAGAAACAAGACTATCTAGGAGAAGAATAATCCATGTAGAAAGAATAGCAAGAGCCAAAGATAACTAGTTTTGGGAAAGTGGGAGCCAGAACACAGAAGACCTTGTAGACCATGACAGAGTATTTCGAGTCTCCATTCAGGGAGAAGAGAGGCCCAAGGAGGATTATGAGAAGAGGTGCCATATTCTCATAGCCTGAAAGCACTTTGGTCTTCTAAGGCTAATTCAAGAGTAGATAGTGGAGTATGAGAGTAGTATCTGGAAACCCATTTAAGAGTTTCCTGTAATCCAAACAAGAGATAACAGCGAAGGGAGATTTTCATTCTAGGATATTCTGTATGTAGTATGTTTGGATGTGTTGACAATGGGGGTGGGGGGGAGAGAGATCAAACTCCAAAGGATTCATTGTGTCTGAAAATCTAAAGTTGTTATTTACTGAGAGAGGTACTCAGTTGGGGTGCACTGGGATCAGGAATTAGGTTTTGGGTGTGTTTGATTTGAGATGGCTACTGACAGCCAAATGGAGACAGGACTATTAAGGTAACTTCATATATGAACAGTGAGTGAAAGAAGAAAGGCAGATAGAGAAGATAGTAGAGGAAGCAGAGAATGCACCAGCAGAGGTGACAACAGAAGTCTGAAATTTAAATATAACCAAAAGAGTCAAGGCATCTTTTCTCAGTGAATAATTTTAGTTCTGTGTGGGCTAAGGCTAATTAGTAATGTAAGAATTAAATGAGCGGGTGTGAAAAGTATTTCCCCAGCAGTGGCATCTGGCTTCTTAAAGGGCTATGTTGGCAGCTTGCAGCACTCTCCAGATCTGGCATATGGCTGAGTTGTGTTTTGGCTGGCATGACTTATACTCTTGTACTTTTTTCATTAGTGCATCCTGTGTGTATTCGAACAGAAATAATGTTAAACACAATCTATTCTTAATGAAAAACAGCCTCAAAATGATTATATGTTAGTTAATACAAGTTAGTATTTAATAATTAGATGTCATTTATAACTATTAAATTCACTTTCACTTGAATTATTAACCAGATGACAATTATTCACTCTATCTGCACCATGCACATGTATATCATTGGGAAAGGAAGTGATTAAAAAGGTTGAATGATTATTGGGCCTGTGTATTGATTAGGTATGAAAGGTTCCAAGGGAGAGGTGTGGGTGGCCAGCAGTAGAAGTGCTTGGGACATTTTTTTCTTTTTTTTATGTTTCAGCTCATCTCTACTCTGGTTTAAAAGATATCTCCTGAATTTTCTCAACAATCTCAGCATTTACATCTTTTTGAGCATTGAAAATGATACTAGAAAAGTTGTGATTTTCCTAATATCATCCAGCTTGCTGTTAGTTGTTCTAATCATTCATGTGAGCTGAATTAGAAGAGGGGCCACATGTTTTTGAAATTCCCGAGATGGTTAATATTCAAATATTGTTTCTCAACCCAGTCATATAATCTAATTTTGATAGTACCACTGAAACTTGTTAGGTAACCACTCTCAAAGTTTAAATATCAAACTTTACCAGTGAAGTGTTACAATGCTATAAATAAAATGACCTTACTCAACTACATTGCAAAAGCAGTTTCCAACTTAATAACCTTTTCTGTAATTGTCAAAATGGAATGCAGTTTTACTTTCGTTATAGGTTTCATGTGTTTTAGTTATTGACACTTGGACTGTGATATTTTTCAGAAAGATGTGCAACTGTGCTGATATTACAATCTGGAAAAGTGAGAAATTAACTCTGTAGGAAATCAACATAATGTATAAGCAATGTGACCACTAAATAGATGAGAGTTACCAGAGCAACTTTTCATATGCTCCAAGCAATGTGGGGGTTTGTTTTCCTGCT
>NW_006209541.1:734467-740850 GCF_000334495.1 Tupaia belangeri chinensis
GATATGATACTTGATATTGGTTAAAATACAATTCCATTATATTTATTGCATCCTTACTACACATCCAGCACATTTTATAATTTTCCATGGTGTTATTCAGGTATCTACTCAAAAAGTAAAATGTATATGAAATAAACTGGTTTAAACTTTATCTATTCTGTCTACCAACAAATTGAGACTTTTTATTTAACTATCTTTGGGCCAGCAGGTGGAGTGTGGGTTAAGGTGGCTGGATCCCACATGGCTGACTCCATGGTTCAAGTCTCAGAACTGGCAGCTTGATAAACAGGTCAGGTGAGTGTACATGCATGTTCAAAATCTTGAGAATAGAACGGAGGAAAGGTATTGTGGCATGGCCAACCCCCTAGATGTGATTTTTTTCACGTTCTCTTTCTCTCTGTCTTTTTCTGACAAGTGCATGTGCCTTATAGCAAAAAACCTAAAGCACACAAACAAAAAAAAATGACCATCTTCTAAGACCTATATACCAAATTCCTAAGCCAAGAACTTCTTGGAAAATGTTTTTACACTAACATTTACTTGATCTTTAGTAAAATGTGAGAGCATCTCAATTGTTCACTGTCTCTCTTTGTGCCTTCACCTCACAAATATAGGCTGTTGTTGCAACTCCTATAAATACTGGTGTTCTAAGCAAGTTGAATGAAGTGACTACAGGTCCCTCACCTAAACTTTTAGTTTAGTTTAGCTTCTAGTTTAGTTGAGGAGCCTGTACTAAATCAACTAAAAGTTGATCTGCTTTTTTTTTTTTTTCAGAGGTTTTCGCTATAGGGCGTGCGCTCGCCAGACAGACAGAGAGAGACAGAGAGACAGAAAGCGAGAAATCACCCCCCAGGGGGGATGGTCATGCCACAATCCCTTCTCCTCTATTCTCCTCTCGGGATCTTGGGCATGCACGCACACGCACCCGGCGTGAGTTTTAAACCCCCGGGTCCAGGACGTGAACCGCGGTCAACTACATGGGAGTCCAGTGATATAGCCATTACGCTAACTGCTGGTCCCTGATCTGCTTTTTGTTATTACCTCAAATAGCCAATCCAGCACATTATATTTAGTCTCCAGTGCATTAGTTCATGAACTTAGTATCTTTTTCTTTTTCAAACTTTTTAAGTATGCAGGTCGCCACAGAGATCTTTTATAATTCTAAGTCAGACCATTCTGCTTTTCTGCCACACACCCTGCTACAATTCCCCTGTTCACTCAGGAAAAACCAAAGCCCCTACAATACACCCATTGTGTCATGTTGCCCTCTGTCTGGCTCACCCCCTCTTGCCCTTCGTCATTGTGCTCATGAAGTCCTTGTGCTTTGCAGACTTCCCTGCCATTTTTGCAGTCACACTCACTTATCTACCTGACCACCTTTGCATTAACTGTTTTTGCTGCCTGAATCACTCTTCGTTTCATATTTACATGTTCATTTCCATCTTCTTCATCCTTGATAAAATCACACTTTCTCACTGAGGTGACCCTGACTGCAAGATCTGATACTACAGAATCAATACTGCCACCCACTCTCATCTGGTATGTCCAGCTCTCTTCACACTGCTTTACAATTTTTTATCACTTATCTTCAAATATGTTAGATACTTTGCTTACTTATTGTGTTTATTTTTCCTCCCAGTAGAATGTAAGCTCAAACAGTAAAGATTATTGTGTGTTTTTGTTCGTTTATCTCCCCTGATGTATCACAGTGGTCTAGAATAAGAAATGGTACATAGTAGGTGCCAATTTTTATTGTTGTTGAATGAATAAATGAATGGTTAATACTAGACCTCATATTTTGTCTTATTACTTTAATTACTTTGAGGAAATCTCTTACAAATACAAACTAAAGTATAGAAGGAGAAGTCTATGGCATCTAAAACATCTCTGAGCAGTTGTCAATGTTTGGGTCCATTTGGTTGGCTAAAAAAGAAGGTAAGCTATGGGGTTCTAGGGACAGAAATTGCTATCTAAGTTGACTGGAGACCATCTTATACAAAATATCATGCAATGACAGGAGGAAAGTCAAAGTAGGAGGAAAGTTAAAGCAAAAAGGAGTGCCTTTCAGATCCATTCAAGGACCACCTACACCCAAGTCACTAGCAAGAGAGGGGATTATTACAAAGAGTAAGTGCCCAGAGCCCACTGTTGAATCCAATTGGAAGAGTCTGGCTTGCCCTGAGATGGACCCTCAAAACTCTTACCAATGGAAATGCACTAATTTCAGATTGGAGGGAAAAGGGAGAGTATAGCAACGGAAGATGAGGAACCAGCAGGTGGCACAGTGGTTAAGGTGTTGGACTCCCACTTAATCAACTGTGGTTTGAATCCCAGACCCAGTGGCTTGAAAATCATGCCAGAAACACGTATGCATATGCCTAAAATCCTGAGAAGAGAAGGGATAGTGATGTGGCCATCCCTCTAGGAAGTGATTTCTCTTTCTCTCTCTCTTTCTCTTTCTCTCTCTCTCTCTCTGACAAGCACACATGCCCTATTGCAAAAAAATAAAATATAAAAACAGCATTAAAAAAGGGAATAGAAGATGAGGAAGAGAAACGGAGAAACCTATGTGAGGTGAAGCCGTTGATGTCCGAAGCCCTACTGGAGCAAGGATAGAAGCCCTTTTTTCATAGAGCTGTTGGCAGACAACTTAAAAAGATAGAGCTAAATATTTAACCTGAGTATATGACTTTGAATTCACCAATCAGTCAGTCAGTCAGAACACTATCATTTTACATCAACATTAAAATTTCAGGTATAATGCATCAGAGATAGTCCTTTACCAGAATTCTATCCTTCATACATGGCCAGGGAACCTGGTTCACACATAAATCCACTGATGACAAAGGCATTTAGAAAACTTTTTACTAGGAGAAATTTAAAAAAATATGGGACCAGCAGATGGAGTAATGGTTGTGCCACTGGACTCTCACATAGTTGATGGCAATTTGAGTTCCAGTTCTGGAAACTTAAAACTCATGCCAGGTGTATGTGCATTCATACCCCAAATCCCAAGAGGAGAATGGAGGATAAGGGATTACAGTATGGCCATACCCTCTGGGGGTGATTTGTCTCTTTCTGTTTTTCTGTCTCTGTCTTTCTGGCAAAAATCTCTCTAAAAATAATAACAAGAAAATTAGAGATACAAGCGTAATTAACCCACGTATCTGTTCTCCAGGTATATTGATCTTTCCTTCCTGGCTACCTTCCTTTCATTTCCAGCTAACCATAACCATTCCTTGGATTATTCTTCATTACCTACTGAAATCATTTTGAAGCAATCAAAGCTGTATATTCACATATAGATAAGAACAAAAGAAATAATGCATGAATATCACTTGGTTCAGTGTGTTTATGTCATGAGAAGGAATCACACACACAGTGTGGAAAATGACACCACCAATATTAGTGTTTTATTTTGTTTTTAACTCAATGCACCATTAATAGCTTCATTATATAAGTCGAGAAATGAAGGTATACAGACAATAGCTACATTTTTGTGGGTTGCCCAATGAATAGATTATAGAGGTAGAATTGGAGAGCTCATCCATCTGGGTCCACAGCCATAGTTATAATCAACCTACTGCACCACCACTGAAGGATAGGAGCAAAATTGAAATGCAGTAGATAATTGATACATGGTTTTTGTGGAATGGATGCTTATTTAATTCCACTAATTTCCCCACCTTATTCATGATAGAGCACATGTACCTGAGAGTGGAAAGCACTCTCTGCATTATTGTTGTCCCATGAAGCCAGCCCTAAATTCCAATTTTAAGATTAGAATCTGCCAGTTTGTCAAGAA
Source organism: Tupaia belangeri chinensis (assembly GCF_000334495.1). Taxonomy (NCBI): domain Eukaryota; kingdom Metazoa; phylum Chordata; class Mammalia; order Scandentia; family Tupaiidae; genus Tupaia; species Tupaia belangeri. Next base: position 738,273 of record NW_006209541.1, read on the forward strand.
GGTAGTTATTCTATTTGTAAAACATTTTTACAAAATGTAAACCATCTTTTAACCTTTCAGAAACAGCATTTTTCTGGACTTTGGGCGTGCGTGCACAAGCACCCAACATGTTCCCCAAGTGTTGGGTCCAGTACTTAAATCTTACAGTCTTCCATGGGCAAACCTGCTCCACCAACCATCACACAATGAGCTGGACTCAAAACAATTGATACATGGTTTTCATGGAATGGATGCTTATTTAAATCCACTAATTTCAGCCCCTCTATTCATGATAGAGCACATATACATGAAAGAGTGGAAAGAGCAAAATATTGCAGAGAAAAATATTGACTCTTACTGGATTAAAATTTGAGCACATTCCATGTTTATTGTTATCACCCACTGGTCACTGAAAACAGGCCTCTTTTGCTCAGGAAGGCTCGTAAGATTTGTGTGCAAAAACCTTGGTAGTCAGAATCCCTCCAGTATCACTTCTGGATGTGCTTCATATGACCATTCCTCTTCTAGTGCCTCACTGCTTCCCACTTGCCATAAACACCTCATTCATAACTTCAGTGACCTGCACTGCATTCCTCTAGGACATATGTCAGCATCTCTCCCCCACCCTCCAGCACTGACAGGCATCACCACCACTTTCTTTCTTCACTTTTAGAGAAAGATTTTTGCTATAGGGCACGTGCACTCTTTAGAAAAAGAGAGGGACAGAAAGCAGAGGATCAGCCTCCATGCTGCAATCCACACCGCAAACCCTTCTCCTCCCAGGATTTTGGGCATGCACATACATGTGCCCGGCATGAGTTTGAAGCCACCATACCTGGGACTCAAACTGTGGTCGGCTATTGGTTGACTATGTGGGAGTCTAGCAACGTAACCATTATGCCATCTGCTGATCCCATCACCACCACTTTCTAATTGCAAACTACTTGCTGAATAGTATTATGTGCCATGCACTGGGAGTCAATAGATTTGCACAAGCCACTTCATCGTTTATGACACTGACTCCCCATTTGGTACATGAAGGAAAAAAAATGACTAGCAATATTAAATTGTTTCCATAAGCTTATTTTCTCATATATGAAACAAATATTTATGAAGTACCTTCCATGTTCTTTCTGGATTGGGGGGGGGTACTTTCAGGAGTTGGAAGAGGATTCTGTTTTTACAGAGACAAAAAAAGAATCAAACCAATGATCAAGATTGTTTGAGAGATGGAAAAGCTAATGAACAAAAGAGCTGGCAGACAATGTCCCAGCAGAAGTCCAGGGTCTCCTGTGACTGTTTTAGTCTACAGCCCAGGGCAAGAGCAGTCTTGCATCATATGCTGGGCTAGTTACATTAACATCAGTGTGACAGTCCTTGGAGAAGGGAGTCATACAAGCATTGCATCAGAGGAAAAAGTGGAAACAGAGTCCCCACCTCAACGGCAAAGCAGGAGGGATCTGATGCAGAAGGCTGGGACTGAATATAAGGCCTGGGTTCAGTTCCTGGGCCATTCTAAACAGACTTGGTATCTATACTCCTGGGTGACAGGGATGCTAGGGTAGGAGGATCACAACACAAAGGAGATCCTATCAAAAAATACCTCTCTCACTCTCTCTCTGTCACGAAAAGAAAAAGTGGAAAGCATGAGTCAACAAAGGTTGAGAACATTGTGGAAAATGGCATAGAAGAGTTCTCCCTATAAGACCATCTTTCAAACTAGATTTTGTTCAACATTTCTTAACGTACACAACTAAGCTTCAGGATATTGGGATTCTCAGCACTAATCTACTTAATTGACCTAACCAATCATGTAACTTTCTGCACCTCTGACACCTTACCGGTAATATGGGTTGGGAGCTATGAACCGACTATTTCCAAATTATTTCCAACTCTAAAAATTCAATGACACACTCTGTTGGGGAAAGATGTTTAATAGTTCACAAATAAATAAAAATTAAAACAGTAGTAAGTATTGTATTTAGTAAGGTATCTTTTATTTTTCAAATGATTATTTTCTATTGCTAATGGAAACTACTCTTGGAAGCTTTCCAGGTGCCATTTAAATAAAATGTTATATATAAAAGATGTCCTTGAATTTTTTCTCAGATTTATAGATGGTCTCTATGAAAAGGGCTCCCATCCTCTTCTTATTCCCACCTGCTTTCTGAACAATTAAATCTGCTTCCTAGTGGACTGCATGGAATAATTATTCTCTTTATGTTCTTGCCTAAGAACGCATGCAACTGCTTCACTCATGACACTTAGAAGGAGATTAATTATATTTAACCAAAAGGACACTTGCTTAACTAGGACTGCTAAATGTGTTAGCTGCAGGGAAGGCCAGCCGCCTGGTTGGCCATTTGCACATTCCCAATCTCCCCTCACTGATGCACAGATGTCTGAGGCCTTGCAGGTGAACCCCAGCAAGGGGTTTGTGAGCTGGTGCTGAGCCTGTGAGGTGGCATATGGCTCTAGCCTCCATTTGACAGCTTCATCAGTTTCTTTTTGTTGCCCAAGTTTGTAGCTCTGCAGAACTAAGGGCTGCTGTTCAACAGAGCCCTATCCCTTCTTTACCTCCCTCTTATTCTCCATCCTT
>NW_006209541.1:740884-765599 GCF_000334495.1 Tupaia belangeri chinensis
GCTAATAACGCTAGAGAAGTTCTGGCTATCTGTAGTAAAATAGAATTAGCTGTTGCTGTTATTGCAACTTTGGTTAACATGAGCAAACATTGAAAAATACAAAGCATCTAGGGGCTTTAAATGACACAGATGTAGAATTTAAGACTATCAGAGACTTATGAATTTTTGTACAGAAACGCACTGCTCCATCAATCTTGCAGCACAAGGTGCTTGTGTTGTATTGCAGGGACTTAGTAGAAAAGTTTGCATGTGTGTATATATGTGTTACAGAATTGAGATGAAATTTTTCTAAGTTTCTTTATTTATTTTTCCAAGAAGGAGGATAAAAAGGAAAAGATAGGCACTCCCAATGAGGCCTTTATGCTACATCGGTCCTGCTCACCCCCTGCTGCCTCAGGCAGCCTGGACCACAGGAATGACCACGAGAGCCTGGAGTGTGCAAGAAGACATCAGGACACAGAATAGGACCTTCTTGTGTGGGGACAGCATCACAGAATATTGTGTTACTGCCATGTCATTCCTCTCAATGAAATATTTTAATTGTTAGAAAACTAATTTGGGAGGCAAGCAGGTGGTTTAGTGGTTAAGGGGCTGGACTCCCAAGTAGTTGACCATGGTTCAAGTCCCAGATGCAGAGGTTTGAAACATGCTGGGTACGTGTGTATGAGTGCCCCAAATCCCGAGGAGAATGAAGGAGAAGGGATTGTAGGATGATCATCCCCTCTGGGTAGTGATTTCTTGCTTTCTGTCTCTCTCTGTTTTTCTAGTGAGCACACATGCCCTATAGCAAAATCTCTCTCAAAAAAAGCAAAACTGATTTGTTATTACAAAATTGAGAAATAATATAAAAATTCAATATCAGAAAAATATTAATTATGCTTCAGTAATATGAAGCCATTTAATTGATTCATAAAGATTATATAACATTGGGGGACCAGCAGTTACAATAATGTCTATGTAGCTGAACTCCCATGTAGTCAACTGCTCTTTGACTTCCGGACCTGGTGGCTTAAACTCACACCGGGTGTGTGTGTGTGCATGCCCAAGATCCCGAGAGGAGAATGGAGGAGAAGGGATTGTGGCGTGGCCTCCCCCCTGGGGAGGGATTCCTCGCTTTCTGTCTCTCTGTCTCTCTCTGTCTTTCTAGCAAATGCACACACCCTACAGCAAAAATCTCTCCAAAATAAAAAAAGATTATATAACATCAAACTAATTATTCAATGTCATATGAAAATGGAAAACACAAATACCTGTACTTTTTTAAAAAATTTTTTAAGAATTATTTTATTTAACTTTATTTATTATGATTATCATTATTATTTTTCAGTTTGATCAGAGAGAGACAGTGAGAGAGAGAGGAAATGAGAAAGCAAGCCACCAGGTCTGAGACTTGAACCATGGTTGGCCATGTGGGAGTCCAGCACCTTTAACCACCATGTCACTTGCCAGCCCCACAAATACCTGTACTTTAATGATATCTTTGAAAGTGTGTATGTGTGGACAAAGTGTGGAAAGAAGTATATTGAATTACTAATATGTGACGACAGAATCTTTGTTATTAAAGTTTAATTTTATTAAAAATGTTATCTTCAAGGCATATTCTGAAATACATATTTATAAGATTTTAGTAAAGAAGAAAATAAAATAAGACACAATGGACATTTGTTACATATAAATACATTTTTGCTTTTGATGCTTACAGCCATGTTGTGAAGCAGGCAATATACCCATTTTACAGGTGAACAGAAGAAGGGAAATTAACCAAGGCTAAATTAATTACCCAAAGTTAAAACTCAATATGTGCAAAGTCAAGTTCAATTCTCTTTCCACTCTATCAAACTCTTACCATGCAAAATAATGAAATAAAGTGTACCAGGAATCTTTATTATCTTAGAGTGTGCATCTGGAGAGAAAGAGAAGGAAAATCTCAGGACCGAAAAGTGGTGATCCCTTTTCAGAAACAGTTTACTTTTAGACAATTGATACATCTATTCATCTATTTTTCTGTTGTATTTTTTCCCCCATAGGATAAATGTGCCTGCAGGAATCAGAAAGAGGGAAAGTGAAAAATCTTCCCTGGGCCAATGGGGTGGCAGACCAAGCCTCATTCCCTTCTCATTCATTCTCCTCTTGCAATTTTGTGAATGTATGTACATGCATCTGGCATGATTTGTAAGCTGCTGGGTCCAGGAATAAAACTATGGTCAACCATGAGTCCAGCATCTTATCCTCCATGCCACCTGCTGACCTCTCTGTTGTATCATATATATATATATATATATAACTGTTTTCTCTAATATCAATGTTGCCAATGAGCAAAATTTCACAATGATGGCTCATCTACTAGCAATGTATAGAAATTTAATTTTGTCACTAAGGGAATAAATTCTTTCGACTTACCAGATGGTGATGGAATCCAGATGTCAAATCAGAGTCCAACCCTGTAGGCCAGGTGAACAATGAGCCAAAATAGCCAACACCTCATAGAAGCATGTGTACAGTAAGCAAGAGGTTAAAGGCATTTATGCAGATAGAGAGAATTGGCCATGGCCAAGTCAAAACAGAGAGGATCACAAAAGCTGGAGGCAGAGTTAGCTGCAGACATCAGCAGAATGCAAGCACTGGGAATGGAGCACCATAACAAAGAGAATATTAGGTGAGCCCACCTCCACCAGGACTAGCAAGAGCTCCAAAGGCAAAGAAGGAATTCAAGGAATGTCACTCCACATCACAAGGTCACAGGAGCTCTCTTTCCTCCAATATTTTAGATAATCTATTATTCTATTATCTAAACTTTTTCCCCCTATTATTTAAAAATCTGCAACTCTTATGTGTTAAACTAAATAGACATATCTATAGCAGTCTGGTTACAATGGATCATTTACCACTTTAGAGCACATATGCATACAGTCTGTGTGTGTATGTACAAACACACACATGTAGATGTGCATATAGTCCTGTGCTACACTAGATACAAACAGAGAAAAAGGAGCAGAATCTGAGAATGAAAAGGTACCCACAAGGGATTATTTCAAATATTGGTTTGAACAAAGTTTTGAACTAAGTTAGACTAAATAAATTTTCTTTTCTGTCAATCAGTGAACCATGAAAAATGTCATATTGATTTTTGGCAAAATTTGTTCTGCACATGGAGTGACAGAGTAGTTGAATAATCACCCATATTATCACAAAAGTCCCCCTACACACTACTTGTGTGTGCATTTGTACTCATATCGAGATGCGTGTACACAGATGTTCACAAATCTTATTGATTGACAACAGTTCAACTGTTGTCACAGTGTTTTTCACACACTAGAATGCAGTTAAATCTTTGATCAGGAATCTACTTGCTTAATACTTAGTTCTGTATTGCACACTGATTTTACTGTTGTTTTCTGTCACATACAATCTACATTAAGCATGTGTTGTCTTTGAAATATTATTGAAGTACAAATTGTAGCGTATTATGTTTGTTTCACGGTCACCCCAAACTTAACTTCTGAATGGAATCTTTAACACTTTACCATTATACTATCTCTTCCTTTATCTTTTTAAAAATATGTACATTGGGACCAGCAGTTAGCGTAATGGCTATGTCGCTGGACTCCCACGTAGTTGACCGCGGTTCGCGTCCCGGACTCGGTGGCTTAAAATTCATACCGAGCGTGTGTGCGTGTGTGCCCAACATCCCAAGAGGAGAATGGAGGAGAAGGGATTGTGGTGTGGCCATCCCCCCTGGGGGGTGATTTCTCGCTTTCTGTCTCTCTGTCTCTCTCTGTCTGTCTGGCGAGCACACATGCCCTATAGCAAAACCCTCTCCAAAAATACCCAAAACAAAACAAAAAAAACCTGTACATAACTGAAAAGATTGGTACTGTTAGTCATTCTATTTTTATAAATATATTTTTCTTACCTAAAAAATCCAGAAAATGCTTCCTTTTCTGTGTATTGTATAAAAAGTTTTCTATTTGCCTGCCTTTGAAGAATATAGGCCACTTTTGTTATTATGTAAAATATTTTTCCTATCATTTAAAAGCTTATAACTCGTACTTTTTTTTTGGAGAGGTTTTTGCTATAGGGCACGTGTGCTCGCCGAACAGACAGAGACAGAGAGACAGAAAGCGAGAAATCACCCCCCAGGGGGGATGGCCACACCGCAATCCCTTCTCCTCCATTCTCCTCTCGGGATCTTGGGCCTGCACGCACACGCACCCAGCGTGAGTTTTAAGCCGCTGGGTCCAGGATGCGAACCACGGTCGACTACATGGGAGTCCAGTGACATAGCCATTATGCTAAGTGCAGGTCCCTTATAACTCTTACTTTTTAAACTAAAGAATCACATCTATATCAGTCTGGTTAAAAGTGACTAAGCTATTTTTAGAGTATATATGTATACCTGTATGTATGTGTATGTTGGAACATACATTTACACATAGATGTGTATACAGTCATGCACCACACAGAGACATTTTGGTCAATGGCAGACCACATATAGGACAGTGTTCCCATCATATTCTAATAGAACTGAAACATTCCTATGGCCTACTGACACTGTAGCCATCAAACTGTCAGCACAATACATTCATCACCCATGTGTTTGTGATGATAGTGGTATTAAGAAACCTACTGAGCTGCCAGTCACATGAAAAAATAACACATATAATTATGTACAATGCATGTTCATTATAATAAAAGATAATGTTATTGACTTATGTATTTATTATACTTTTTTATTTTAGAGTATACTCCTACTTATAAAAACTAATTTACTATAAAATAGTATACCTTGTTATGCCAGCAGCAACCTGATATACCTCCTGTTTATATTAACTTGATTCCATTATTTACTCTTGTGTTTATTTAACCTCATGTTGTCATGCATTATAATCCTTAATATGGAGTTGGAAGACAGTGATGTTGATAATTCTGGCTCTGTAAGCCTAGGTTAATATGTGTGTTTATGTTTTAGCACTTAGCAAAAGAATTATGAAAAATAAAATAGAGAAATATTGAAAAAATTAAATAATAAGAGCATAAAGTGCCTATTTCTATACATTATGTTTGTGTTTTATTAAGTGTTATTACAAAAGAATCCAAAAGTTAAAAAAGTAAAAAGTTTATAAGATTAAAGATGTTAAAATAAGTGACCTCCATGGCTCCTGAGAACTAGTGGTTTCAGGGAAAAAAAGAGAAATGATTTTCTACTGATAATTCAGCCTCCAGCCCACAAACTCCAGTGGAGAGGCAAGGGGCAAGCCTTCAGAAGAAGACACCTTCATGGCTTCTGAGAACTAGTGATTTCGGGGAAAAAAATGAAATGGAGATTTTCTACTGATAATTCAGCCTCCAGCCCACAAACTCGAGTGGTAGAAAGCCCCTCAAGTCTTCTCTCTCTCTCTTTCTCTATTTCTGTCTCTCTCTGTCTTTTCATTTTTTTCGTAATTTTTCCTTTTTAAAAAATTTTTAAGGTATTTTCTCTGGGATTTCAGCCCCTCTTTTACTTTTATCTTGTTAATAATCCCTTCTCCCACTCAGAAGAGGAAAGGGGCAGGCCTTCAGAAGAAGACACCTTCATGAACATTTTTTTTCTTGAAATTAAAAAAAAATGCGTTAAAAATACCTATTTGATGACTACAGTAAGCTATATAGCCCCAGTTAGGTGCTACTTTATAGTATGTTCATTCTACTCACTGAGGTTTATGCCTAAAGTCAGGCTTGTGTTCATGGATATGTATATATTAGCCATGCTTGCTATTGAAAATATTTAGATTGATTAAGAGTGTGGGAGGAGGATTAAAATGTGGTGGAAAAGGCATATAAGACAACCATGGATACCAGAGACAGTGTGGGAGGAGGATGGGAGATGGCAGAAGGTGAGAGATATTGAATCAAGGACGGTAAAAAAAGCAAAACATACAGGAAACAAGAAATGGAAAATTATTTGTTGATGATAACATGTATGTTGATTTGCTTGACTGAGCCAATATACAGTGTATTATGGCTGGAAAAGTCTCATTTATTATGGCTGGGAAAGTCTCATTTTGTATGCTATAATGATGTAGAGTAATATGAATGTAAATAAATGAATTTGACTTAAAAAATTTAAAAACCATTGATATATAAGGCATTGACTGATTACTCATAAGTAAGATTGGCAAACTTATCCCTAAGCTTTCACCATTGAAATTTGTATGCCTCTTTCATAACGGTGAAAATTGTTGATTAAAATGAAAATGAACAATTCATGCTCTGAAGGTACTTATTAAATACTATTATTTGTTACAGTTTTGAGCATATCATATTAAATATAACTTGTGTTTTTCTAATATATGGCATGGAAATAAATAATAAATAATGACAATATAATGGGTTTTCACAAAAAAAACCTTAAACTAAGATTGATTCATTATCGAAGAATAAAAAACACGTTTTTATGGATTTAGTGTGGCCTAAATATAGTGTGTACGAAGTCCACAGCAGTGTACAATAATGTCCTGGATCTTTACATTCTCTCACCACTCACTCGCCAACTTGCTCAAAGCAACTTTTGGTCTGGCAAGTAAGTTTCTATACAGGTGTACCATTTTAAGTGTCTATATAGGTGTACCATTTTCCATGATCTATACCACATTTTTTACTGTACGTTTTCCATGTTTAGATATGTTCAGATACGCAAGTACTTGTCATTCTGTCGCAGTTACCCACAATGTTCAGTGTGGTAACATGTTATACAAGTCTGTGACCTAGGAGCGTTACCATATGCCACATGGACTACGTGTATAAAAGGCCATACCATCCAAGGGTGTGTAAGTACACTCTTGGATTTTCATACAATGACAAAATTGATGAACGATGCTTTTCTTCGAATAGATTGCAGGTGTTAAGTGGCACATGACTGTATATGAAATACATAATACAATATAATATATAACATAGTATTACATATAACATATCAAATATATGCATACATGTGTGTGCAATGGATACATCATATCTGGGTTTATATATTTTACATATATATCTTTTTTTCTTTTTTTAAAGCTTTTTGCTCTAGGGCATGTGCACTCCCCAAAAAGGGGAGAGACATTGAGAGAGAAAGTGGACAATCACTCCCCAGACGGGATGGCCATGCCACAATCCCTTTTCCTCTATTCTCCTCCTGAGATTTGGGGCATACATACACACATGACCAAAGTGAATTTCAAGCCTCCATGTCAAGGATTCAAACCACAGTCAGCCATTTGGGAGTACAGTGCCTTAACCACCATACCACCTGCTAGCCCTCATATATATTCTTTTTACACACACACATATGCAGACAGTTTTGCATAAGTGTCTTGTATTCACTCATATAAGATTATTGTGTGAGTGACCTGAGCAAGACCTGTTTATCTAAAAGGCTTTAAAAAAAAAAATTAACAAAAACTTGCACTATCAACTTCTCAATATCCCTCTATCCCAATTATTTAAAGAAATGTTTCTAATGAATAGCAAACACAGTCTTAATGGAGAAAGGAAGGTCCCAGAAGATTAGGATAGTACAATTATTTTTACCAAACTGAAATATTTTTGAGTTTAAGAATAAAGACACAATTTTTAAAATTCTGCCAACAACAGATAAAATGGCCTGTTCTGAACCAAGTGGCCTGCACTGTGCACCTCTTTGAACAAGGTGAGAAAGAAGAGACTGAGCAGGACCTGCCTCTACCCTTTGATTCTTGGGCTGGGTGGTATTTGGACAGCTGCTTGTGAGATCTAGGTTCTGTCTGTACCACCAGACTTCTCTCTAAACAACTGCTTCCTCAAGCATGTGAGTCACTGGCTCAATAACCAGTTTTCCACAACTGACCAAAATTTATAATCCCAGATTTAGCAGTGCATTTTCCAAGAAAAAAAATAAATAATCCATATGTTATCTATAAGATAGATATAGGTCGGTTTATCTGATAAAGTATGTTTCTTTGTACTTTTCATTCTAAAACTTCTCCATCTTTATTCTATATCACTCATTATAAAATGAATCTCTAGAAACAAGATTTATTTTCTGGTCATGTTTTTATGTCTCAAAAAGTATCTTATGTTTTAAGACCTCAATCTCAGCACTATTTTTATATGTACTTATTTGTTTAGAAGAAGAAATGAGTGAAAGAAGCTTCACACTTTTTTTCCATGAGCAAAAAGTGAAAAGTTAATTTTAGCATTAAAATTTCTTTTAGATTATTTGAATATACTAAAAATAGCAAAATGTCTAGTCTTCCAAAAACACTTTGCAAAATGAAATGTTGGTTTAAATAATCATTCAGTTGCTATTAGATTCTACTCTGACATAAATCTCAGATTATGTGCTTCACTCCTTATACCAGCAAGACTCTGTTTAGGTTCCCCAAAAAGAAATTGTAAAGAAAGTGTTCAGTGATTTACAAAATCCTGCTTTCCGATTACCTCACTGGATGGGCCAAAAGAAAAGTGAGATTTAATGAATCACAAATAAGATCAATAAACCATCAAAATTTGGATCCCAAGACAGCTCCTCATCAAATTTTATTTCCTCCATCTCCCTCTAAGGAACTGTGTTTTGAAGTTCTCCATCTGCTAATGAACTCCTAGGCCTTATCTACCTGTACTACATCTGATTAGCATTGCAGGTAATCCGCATTTCCAGAATGACTTTCAGTTTTGCAGTTGCAATGGCTGGGATATACAATCCATCATTCCTACCCAAAGGAGGAAGTCATCTTATTGAAGCAGTCTAATTAGGACCATCTGTCCAAACAGCAGGGTGGCTAAGGATTGACTCAGCCAACATACAAAGTCCCAGGGTATAGGAAAGCCTAGAGTTGTTGGAATTAGTTACCTGGATGGTTTTGCCTCATCCCCTACCTATTCTGATTCACATTCCCTTTATCATTCCCATGGCTGCACATCTCTCCCTCCTCAGTCCTTCAAGCACTTACCCTGCCTGCCTTTATCTCAATCAGGATCCTATCTTGGTACTCATCCCACTATTTGCCCCAGGTTATTTTGAACAGCTCTCAGTAGAACATCATTCTTTGACTCTGGTGAACATTTGAAATTTTTTTCTATTCTAAAGATCCTGAATGTATGAGCATTTTCATGATCCAGCCTATCATCAAATATTGTTTAGACACATATGTTTGAAGCAGACTTTAAGTTATCCCCAGTCTGGCATAGTTTTCCAGTCTTCCCTGTTGCAGTACATATTTCATGTTACTTATGTGCCTGACTAACCCTTTACACACGCTTGTTGTTTATATTGTGGAATTAGTTTAAACATAAACTAAAGCAGAAAAAAGGTATAATAAAACTTTATGTACCTACTACTTAGCTTCAAATTTCTTAATACATGACCACTCTTATTTGTCTGTTCCTGCAGCCCCCTTCTGTCTCCAATAGTTTGTTTTGAGCCAAATTTCAGGCATGATGTTATTTTTTTCTATGAAGAGCTTATATTTATAAAAAGATAAATTTTAACTTCAAAAAACATTAAAATATCCAGTAATGTTCTAATTTTAAAGATATTTCTCTTCCCTCTGTTTCTGTCTTTTGCAATCCCCACTACATGATCACTCTTAATTTAACTAGTTCCAAACAAAACTCAAATGAAGTCGACTCTTTGCATTTGGTTGATACGTGCAATTGTTCTAATGCATCCCCTCAAAATGTATGTGTTCTGACTTGGTCATGATAGGATCAAGAAGGTGGAAATGTAATTCCAGGAAGAATCTTCGGGAGGAGATTAGAATTAAGGTCATCAGTGTGAGGATCCTAGGATTCACTCCTAGTATATTTGCAAAGAGAGGGAATAAGACCAGGAAAGAGACTCCATGGATACAGATACATGCTGCCCAGCCTTCCACCATGTCATGATACAGCCAGAAGACTCTTGTCAGATGTGGCCCTGGGACCTTAGGCCTTTAAATCAGGAGATAAATAAACCTCTATTATCTTGAGTTACCCAAACTCGGGTTTGTTTGTTTGTTTATTAGCACCAAAAGAGACCACAACGGTATATCACCAAAGTTTCATAATGTGTCACTTTCTCCCTTTTATATCTTTTCATCTTTTTCTAAAAACTTTATCACACTTGCCCTTTTCCCCTATTTTTACTGTGAAGGCCACCTTGCCCAAGGACATATCTCCTAATAACTGAGAGGGTGCCCTATATGCCAAAAATAAAGCTTCATTCCTCCTAACCCCAAAGGATCTCTAACAAAGCAATTTTGGGGGAGAATTGAAATGGCCTCAAGCATAGAGAAGAGTGATTGTTAGTCACTCACATCATCAGGAAGATTTGAAAGCTTACACACTTCTTATTTTCAGATGATCTAGCTGCCTGTTTTAGATCCTTTCTTAGTGTTCTATTTCAGTCGGTTGCTAACAGACTGCCTGCATCTGAATAATTTGAGAGATTTATTTATTCAATTCATGGTTTGGAGGTTCCAGGCCCAGGTACAGCACCTATAGGGCCTTCTTGCTTCTATCTTTTCTGGATTATTTGAAGAAGGGCAGGAACACACAGAGCAGAGGAGAGAACGCACGTCAGTGCCCATGGGTTTCTGCTCTGGTCTTATCCTCTCTCCTTATAAACCCATCAGGATTCAGGTTGGGGCCTCACCCAAATAAACTTATCCAATCATAATCACCCCTCAAAGTCTTTACCTCTTAATCCCATAGTCAGATTAAGCTCCTTCTTTCCTAAACTTTATAAAGGCTCACCAAATTTAGCACATAAAGTTTGGGGAAAACATGCAAACCATAGCACCTTGTAAAAAACCACCTCCACAAACCAAAAGAACTTATGCCCTGTTTACATTCCTGTTAAACTTATCATATATCCTACCATGCGTATCTTACATGAAATTTTTTTTAAATTGCCTAATTTATTGAAATTTTACATTCATGGTAAAAATAGTAACATGTTGTTATTTTCCCCTTATAAATAAATAACAAAATTTAAACTCAGGGAGGTGAAGGCTTTGCTAATAAACAATAGCACAAAATTTAAAGGACTTATTTTTTATAAATATTATGAGCCAAATGAAATCACAAGTATTCAAATGCTTTTTACCTACAAAGTGTCAGTTCTGCATGGTTTCATTGATTGCGAACGTCATGCTCTTTCCAGTCCACCTTGGTAGTTTTCTGAAAGACAAGGGATGTTAAATGTCATTCTGTTCTCTCATAGCATCCATCATGTTGTGGACATGAACTCAGTCTGCTGTCATTGTGTAGCCTTTTGCGATTTATCATAGACTTTAATATAATGCAAATGTCTGTTGACGTGTGTGTGTACTTACTGCCTATGAGACTATAAATATCTTAAAGGTAGAGGAGTCCTCTATTTCACTTACGTATTTAGTAACTACCATAGTGACTGCCTAAGTGGACGCTCCATGTATCTTTGTTTAGTATAATAAATGTTAAGGAATTAATAAATCATGTTAGCATAATGAGACTATGAGAAGCAGTAATGAGAAATAATTTTGACAAGAAGCTCTAAAGCTGGACTTCCTGGGTTTGAAACTGGATCCGACATTTACTATTTACTTTCCACTTCGTTCTTAAAAGTATTCCAGAGAGTGCATGTGCTCTCTAGAGAGAGACAGGAAGAGATAGAGAGGGAAAGTGAAAGAAGACCTCCCATGGGCAACAGTCACATCACAAGACTTTCTTCCTATTTCTCCCCCTCTCAGAATTTTGGGCATGTACATGAACCTGAAATGTTTCTCAAGCTGTTGGGTCCAGGACTTGAACTACACAGTGATTCCTGTGGGATCCAGCTGCTTAACCACCATGTCGTTGACAGGCCCCAATATTCACATTCTGTAGGAGTTGGCACAAATTGTTTAAATTTACAGTTCCTCAACTTCTTCCTCGGAAAAACAGACAGTAGAAATTCGGTGAGAATTCAGTAAAATATTTCTTTGAACAGAGACTAGAATGTAATAATTGCTATATAGATATTGCATGTGCTGGATATTACTTTTAAAAATTGTTTTCTAATTGCGATTGTGCAATTGTGTGTATGTGTTTGTGTGTGTGTGTGTGCACATGCATGTCATGGTGCTGGTGATGGTGGTAGGGGGAGGTTCTCATTAGTCCTTCTTTCAGAGTTAGTAGGGAATAGTGTGCCAGACTATTTTCTGGAAAGCATGGCATCTTGTTAAATAAAGGGGTCATGATCTTTATGACTTGTTTTTTTCTTCCCTGTGAAATATTTTGAACATCCACCATGAGTCTCACCAAACAGAGCAATGATAAATGAAGTTGCAAACTAATTGAAATAAAACACCAAAGAAAGATAAACAAGGTAATAAGTATTCTTGTTATCCCACATGGAAATACAGATTCTCTTTCTCAATCTTAGCTGGGCCCTGAAAACAAGGTACAGAAAATCATCTGCAGACACTCTGTGATTCTCGGTCATGGGGACTTCCAGACCAATTCCTGCAGCAGATGGAAGAACACTCTGCTGGCAGACTTTAGTCCTTAATACCTGTACAAACAAGGCCCTGAGGGTCTTCAATTCTGCCCCAAACCTCCTCATAAATCCTATTTTTAAGCCTAGGAATTTTGCTGCTGCTAACAAGGGTTCCAGGGCCATTAGCCAGAGGTTGAGCTGGTGTGATTCATATCAGTCTGAACCCAGTGTAGATGGCATCCAAGGTAAACACTGAGTCAGCTCTTGAGGAACTGTATCAGACCAAAGGTACAGGTACTAGAAGAGCCACAGTGGGCAACTATACAAGAGGCCATAACTAGTAAAGAGCTGGAACAGATAGGAAAGGTACCAGGAGGGGCTAAGGTATCACAGAGACTGTGAGAACAGTGAAGATCTAAGACCATCACTATCTTTTTTCTTTGTTTTTTGTTTTTTGTTTTTGTTTTTTTTTTGAGAGGTTTTTGCTATAGGGCATGTGCACTTGCCAGTAAGACAGAGACAGAGAGACAGAAAGTGAGGAATCACACCCCAGGGGGGATGGCCCTGCTCCAATCCCTTCTCCTCCATTCTCCTCTCAGGGTCTTGGGCATGCATGCACACACACTCAGCATGAGTTTAAGCCACCAAGTCTGGGACTCGAACTGTGGTAGACTACATGGGAGTCCAGTGACATAGCCATTACGATAACTGCTGGTCCCAACCATCACTATCTTGTTCACTTCTGTACTTCAGTGTCTGGCACATACATAGTAAGCATCCATTAAATGTTATATAAGTACATAAATGAATTACTGAAGGGAGGCAAGACTTTTCAGTCAATTAAAAGTATAAATCTTAGGGATGGCAGTTGACATGGTAGTTAAAGTACTGGACTCCCACATGGCCAATTATAGTTCAAGTCCCTGTGGTAGCTTGCTTTCTCACTTTCTTGCTCTCTTTTTCTTTCTGTCTTTTATGAGTGCACATGCCCTATATCAAATTTTTAAAAAAGATAATAATTAATAAAATTAAATAAATCTTTAAAAATAAGTTTAAATCTTGAAATGTAGGTACAATAGTAGAGACACCTTACCAAATGGGATCGATTCAGAGAATCATTAGATTGCTCTACTCTTTAAATAATCTCCAACAAGATATAGTCTATTTTGTTTTAGAATAATTTCTGAAAGCTTAGGGATATATTATCTGGCCTGAGAACTTAATAGTCAAGGAAATAGTGATTTGATGAATGGAGCATACTCCTTCTGGAGATATAAAATAACAAGTGAGTATCTCAGAAAAGTGCACTTAGTAAAATCAAGATGATTGAAGATAAACTCTGATTCTGAAGAAAGAGCACACACGTACATCAGGTTTAATTTGTGTTTAAGAGCAAGAACGTTGCCACCCTCTGAGCCCCTGGATAAAAGATGTGACATATAAGAGTTGAATGTGTCCCCTCAAGTTAGAATATCTTATTTCAAATAAGTACTTGCCTTTGATAGTAGATGGGCAAGTGTGAACATAATTGTAAAGCCACAAGTTTACTACATAATCCCTTTTTTAAGGGAAACGAACATTGTTTTTATTTAGGATGAATTGAATAAAACGTTGTCTTTGGTTCAAGTCAATATACTTTGTCATCCTCAGCTTCATCATGAAGAAAAAGAAAAGTGTCATAACCTGTTTTAAACAACAAAAAGTAAACATGATTGATTCACTGACTTCCCCCCACCCCCTAGCTTATGGAGTCTCTGAAAAGAGAGCTGTCCTTGCAGACTGGGGTGAAGAAATACTTGAAATGTGTACATCACCTTTGCTCTGAGGGAGACTGCGAAGTTTAACAACCATTACCACTTTGCTTTAGAGTTGTTCTCAGTACATCTCTCTGGAAGTTTGCAAAGATCTCTTTTGGGTTATTAACGTGTTCTTGCTTTCAGAAATGACAGGCTAAAGTTCTACCTACCCAGATGGAAGCAAACTGCTTTTTGGCTTCTCTGTTTGAGTGGCAGCCAGTGTAACCCCAGGATTCTAGTTGAAATTCCAGATTCAGAGATTTCCAAGCCATCAGATGGAAGGCAAAAACACTCAGCATCTATCTTATTTTGCCAATCATGTAGCAGGATAAAAAATGTTAAAATATGCATATCTGCATATCCAAATATTTTGAAGATCATTTCAGAGAGGATATTTCAGAGGGACTGCAATTACAAAATCTCCTCTCACAGAAAATGGATGTGTGTGCTTATCAAGTTGTTGGGCACATCCTTGAACAACAAAATCAAACACATATAAATGGTGAGGAAACAGAAAAACTGTTCATGCTTACAAACTTAATTCAATTATTAGTCACAATGGATAATAAAGATATTCTATTGCATACAATATTATATTTGTCTTAATTCTTTTTACTTTCTTTTTTATTTATTTATTTTTTTGAGAGGTTTTTGCTATAGGGTGCATGTGCTTGCCAGAAAGACAGAGACAGAGAGACAGAAAGCAAGAAATCACCCCCCAGGGGGATGGCCACGCCGCAATCCTTTCTCCTCCATTCTCTTCTCGGGATCTTGGGCACGCACACACACGTGCCCTGCATGAGTTTAAGCCACCAGGTCCAGGACTCGAACCACAGTCAGCTACATGGGAGTTCAGCGACATAGCCATTATGCCAACTGCTGGTCCCATATTTGTCTTAATTCTGTAGAGGGCAAAAGGTTGATTTAAGATAAATTTTGGAATATATGTTCTTATGATTGGATAATATGATTCTATATGATTCTAGGAAAGTAGATGCTTCAGAGAGAAGCTTTTGACTGTACAAATCACCTCAGTATTGTGTTTTCTAATGGAGAGTGTATGATTATTCCTTTCTTTTTTAATCTGCCCGAGGGTGTGTGTGCTCACATGAAAGAGACAGAGACAGAGACAGAGAGACAGTGAGAAAACATCCCCTATAGGGCATGGTCATGCCAAAATGCCTTATTGTTCTCTTCTTTCTTTTAGGATTTTCGGGCACCCATGCACATGCACCCAGCACATTTCTCAAGCTACCAGGTGGGGGACTCGAACTGCATAGTTAGCACGTGGGAATCAGCTGCCTTAACTACCAGACCACCAGACCATGGCTCAGTTCATGAGTATTCTTTAGTAAAAGGCAACCTTTTGCCAAGTGGAAGAAGGATAGCAAGGGTGAAGGTTTGGGGGGGTTCTTTTTATTTCCTTTTTTTTTCTTTTTCACATTTAATGACTATATCTCCACAGCATACAAAATGAACCTTCCCAGCATGAATATACTACATGTTAATCTAGTCATAAACACTACCATACACATTACCATCAACAGATAATTTTCCATATTTGTGTCTGTTAAATGTTTTACTTTTTTCCTCCCTTGGTTCCTTCTCTCTCTTCCACTCCCCCATGTCCACTCTCCTCCCACAATGTCTCTAGTATCCACAGTTGCTCTTTAGGCCTTTATACCTTACAATCTTTAGTTTTTGCAATAGAGTGTAGACGTTTGGTATATATTAAGTGAGGACATACAATGCCTCTCTTTTATAGTCTAGCTTGCTTCACTTAGCATTAAATCTTCCATATTTACTCACTTTTTATCTTGATAGTGGAAAATATATAGGGCTTGGTACAAAATGTAAGTCATTCTGAAAGCAAACATAAGGTAGTTTGAATAGTAAGAAGCCGGAACGTGTGTGCCTGAGAACTAGGAAGGAAGGAACACTGAGATGAGCCAAGTATCAGCAGTAGCACCAAAGGGATGTGTGAAATAAAACTGTTTCAGAGAAAAGGTATAGTAAGGGAAGTGATTTCTTTGCAAATGTTTAGCCAGCATTGTCTGACATTAATCCACACTATAGCCTTTTGCAGTATGTCACTCATGTATTACACATGAGAAGTGGTGTTGTTTAGGTACATTGTCCATGGCTGCACAACTAACAAAACTGAGAGCCAGAATTCACACCACGGTTGCCAAACATTGTTAGTGATTTTTCAAATTTGGAAAAGGGGCTCTGTCTTTCTGCTAAATATAGAGTGATATTCTGAAGAGAAGGTTAAATCACTTGTTGAGCAGAGGAAATATTTTCTTGTCTGAACAATCCTTTTCAATCCAGTTAGATATATTGTAAAGATAATTCTTTTTCTCTCCACATAAAAGAATAAAAATAGGGGACCAGACAGTGTCAGAGCAGTAAAATGTGACATTCTGAGAAACTGACCCACATGGGAAAGTTCCAGGATTGCATCCAGAGACTTTTCTGAGTATACCACGCTCATGCATTACATACTGAAATAAACAAGTAAGAAGCAACAAAATAATAAAAGTAAATATGTTTACAAAGTTTATAATATTCCAAAGCAGTAGTTCTTGGAGAAATTACTACATGGTAGAATGTCTTAGAGGTTTAGACTATATAATTTCCATTTGCTTATATATACTATATACTATACATATCCATATACTCCACCATTCTCTTCTTGGGATTTTGATCATCTTTATATATACTATATACTATATATATATCCCAGAGGGGATGACCATGCCACAATCCCTTCTCCACCATTCTCTTCTTGGGATTTTGATCATGTATGAACACATGCTTGGTGTGACACTGGGTCTGGTACTGAAATCATGGTTAGCCATGTGGGAATCCAGGGATGTAACGATTATGCCATCTGCTGATTCTTGATTTTATAAATATATATTTAAGAACATGAATTTTTGGATATCTGTGCAGATGCAATGTAGAGACTATTTTCATCAAATGTAGTTGTAATTGAGATGGAGACCATTGACTTTTTCTCCAATTTTTCTTTGTTCTGCCTTAATACATAAAGAAAGTGTTCTTTCAGGAAGACCTTTGGATATTTGCTTAAGCCAGACTTTCTGCAATGTTTTTGTATTAAAACAAAGCAAAAAAAAAAGTTCAGACTGCTTAAAGAAAATGTATTTTCAAAGACTTCAGATAAACAGACTATTAATAATGTGATTATCTGTTCAGACATTTCTAAGCAGATTGAGTTATGCTTCTTAGAAAACTTATGTGTGCTTTTAAATGCCTCAGAGGTCTAACCCAAATTAAGAAGCCTCATACAAAATTTTATTTTACTTATTTCTTCATTGTATTCCCAGAGAGCATTCCCTAACGGGGTGTGATCACGCTGTAATCCTTTTCCTCTGTTTCTCCTTCCTGTCAGGATTTTGGCACACACAAACACACACATGTTCAGTTTGCTTTTCAAGTGGCTGGGGCCTAGATTTATGCCATGGTTGACCATGTGGGATCCAGCTCCCAATGTACAGCCCATGACCACTTTACTATGGGGTTGGCTCCAAGAAATCTTAAGTGAAAAAACATGTCTCAGAGTAAAGAATGAGATTAAGAGAGGATGGAGTCAGAATTTCAGATCTATGAGAAAATCATAGGATATGAAAACTGAAGGTAATAAAAGAAGTTGGAATAAAACACACTGAGGTCAAGAATGACAGGCTGGTAGAATATTCCTTGTGCAAGGTACAGTTTGGGATGGTTTAAAAGAAAGATCTTTCGACTTTAAAGTCATAACTAACTGTAGAGTCTTAATAAAATTGAGGCTGATGAAATTATGGTAGAGGTTGACCCTCAGTAATAGTTTATCATTCTCATCCCCTCAAATGAATCTTTTTTAAGACTCTTTACCAATGAACTTTTCTATTTCAAAACGTAGGAGCATATTGTCTGGCTCATACTCTCCTCCCAGTTCCTGTCCTTCTAAATCATTTCTGAGAGCTAATTAGGTTGAGTGCCATTTTCGACTGCTACGTTGGAAGATAAGGTACATGCCTACACATTGTGCGCTTACTGCTGTGCACATCTGTGCTCAATATCTGTCTGCAGGGATTTTGAAAATTAACATCTCTTTAAAGGCAAAATGGGGTTATAAGCAAAGCCATGTATTGTTAATTAGTCTTTGGTTTTGCAGCTATAGCCTGGACTGTAATTGAGAATGTGTGGTAACGGAGTGCAGACACACTTTTTTTGATTTTTGAAAATATCCCCCACCTCCATAAACACAAATAAAAAAACGTAACTGGAAAAAAAAATCTATCTTAATAAGCAAATATGTGCTTAAAATGTATATATGCATTCATATTTTCGAAAGATGCACATGTCTATATAAAATGTAAATCTATTTTTTTTGTCAAGAGAATGGATTAATAAAATTTCCTATCAATTTTGAGATTTTTGGCATGGGATAAAGCAAAGCCAAGCCAAAGAAATCTTGATTGGAATTATGATATCTGGAGGTTTTAAAGTAGGAGAATAACACATTTTCTTTTTCTTTCTAACAATTTATCAGAAGCACAGTGTTTCCCCACAGCTTTCTATTTTACATTCTAGGTCTAGGGATGTAGAATCTGAGATCTGTGCCTAGGGGAAAAGAATGCCTTGAGGAAACATGTTTGTGACTTCCTATCAGAGAATAAATGACACAGCTGTTTTCCAGGAAGGAAAGATCAGATAATATATAGTAGCCTGGAGGAGTTAAGGAATTGACAGGTTTTATTATTTGTTCAAATGAATCTCTAATACTTTCAAGACAGTAAGAAAAGCACAAGATTGGTAAGTTGAAATGCTTGGTGAATCAAGCTAAAGTGAGCGCCACCTGTGTATTTTGAATTTTCTGGCTCTGTAGTAGGGACAGTGGAAAAGAAAAAAAAAAAGGAACTATCTAAAAACAGAAAATGGGTTGGTTCCATGGTCTGGTGTTTTCAGGAGTCAGATCTCACATGGCTAAGTGATTTGGGTCATGAATCTGGTGGCTTGAGGGATATGGCAGGTACGTCTGTACTCACCCCGAATTCTGACATGGTGGAAAAATGGAGAATGAATTGCAGTGTGACCATGTCCATTGGAATGTGCTTTATTTGTCTCTCTTCTCTTTCTGGTGATCCCATGTGCCTTGTGTCAAATTTTTTAAAACTAAAATGAAAATAAAATTTTAAAGCCTCTCATTAAAGAATCTTTTGCATCTTGAGTATCCTTTTTTGTTCCATGCTTCACACACATAATTCACTACAAATATATATTAAAAAAAACATAGTATAGACAGAAATCAGAAATCAAAGCAATATGAACTACAGTTGAGTAAGAAGAAAGGTGATATAAAGGAAGCCTAGGAGAACCAGCCTATAGTCTTCCTAGGAGATCTGTAAACTTAAGGTAGGAGTTGGCAAATAATGTCTGTAAAGTGCCAGGTAGTAAACATGTTCTGCATGGCAGCTGCTCAGTACTGCCTTGATAACAGGAAAGACGTCATAATATGTCAACAAATGACTCTGGTCATGTTCTAACCACACTTTATTTATGGAGATTAAAATATGAATTCTATATCATTTTCATTAGTCACAAAGTATTTTCTTTTTTCAACCAGTAAAACATACCAAACCCATTCTAGACTCATGGACAATAAAAAAGCAGGTGTTGGGTTGTATTTGGCACACAGATGTTATTTTGCTGATCCTTTATTTATAGCTCTGGGCATACAACATTTTTTCATGTATCTATGTGGGTGAAGAGGAAGGACATTACGGCACCCTAAGCTCTGTGTTTTTTAACACATTCCCTTGGAATAACAATTTCTTTTCTTTCCTTTTTTTTTTTTTTTTTTTAGGATATAACCTCGAAATTCAGACATAGACACTAGATCTGGAAAATAAAAGAGAATTGTGAATTATTTTCCCATTAAATGTTTTAAAAATAAATAAAACAACTTTGATTGGCATCACTGAACATACCAACACTTATTTCGAGCAGATTAAAAAACCAAGTGCTATTTTCTCCAAAATAAAGAGATTGACACATATGTCAGACGCACTTGGCATTTCTGATGTGAAAAAAGCTAAATACTTCAGTAAGACCAATTAATTTACTTCTCTTTAACTTTGTGACAAGTCACCTAACTCATTTGTCTGTGTTCAAGCAAATATGTATTATATTGTTCTGTGCTAGGATGGTATTAAGCATTGCCACTTTTTCATTTACTCTTTATTAAACTGACAGGAAAGCAAAGCAACATGAAGGCTAAATAAAAGTCATTTTCCCAAGATAAATTCACAGTGGTAGTTCATTTACAGTTTAGTGGTCTTGAAAAAAAAGGGATTTTCTTTTTTTTTTTTTTGTAGTTTTCATTGAATTTGTTATGGATGATTTTGTTCAGTATTGGTTACAAGTGCAATGGCCATATCTATGTAAGAATGATTGTAGGTCATATAATGTGTATTCAGCAAGCTTGAACAATGAGAAACATCCCTGTCATCTATTACTATCTTTCAAATAAAAAGATGAGGAATGAGTAGTTTCACTTTGAGAGTGTATTGCTTTGTACTATCAAGTACTAAGGTCTATGTCCCATAGGAGGATCAGGTTAGGGCTTTTCTCTGCAGGTACAGTGACACAATATCCTGAATAAAGCGCTTGGACCAAGAAAACATGCTGAAAATCCCAGAAGGAATTTTTGCTCATTTGATCTTGTGCAACCCAGTTATGGTCATGCAACTATTACTTGATTTCTAACACATTAGGGCACAAAGTTGAATATGGATACATACAGCAAAATAAAGAGATGGGAACCAAAGCTGAAATATGTTTTGAATTATGCATATAGGCATATGATTTGCCATATGTCCACTGGTTCACACCAGGAACTTATGAAGGCACTATACATGTTGCAGAATAAAACCAAAGCAAAGAATACACTGAATTCACATGACCAAAGAATCTCTATAAAAGTTGCCAAACTGTTGGGTCATTGGGAAAATCATGACGCATTTTTGCATAGAAAAATAGGTTGTGACTTTCCCAATGACCTAATATGACCAAAGACAAGCAAAGAAAAGGGCACAATAGAATTTATCATTATTTTAAAATGAATACAGATTAATAATACAATAGGTTTTGTTTTATTTTGCTTATTGGGAGTTTAGCGTAATAGTATGCATGTGTATTAGCCATTAGGAAACTAACTTTTGATTTCTCAAGGTATGATTATATTTTTTGTTAATAGACTCATATAATTATTCAAGAAAAAATGCAAATATATAAGTAGAGATATATGGTCTTACAAGTAATATTTATAAATCTAATTAAACTATGCTGAATACACTTCATCATGTGTCTTTCACTAAAAATCTGTTAGGAATCTTTTCATGTTGAAGCACACAGCTCTATTGAATGAACCTTTATTAATTCAAAGACTCTACTACCCACTGACAAATTGTCTGCCTCTGGTCTAGTTTTAATTTTCTTTTCCCATTTTTACTATATGAATTTTGTGACCTAATATAATAAGCTTCCCCAGTCAAAGGTTTTACTTATATTTATTTATACATTCTTCTAGAGCTTTTGTGGTTATAAGCATTTTAAATTTTAACACTTTGATCCATTTATAATTAATTTTTTGGAAGGCCTAAAGTCAAGATTATCTTTATTAAAACTAGATAATTATCTTAATATCTCAACATCATTTACTGAATAACCTCTCTTTGCCCATAGTTTAAACATTTCAATTTTTAAAATTTAATAGCCATATACATATGTACCTATTTCTAACTTTGTGTTCTATTGAACTGTCTAAACCTGAAATAACTGTCATAAAGAGGCCATTACAGCATTACCAGAGAATCTTAACTGGTTTATCAGCCATGCAAAAATAAAAGTAGGAGCCTTGAGATGGCGAGATTATTCTAGAGTATCCAGGTGAGCTCTATATAATTACATGAGTACTTGAAGGTGGAGAACTTTTCTGGCTGAGTGATGGAGGAATGAGAAGACAGAAGAACTCCAGAGAGAAACAATATGAGAAGACTTAATCCTTTGTTGTAGGCTTTCCAGATAAGGAAGCCAAGGTACAGACCCAGAGCTAAGGACTGCTGTAACCTATAGACAAAGCTGAGAATGACCCTCAGTTTATAAGTAATAAGAAAATTAGCTCTATAGTTGCAGGGAACTGAATTTGAACAACTTGAATTAGCAAGGAAACTGATTTTCCATCGAGCTTCCAGACAGAATTACGGATCTGACATCTTGATGATAGCATTCTGAGACGTGGATAGGCTTTTGATCCACAAAACTCTAAGGTAATGTTACTTAACCCATTAAATGTGTTGTAACTAGTAACCAGCAGATGGCTTAATGATTACATTGCTGGACTCCCATTTGGTTGACCATGGTTTAAATCCTGGACTTGGTGGCTTAAACTCATGCCAGGTGCATAATACCATGGAGTTTTATGTGATTCAACATAATATAAACAAGATTATGATAATAATAAATTAATTAATTTAAAACAAGAGAAACACCCAAAATTCCTAGAGGAGAATGGAGAAGGGATTTTGGCTTGACCATCACTCTGAGGGGATGATTTCTCACTTTCTGTCTCTCTCTCTGTCTCTCTGGTGAGCATGTGTGGCCTATAGCAAAAATTTCTCTAAAAAAGTGCATAGCAATAGGAATCTAGTAATACTAACAACTTTTATGAGGTTTTTGCTTTCTGTAGCTAAACACAGCAGGATTCCTCAGGTAGGCTCATTTTGAAGAGTTATAGAATTCCTCTGGGATAATTTTGGTTGAGAACTCCTCAGGAACCTTGCTATCATACTTGAAAACTCTGCTGTAGTCTGAGACTCTCCCAACTCTCCCGTGTCCAATCCTTTCTCCTTCCAAAAGTATCAGGATGACAACAATTCTGGAAGCTCACTTTTTCCAGCCACTCCTTCTCCCCTCTTAGGTGTCTAATGGGAAGTGGTTGCTCAAACTACCTGAAGAAACACAGACAGATAACTGCTAACAAAAAGGAGTACCACTTGCCATGTTTCAGATTTCTTAAAAATAGCAAGTCTTGAGAGCCATGCTTTAACAAAAAAGAAAAGGGACTTCTAAATTTTAAAACTCCCCTGTATACATCAAGAGGTTATCCAGACAATATTTTGTTTATAGGTTATTACTTATAGTTCTCTCTTTCCTAGGGAGAAAATAGAAAGCTGCAAAAGATGATTGCACTCACCCCAGACTCATTGCACATTTCTTGGTGAACATAGAAGAATACAGTAAGGTCATTTTTCGTTTTATGTTTGACTCTGTGTGTGTGTGCATATGTTTGTACTAATTCCGGTTTAATCTACTAGAACACTTCTTAATTAATTAATAGTTACTAATTTATGAAAACAAAGCAGATAGGCTAATGATCTAGAGATAAACACACCTTTACACAGAGTGAAATGTCCTCTTCACAGTCCACATCCACAAACTAGGAGAAGAACTCATCTTCCAGTGTTTAATATTCCCTAGATCGGTGCTTTCTAGGAGCTGTTAAAATACATTTGAAGTTTCTATTTATAATGCATCTCCCCTATCTCTCAATGTTTAATTTAAAAGGCTTGTTGGGGTTTCCAGGATCTATATTTCTAAGAAAAAAATTAAATGGTTTTTATCAGACTTGGAGACCCTTTTATTATCATGCTCCAGATGAAGTTTAGCTCTTCCTACAACTCATCTATTTAAAAAATATTTATGAAAAAACACTGCTGCTTAGCTTTAGTTAATAGACAAACTGTGATAAATCAAATAAAAGTAAGCCATCCAATCTATACTGGTCTGCAGTGAAACCACTCCTTAACTCTTTTAGACAACAAACGCATTTGAGGGGGCAGCAGATGGCATGGTGGTTAATGACACTGAACTCTCACACGGCCAACTGCAGTTCGAATCCTAATCCTGGTGGCTAAAAATCATAATGGACGCATGTGCATGTGTGCCCAAGATCCTAGGAGGAGGATGGAGGAGAAGGGATTGATATGTGGCCACTCCTCGGGGTGGGGATGATATTTTTCCTTCTCCTCACTGGCAATGCATGCACCCTATGGCAAAAACTTCTAAAAGTAAAAACCAAAAATAAATAAAGGTGTTTGAACAGAGTTTGGGGTATTTTTCCTTTCTACTTTGGCTATGTAGAACAGACTAGTTCATTCCTACCACTCTACCAGAGAAAAATGCATATATTTATCTTATTTTCTCACGTGTTGCATATCATGTATCATTTATTCTTTTCAAATATTTTTATTGCTACTACTCTGTGACAGGCACCAAGACTATAAGGATGAGATGGATACATTTTCTGTTTCATATGTAGAAGAGAGGCACAAAAGTAATGATCGAAATATGATTAATGCTTTTAAAAAGCAAGTGTATCTCTAACTCTGTGAACTACAGGAAAACAAGC
>NW_006209541.1:766159-773790 GCF_000334495.1 Tupaia belangeri chinensis
GTCAGGCATATAGCTTCAAGTGCACAGGAGACAGTTGTATTTTCAGTTTTCTTGGCAGCCAGGAGCAAGATAGAAGTCTGGGGAAAATGTTCTGCAAAGCATATTCTATATTCCAGCTCTCTGACCATCAGTAGCTTCCTATTATATTTCTTACTGGCTTAATATAATTTCACTCAGCTGCTCAGGGAATATGTAGGATTGGTCCATGTAATATTTGCAATCCAGAGGAGACAGTAAATGGTGGAAGTGGGCAGATTTCTTGATTTCCTTATTCTGGTCTAAAAATTGGGTTTAAAAGTCATATTCATGATTTGAATGAAAGATGTCTTCTCAATGCCACATCTGAAATATTCCAGATGAATCAATATTTTATCCAAACTAAATAAGATTTACTGAAGAGTTTTGGAGAAATATAAAAGTGCTGATGCATATAATGAAAATGTATTGCATTTATAAACATATTACTTGATAGATACATTAGTAAAATAAATGATAGAGAAACAGAGCAGCTTGTTAAAAGTCAGTGATATTCAGACACAGCAGCCATAACCCTTGTCCTCAGCAAAATGATTTCACAGAAACCTGAAGCAGAGATTTCAAACGGATACTCTGACACGGCTAAGGAAAGACCGTCTCTTTCTGCTTTATGATCAATGTGATGTATGTGGTCATGTCATACATTTTAAACAGTACAGGACTGTTTAAAGATTGGTCAAAGGAGCTAGAGATTTTTTCTACTTGTTTCATATTTTAAAAGACTCTCTGAAAAAAGGAAACAAAAACTAATAAAAATAGGAAGATGAGCTAGCCAAATCCAGATGCTCAAAGGATAAGGTTGGTTCATTTTTGAGAAATTACATTTTCTTGCAATTCTCCGGCATTGTTACTTAATTTGTACTTCTTTCTTCATCAAGATTAACATAAATCCTATTTGAAAATGATCTTTATTCATAGGGCAAGATGGCTCTTTTTTTTGAAGATTGTTATTGTTTTTCAGCCATTAAGTATTTGCTTTTTTAAAAAAAAAGAAAAAAAAATATATATAACCAGCATATATGTCAAGTTAACTATGTAGGTCAAAATAAATTGCACAAACTATTACTCGATGATAAAAATAATGCATATCAATGATGCAAATACATTACAGTTGAATCAGCTACAGAATAGGAAAATTTTATAATATTAGAGTTTTTCACATGAAAGAAGAGAGAAAATTGGGTGAGAAATCGCCAAGACCTATATCCTCAACTGTGAATATTAGGGAAACCTTTCCTCTCCCTTCTGGGTCTCACATTATCCAGCTGCTATTTTATCTTTCAAGTTGTAGTCATTGGAACCCTGTGGTTTCTGTTGAGTTTCCTCCAGGTCTCCCACAAGCAGAGAGGAAAGCAGGCAGAAATTCACACGGGTGTCTCATTCTTGTTTCAAAATAAAGCAGTTTTGTTTTGAACTGTTTTATATCTGTTTATCTTTGGCATAAAAAATTAAGAATAGTTCTTACGGTTTAAGAATAAGGAAAATCAGAGATAGATATTGATAAACTATGGGTAGATTTTTCCCCAAATCACTTACCAGTTCTTAATTTTACTGATTTTCCATTGGTTCTCTATTAAATATTACTATGTTAAAATACATCATGATTTAGAAATCCCAAATTCAAAAACCAAGTTATTCTCGGTAATGAATAAAGTATTAGACCACCTAGTGTTCTAGTCATTAAGAAAGAAAGATTCCACATGGTATACTTGAAAACATGCCAGACACATGTGGGTGTGTGATCAAAATCCTGACAGGTTAGAGAAATGTAGGAAGAGGAATTGAGGTTTGACCCTGCCCCATTAGATGGTGCCTTCTCATTCTTCCTTTCTATCTTTCTGGCAAATACCTGTACCTTCTGACAATTTATAACAACAGTAATAAAAATATTGAGTGAAATCAGCAGGAGTTGTGGAACAAGTACCTCTAAATGTGAGACCTCTAAAAGATATGAGAGCGCTAACAAAATTTATTAATAATCCATTCTTTTGGGACCAGCAGTTAGCATAACGGCAATGTTGCTGGATTCCCATGCAGCCAACCACGGTTTGAGTCTCAGACCTGTTGGCTTAAACTCATGCTGGAATTGTGTGTGTACATGCCCAAGATCCCAAGAGGAGAATGGAGGAGAAGAGATTGAGGCATGGCCATCCCCCTGGGACGTGATTTCTTGCTTTCTGTCTCTCTGTCTCTCTCTGTCTTCCTGGTGAGCGCATGCGCCCTATAGCAAAAACCTCTCAAAAAAAAAAAATCCATTATTTTCAGAATTCTGTAAATTAATCAGTCTTGAAAAACAATCCAAGGAGGATTTTTATAAACTGACTAAACATCAGAAAAAGCAAGACTCTTTATGGCATTTCACTTGTCCTTTTTTGTTGTTTGTTTTTTTGTTTTTTTTTTTTTAGAGGTTTTCACTATAGGGCGCTTGTGCTCGCCAGACAGACAGAGAGAGACATAGAGACAGAAAGCGAGAAATCACCCCCCAGGGGGGATGGTCATGCCGCAATCCTTTCTCCTCCATTCTCCTTTTGGGATCTTGGGTACACACACACACATGCATGGCGTGAGTTCTAAGCCACCGGGTCTGGGACACGAACCGCGGTCGACTGCGTGGGAGTCCAGCGACATAGCCATTACGCTAACTGCTGGTTCCCTCACTTGTCCTTTTCATGTCACCCTCTCCTCAGGTCCTTGGAAGCCTTGAGAACCAACATTCCAACTGAATTGTACTGAAAGCTGGAAAATACCAAGTGCTACATGAGATAGAAAAATGGGATTGCACCTCTGCTTAAACAACATTTCTAAAGAATCTCATTGTTTGACAATTTCTAAATGTAAATAAAAGGCTGCATTTTAAAAAGCATGAAGACTTCAGCTCAGTAACTAATATTTGACTTAAGAAACTAACAAACAAGGGCCAACTGGTAGTGTGGTAGCTAAAGAAGGCAGCTGGATCTCACATGCCCAACTGCATGGTTCAATTCTTGGACCTGGTGACTAGAAAAAGACATGGAGCATATATGTATGTATGCCCAAAATTCCAAGAGGAGAATACAGAAGAGATTTTGGTGTGGTTTTCTCCTCTGGGGAATGGTTTTTCACTATTCCTTTCTCTGTCTCTCTGTCTCTGTGGCAATTGTACACATCCTATCAAAAACTGAAAAAAACCCCAGAAAGAACGAAACTTGCAAACAAGGAAAGGTAGTAATATTCTAGTAAAAATAAATAAAAACTAGAAAAAGCAATAAACCCAAAAGTTAGCTCTTTGAAATAATTAATAAAAATTGACAGACCTTTGGCTAGACTACTGAAATAAAAAGGAAATGAGACTGGGACCAGCAGTTAGCATA
This sequence comes from Tupaia belangeri chinensis, assembly GCF_000334495.1. Taxonomy (NCBI): domain Eukaryota; kingdom Metazoa; phylum Chordata; class Mammalia; order Scandentia; family Tupaiidae; genus Tupaia; species Tupaia belangeri. The sequence continues at coordinate 769,546 of NW_006209541.1, forward strand.
ATGGCTATATTGCTGGACTCCCATGTGATCGACCGCGGTTCACGTCCTGGACCTGGTGGCTTAAACTCATGCCAGGCGCGTGTGCATGCGTGCCCAAGATCCCGAGAGGAGAATAGAGGAGAAAGGATTGCGGCGTGACCCTCCCCCCTGGGAGTGATTTCTCGCTTTCTGTCTCTCTGTCTCTCTCTGTCTGGTGAGCGCACGCGCCCTGTAACAAAAACCTCTCCAAAAAATCAATCAATCAATCAATCAATCAATAAATAAATAAAATAAAGGAAAGGAAATGAGACTCAATTTAAAATATAACTTAAAATCAATTTAACATTCTAAAATCAGGAATTAGAGAGTAGGCATTATTATTGTTTACACTGCAGAAATAACAAAGGAGTGCTATGGATAATTATTGTATTTCAACAAATTTTATAACCTAGATAAAATGGGACAAATTTCTAAAAGGACATATTATTGAAACTAACTCAAGAAAAAATAAGAATGTGAGTAGTTATAATAATTATAACCATTAAATTAGTAATTAAGAACAGTCTCACAATGAAAAGTACAGGCTCAGATGCTGCAAAGGTCAATTCATTAAAATATTTATGAAGAATTATCACCTATTCTTCAGAAATCTTTCCAAACAATAAAAGAGAAGGACATATTTTCTAATTGATTTTGCAAGGCTAGTATTAATCTGACATTGAAACAGAAAGATCTCACAAGAAAACTACAAATTGATGCCTTATCAATACAGATATAAAAGCCTCCTAGCAAAGTGAGTTCTATATCATATAAAAAGGATTATACATCATGATCAAGTGAGATTTAGCCTAGGAATGCAAAGATAGTTTAACATATGAAAATCAATCAGTGTAATACTCTATATAATATAGACAACTGCCATATGATTATAATAATTTATGCATGATTTTTATGTTGAAAAAATAATATATATATATATATATATGTGTGTATATTGGGAGACCAGCCATGTAATCATTACAACATATGCTGGTAACAATACAACATATTTTTGTAAAAAAAAAAAATCAAATCATTCAACATTATACACCGAACTGTGTCCCACAGTATTTATACATTAAAGCCCTAACCTCCAATGTGGTTGATTTAGGAGATAGGATTTTAGGAGGCAATTAAGGTTAAATGAAATAATAAAAGTGGGGTATTAATCTGATAGATGATGTGTTTTTACAAGAAGACAAAGATCTCTCTTTCCTTCTCTCTTTCTCTCCCCACACACTTGCACTAAGAAAAGGCCATGTGAGAACACAGCAAGAAGACAGAAGTCCACATGTCAGGAAGAGAGCCTTCACCAAAACCTGATCATGACAGCACCCTTACCTTACACTTCCTGCCTCCGGAACTGTGAGCAAATAAATTTCCAGTATTTGAGCCTCCTATTTTATGGTATTTTTGTGGCAGTTGAATCTGACTAATATACTTGTCAACTAAAAATAGAAGGAAATTCACAGTTTGATAAAAAGATTCTACCAAAAACTCACAACTGCTATCATATTTCATGATGAAACACTGAATACGTGTGTGTGTGTGTGTGTGTGTGTGAGAGAGAGAGAGAGAGAGAGAGAGAGAGAGAGAAAACTCTTTATACAAGATAGTATCACTTTTTAAATTTTAAGTTTAAAATTTTTGAAATGAATTTTTATTTAAATTTGCAGTAGGGTACATATGTTCATCCTAGAGATAAAGAGAGACAGAGGAAGGGAAAGTGAGGCAGTACTTTCCAAGGAGGATGGCCACATGGCAATGTTCTCTTCTCTATTCTCCTCTAGTGTTTTCAATTGGGCACACATGCACACACACCTGGTGTATTTTTTAAGCCTTCTATTCTGAGACATGAACTGTGCAGTTGGACATGTGGAATCCAGTGCCTTAACCACCTTGCCACCTACTGGCTCAATAATATCATCTTGAAATAGAGATTTATTATTTCTCATATGGATGATTTCCTTTTGTTTATCTTGCCCTTTCCTGAAACTAAAACATCCAAAAAAAAATTTTTTTTTTGGAGAGGTTTTCCTGAAACTAAAACATCCAAAAAAAATTTTTTTTTTGGAGAGGTTTTTGCTATAGGGCGTGAGCACTCGCCAGACAGACAGAGAGAGACATAGAGACAGAAAGCGAGAAATCACCCCCCATGGAGGGGATGGTCACGCCGCAATCCCTTCTCCTCCATTCTCCTCTCAGGATCTTGGGCACGCACGCACACGTGCCCGGCGTGAGTTCTAAGTCACGGGTCCAGGACGCGAACTGCGTTCGACTACATGGGAGTCCAGCGACATAGCCATTACGCCAACTGCTGGTTCCTCAAAAAATTTTTAATAAAGATACCAAGGACAGAAATGCTTCCTCCCAAACTTACAGAGAAAACTTTCAGTGTATTTGTATTAACTATTGAGGTACAACCAAAAAGTGAAATTACAAACTGAATTCCATTTATATTAGCAGCAAAAATAATAAGATACTTAAGAAAATAATGTTTAAAAAAAAGCACAAAACATGGTTGAAAAAATTAAAGTAGACCTAAATTAATGGAAAGACCTCCACGTTGGTGGATTAGAAGACTTAATATTGTAAAAATGACTAAAGTCACAAATTAATTGACTGATTTAATGCAATACATACCAAAATTTCAGTGGCATTTTTTTTTTGGCAGAACTTAATAAGCTATTTCCAAAATTCATGTGAATATACAAGTGACTCAAAATAGCCTAAAGATCTTTAAAAAAACACTACTTGAGGACTCATATTTCCCATATGGTAGCAGTTAAATTTCATACAGAGGGGGTCAGATAACACACAGACAACTGCAGTTTAAGTCCTGGCCCCAGTGGCTTGAGAAACATACCTGGCACGTGTGCAGGAGCCCAAGATCCTGACGGGACAATTCAATAGAGAAACAGTAACTGATTGTGCTAAGAAATTTCGATATCTTCTTGAAAAAGAAAGTTGTACTAGTACTTTATTCTACTTCCTAAAATTAATAATCAAATATCTAAAAGTGAGAATAAAATTATAAAACTCTCAGATGAAAGCAAAAGCATAAACCTTTGTAATATTGATTAGGCAATTCCTTTTTCAATATATTTCCAGAAACATAAGCAACAAAAGAAAAGGTAGATAAATTGGAATTCATTAAAAATAAAAAATTATTTTTCAAAGGACAATATTAAAACAGTGAAAATACAAAATAGAATGAGAAAAAAATATTTGTTACAACTCAACAATGAAAAAAGACAACCTAATTGAAATTTGGACAAAATATTTGAATTAGACATACAAGTGGGTAATAATCATATGAAAATATGACCATTATTAGTAGTCATTAAGGAAATCCAAATTAAAACTACCATGTGATCCCAATTTACACTCTGTAAGGAGACTATAATAAAAAAGATGGACAATAAGTACTGGTGAGAATATAGAGATGTTGAAAGCCTTATATATTGCTGTTGGGAATGAAAAATGGCACAGCCACTTTATTTATTTATTTTATTTTATAGACCATAGATTAGTTTATTTTTTTTTTCTATTGAAAATCTTAAGTTTATTTTCAAAATTTGCTATTATGATCAACAAAGTACCCTCCTACTTCATCGCTATACACTGGTCCAATTATTTTCTTTTTTTTTCCATTCTTTTTTTTTCTTTCATTTATTTATTTTTACATTTTTCCACAAACATTTACTTTACATAGCAAAAAATTTTAGCTCATAATCCATAATTCTTGACAGTTTACAAACAACTTTCAAAATTTCAAAATACATTAGTTTATTTTTAACTCCCATCAAGCCATGAATTCATAGGGAATAGGTTCCAGTAGCTCAGGCTCCTTTCCATTGGTTCTTACAAAGTGTGCTTCTCTGGGTGGAGCAGGCTGGCGCTTTAGTTGAACCCAGGTACCTTTCTCTTTGGCTTCTTTCTTTTTCTGGTCATTTTCCTTCTAACATTTTAGGAAGCTATCTCTGCTCTTAGAATGTTTAATATGTTCAATACGCACATTGATTCTCTTGGCAAGAATCTTGCCCTTAACTTGTTTGTTCACAACAATACCAACAGCATGCTGGGTAACATTGTAGACTCTTCCAGTTTTGCCATGGTAACATTTGTGGGGCATTCCTTTTTGAATAGCACCCATTCCCTTAATGTCTACAATATCACCTGAATTGTAGATTTGCATATATGTCGCCAAAGGAACAACTCCATGTT
>NW_006209541.1:773832-823865 GCF_000334495.1 Tupaia belangeri chinensis
TTTGTCTTGGTCATTTTGGTTAATTACTGGAAGATGGTGGTTCCCGGCACAGCCACTTTATACAACAATTTCAAGATTTCTAAAACATTTCATTTTAGAAGGGTGGGTAGAAGGGACAATTGGAAGAAACTCTTAACAGAAAAAAATGCAAAGTTCTCTATTGAAATGTCAGCTGGTGAATACACAGACAAAACATATATGTAATGTCATTTGGCAATAAGAAAAGAATAAAATGCAGATACAGGCAATAACATGAATGAACTCTAAAACCATTATTCTAAGTGAAAGCAGTCAAGCATAAAAGGCCACATACTGTATAATTATACTTACCTGAAATATCTAGAACAAGGAACCCTACAGAGTTAGAAAGTTTGTGAGTGTGACCAGAGGCTCACAGAAACAGGGAATGGAGAATGGCAGGCAATGAAATGTGCTTTATTTGGGGGGGTGGTATGAAAATGTTCAGGAATTACATATTGTATACTAATAGCCGTTAAATTGCACATACAAAAAAGGAGAGTTTTGAGTATGCAAATTTGTTTATAAAATACTAATGGTATTAATAATAACTAACAGTATTATAATTGAATTAAACCTATGAGCTCATCAAATCATAAAACCCTGTGAAGTCCATGCTATTGTAGCCTGTTTTACAAATAAGAAATTAGAGAATTGGATGGTTTAATGAACTCCTATGAGATCACTTAAATAAAATAAAATAAATAAAATAATTAGAATTTAAATTTAGGCAATCTAATTTAAATCCAGTTATTCCTGACAACTATGATAGACTGGATCGTTTTCTTCACCTCTGCACCCATGATGTAAAATGAATGGAATGGAGTGATCTAGATAAGTTTTCAAGAACATTCTATTGCTATGGTGAGAATAAGTGATGAAACAGCTTACCAAATGTAAATATAGGTGTGTGGGGGAAAATAGAGGACAAAGAAGGAACTACTTTGAAATGAGATAGATGAAGGATATATTAAGAAAATGTGTTGAGACATGAAATTTCAGACACTTGAATCATGGTAAACTGTTTTCAGATCTGGTTCATTCACCTCTTAGCACAGAAAGCTGGGTAAATAGCTTAACTTTTAAGCCTTATTTTACTCGTTTACTCATTAAAAAAAAAAAAAAAAAAAAAAAAAAAAAAAAAAAATGCTGGTCCATAATAATGCTTTATAGTTTGTAAGGATTAAACAACATTATTATTTTTTTTCTCTTTTTTTGGAGAGGTTTTTCTTATTGGGCACATGCGCTCGCCACAAAGACAGAGAGAGACAGAGAGATAGAAAGCGAGAAATCACCCCCCAAGAGGGGATGGCCATGCCGCAATCCCTTCTCCTCCATTCTCCTCTCAGGGTCTTGGGCACGCACGCACACACGCCTGGCGTGAGTTTAAGTCACCGGGTCCGGGACTCGAACCACGGTCAACTACATGGGAGTCCAGCAACATAGCTATTACACTAATTGCCGGTCCCAAACAACCTTATTAAAGAAAGAGCTCAACATTTACCAGCGGTACTATAATTGTTATCACTCCATTCAGGCACATTTATAAATAAGATACTAAGCTCCATGTTTCTTGTTTTCCACCTCTCTGGCTGGTCATTTTCTCTCCATTATTCCCTCTTCCTCAGCTCTTTGGCTTCTCAAGTTAAAAGCTCAGCTCTATACCTAATTTTTTCCCCATATTCACACCTTTGGCTTTAACTTGACCTAAATGTATTTTGTTATCCAGACCACTCCTCTTCCCTTTCAAGAGCATCCTCAATTATATGGCTAATAAGCCCAATTTTAGTTTTCACCATCTTGGTTAATGACTGAGTTGAACTGATCTGGAAAAAATCCCTGGAGATAGTCTTACTTTCAATATTTATTTCAAAACCTACATTAGACCATCTATCATAATATGAAAACCTTATAACTCATCTTCCTGCTTTTGTCCTTTCTTTCATTCATTCAAATTTTATCACCAACAGCCAAAGTTTTCCTATTAAAACATAAGTTGCATCAGTTGTTTCTCTACTTAAAACTCTATAGTGCCTCCCAATTTTACCTAACATAACATCTGAAGTTGTTCAAAGGCCTGAAGTCCCGTAAAATCTAGCTCTGTCATCTCTGATCTCACGTCCTGTACTTACCCTTTTGTTCACTTTTCTCCAGTCCTTTGCCCCCTGTTGTTTCATTTCTTCCCTGTTTTAAGTTCTACTGTCTTACTGGTGTTTCCTGGGCTTGCCTTCTGAATAAACTACTTGTACTGAAATCATTAACCCATGATCTCCCTTAGTGAAAACCTAAGCTAAGAATCTGGGGAAGAAAAGTGCTCCAAGAGGCAGAACCTTGGAAATCTCTTTTGAAATACCTGCTATCCAAATGGAAATGGTGCTTTTGATGCTGGTGGTAAGGAATGTTGATAACTCCTGATGTGCTGTGTCATCAAAAATTTTGAGACTGAATTGGTATGGGGTAGAAACAAAAGATGCACTGGCCCATGAACTAGCTCTAGCACTTGAAAGTAAACAAGTCAATGGTCAGTATAAGAAAGTGGTTTGGTTGACTACTGTTAACTATCATTTAAACCCTGGAAGAAAAAAATCATAGGCTCAGATTGGCCAAAAGGTAACTTAATTCTGGTATGACAGTCATTTTAGAGGCACTCATGTTCTACAACTGGAGAGTAGATTGTGCTGAGAAACAGATTCATAATGTGATTGTGAAAATGGAAGATTTACAAAGCCAAATGCATAGTTCCAACAAGTCTCCCATGCTAGAGTCAAGACTTGTATAGAAAAGACATGGAATAGAGGACCAGCCCAAGACATGGTATTAAGGTGACTAGATTCCACATGATTATGTAGTTCAAACGCCAGACCTGGCAGCTTGAAAAACATGCTGGGCATGTGTTCTTTTGTTTCCAAAATTTTAAAAGGATAGAAAAGTGGAGAAGAAGGAACTGCAGAATGACTATCCCTAATGTGGGGAGGTGTTTTCTTTCCCTCTTTTACCCTCTCTCTGTTTCTCTTTGGCAAGTGTATATACTCACTGGTAAAAGAAAGAAAGAAAGAAAGAAAGAAAAAGGAAGGAAGGAAGGAAGGAGAAAGAAAGGAGAAAGAAAGAAGAAAAAGAAAAGAATAAAGAAAATAAAAAAAGAGGAAGAGAAAAAGAAAGCAGAAAGAAAAGAAAGAAGAAAGAAAAAGAAAGAGGAAGGAAGAAAGAGCAAAGGAAGAAAAAAGAAAAGAAGAGAAAGAGAGAGAGAAAGTGAAAGAAAAAATGGTAAAGACAGAATCCTAAGGTCTAGCATGAGAGTATCTGAAGAATGTGCTTGAGGACCAGAGCCTCCTTCATGGATATTAGTACCTTCCCTTGCTAAGATCTTACAGAGTCTGTACCTGTGGTTGATGCCTTGTAACATTTTATTTGCCCTTGTGAAGGCTTTTCTTCTTGTACTGCTTCCTGAGCAATAACTAAGTTCAAGCCTCAGTATGTCTCAGTTTTCACATCCTGTCTGCTACAGAGAGGCAAATATTCAAAGTTTTAAAAAAAGGTAGTGTATCGAAAAGGAAGTGGAGGGCCTAACAGGTGGTGTAGCAGTTAAGGTACTAGACTTCCATGTGTTTGACTGCTGTTCAAGCTCAAACCCAATGGCTTGAAACTCGTGCCAGGCGCATGTACTTGTGTGCTCAAAATCCTGGGAGGAGAATGGAGAAGAAGGGATTGCGGCATGGCCATCCTCCTTGGGGGTGATTTCTCACTTCTGTCTCTCTGTCTGTCTAGTGAGCACTCATGCCCTATAGCAAAAAAATCTCAAAATAAATAAAGTGGAGGTGACAGAAGTGCCTTGATGGATCATTGATGAATATATGAAAAGAGCTCAAATAACTGGCCATGGCAACAGCAAGTCTACCACATGACCCTAACTCTTGAGAGGACTATAGATTCTTCATCCACTAACAAATGTGCTGGTGAGAAGGGTACTGAATGTTTAAGAAGCTCAGTGTTCACCTGTGTATGTCTAGAAGGATAGTGGCAGATACTCCTTAAGGATCATCAGGAAGGATAAAATTTTAGAATAGCTGAGACTGACTATTTGAGGCAATGAAGAGCTAGCGACCAATTGAATTTAAATAGTGTAATATACCAGAGGATAGAATTGTAATCAAGGAACTCTGATTCACAGGAACCATATCATTACTAGGGTTCAGTGGGCAGCCAACAGTGAAATTACTTGAGTGATATGTGGGGGTGAGGGGAATGTAGGTCTTCACAAAGTTTATGGAAAATGTTCATTATAAAAAGACTATCAATTTCAAAATCTTAATGCACCAAAATAAATTTGCACTTTATTTCCAGTTTTCCAGACTTTCTGAAGTCAACTCATATAACCAACAGACTAAAAGAGTAGACTACTGGTATCATCTGCAACAAAGAAAAGATATGATCATTACTCAGTTTCCGTTTCTGAGCCAGTTCTTGGACCCACAATAAGCACAATGAACAAGTAGAAATTCACCACAAAAACAAGACCCATGCTATATAGTGGGCCCACAAAGTAGCTAAGGGGACTAGAGTGGTCCACGTGCAAAAGCTCCCTTTCTCCAAACTAAATATAGCTTCTCTGGAGCCGAATGCCCAGCCTTCTGACAACAAAGACTGCTGCTGATTCCTCAGTATTTGTCTGCCTCTTGGGAAGTCCAACATTTTATTTAGTTGGTAAATGAGCTACATCTCTCTTTTTCTAAAACCTAAAACTATGGCTATTATCTGGTTAATTTGGGTTTCTTATGATAACAGATTAGCATGCATTCTAAGGAGTTATTACGCTGGAAAAGATAAGTGACCTTTATTAACATAGAGAATAAGGTTTTGATTATATAATGGATTTGTGAAGATATATCTTTAGAAGGTACAGTGTTTACAGAGGTGATTTTTGGTGCTTCTCTGACTGAGGATAACCATTATTGAGCAACTGCAGCCTGATACAGCATGATAACCAGGGGATCAAACGCTCAGAAGCAAAGATGTGTGTTACTCTGCTGCACAACTTTAACTAGCAGAAATTCTGTGGTCAAGGGGTGGGAATATAGAATGTGATGGAGAGGATGGAGAGAATGAAAATCAATCACAACTTTAGCAACAAATGCACTGTCAGGGACTGTATCTGATCCCACTGAAACTCCTGTCATAGAACTTATTTTTTATTAAGTATTTGTGACTGACTGTACCTTGACACCTGCAGAATAAACATGAAAGTGGTGAAATGTGACAGGTGCAGTTTTTGCAAAGGATGAAAGAAGTGCCAACGCATTAATTACATCAGTCACAGTATTCAACAAATGAGGGTCAAGGAGCTCATATAAAAGTCCCAGAGTTTCTTCAAGTTATCATTAGTAGCATTGACTTCCAATGCCCTTGGTAATAACTGGCTTGACAATACACCTCACTTTTTTTTGACTTATTTGTATTCCATGTCTTCAGACCTTACTTCCTTATTGGCATTTTCTGAAATCATTTCATAAATAAGCTACTTAAATCTTTTTCAGGGTCTGTTTCTAGAGAAACTTACATTATGAAAATAATTTGATTAGAGAAGAAGCTAGGTTTGTTTTTGCATTTTGAGGGAACCATTCCACTAAGAGATATAAAATTCCTATTTACAGGTAGAAGCGCTTCTAGAACACTTATTTATAATTATTATTTTTCAGAGAGATTTTCGCTATAGGGAACATGTGCTGATCAGAGAGACAGAAAGTGAGAAATCACCCCCGCCCCCCGCAGGGTGGATGGCCACACTGCAATCTCTTCTCCATTATCATCTTGGTATTTTGGACATGCAGGCACACATACCAGGCGTGAGCTTTAAGCCACTGGGACTGAGACTCAAACTGTGGTAGTCCAGCATGGGAAGTCCAGCAAACTAACCATTATGCCATCTGCTGATCCCTAAAACTCTTTCAATATAATAATTCTGAAGAGTATATCTAATATAATTAGTCCTCAAGACATTGGTATGGGCTTCTATATACTTTATATAATCTCTACATTACTTCTAGACATTTTATATAATCTCTATATCACATAATTTTATTTGTATAAATTCAGCATAGTACTCAAATTGTGCCAAATTCAAGTTTTACTTTTTGGGACATTTTGAAAAATGTTTTTGAAATTTTTCAATTTGTAACCATAAACGTGAAACCCACAGTTACAGAGGCCAACTGTGATTGCACTAGCCTGCTCATCTAACTCTTCTAATATGTTCAGGTCTCTAAGAGCAGCTGCAATTTTCTAAAGAAGCCATGATTATTCCTACCAAGATAGAAAAAGGATAACTAAAGTTCCCACAATTTATTTATTTTTTTTTAGAGAGGTTTTTGCTATAAGGGCGTGTGTGCTCGCCAGAAAGACAGAGATTCAGAGAGATAGGAAGCGAGAAATCACCCCCCCAGGGGTATGGCCATACCACAATCCTTTCTCCTCCATTCTCCTCTCAGGATCTTGGGCATGCATGCACGCACATGCACCTGCTGTGAGTTTAAGCCACTGGGTCCAGGACTTGAACCATGGTCGAATACATGGGAGTTTAGTGACATAGCCATTACACTAACTGCTGGTCCCAAGTTCCTACAATTTTGATAAATTGTATATTAGAAGGAATTATTCAGAGATTGCTGGGACATAAAATTTTGTTCACTGATATATATAAATATATTCATTATAATAGTCAATGATATACTTACTAGTAAGGATAATATTAGAAACAAAAAATTGTATCTCTCTACTAAACCATTCTCCTGTTTACAGAGATTTTGCAGGCATCATTTTACAAATAACTATTCCATTTTTTACTTTTTTATTTTTTGCCATAGGACACATGTACTTCCAGAGAGACAGAGAGGGAAAGGAGAAATCATCCCCCACCCCAGAGGGAATAGCCATGCTACAATCCCTTCTCCTCTTGGATTTAGGGCATACACACACATACACCTGGTGTGATTTTCAAGCTGTTGGGATCATGACTTTAATAGCACAGGCCATGTTGATGTCCAGTGCCTTCACCATCGTGCCACCTGATGGCCTCTCATTTGTTTGTTTTTTAAATCTCTTACTTTTTTTTGTTTGTTTTTAAGAGAGATTTTTTGTTAAAGGGCACGTGCACTCACTGGCGAGGCAGAGACAGACATAAAGCAAGAAATAACCCACCAGGGGGATGGCCATGCTGCACTACCTTCTCCTTCGTTCTCCTTTTGGGATCTTGGATGTATATGCCCACACACCCGGCATAAGGTTGTTTTTTTTTTTTTTGAGAGATTTTCACTGTAGGGCGCGTGCGCTCGCCAGACAGACAGAGAGAAACATAGAGACAGAAAGCGAGAAATCACCCCCCAGGGGGGATGGTCACGCTGCAATCCCTTCTCCATTCTCCTCTCAGGATCTTGGGCACGCACGCACACGTGCCCTGTGTGAGTTTTAAGCCACTGGGTCCAGGATGCGAACTGCGGTCAACTACATGGGAGTCCAGTGACATAGCCATTATGCTAACTACTGGTCCTGTTACCCCATCTTTTTGGACCAGACCTTTTCACTAAATTCCAAGCCTTGTCTCTCACTCTCAAAATCAAACAAAAATAATCCTTATACCTGATCACCCCGAAAAATGTATATTTGCTTCTCCAGGCCTGGTCACACACATTCATGCTTAGTAATAAACCACATTAATTATTATTTGTGCAGAGTTGGTTATTTCCATCGAGAATCACTACACCACCTGCTGATCCTTAGTGTTGACATAGTCTAACACCACAAAAATTTTTCTAGAAAACATAAAATGATAAAATTTTTATAATTTATCTTATAAAACTATTTTTTAAAAAAGAATAACGGTCGGCTACATGGGAGTTCAGCAACATAGCCATTATGCTAACTGCTGGTCCCAGGATTTTTCAAATATAATAAATAATATTTATCTTGAACCAAAAGTTTACCTCTTAATCGAAAGCAAAAACCTGGAGGAATTCCCTCCAACTTTAGAGACATAGAAAGAAGTAAAATTATTTCAATATTATTTATATTGTTTTAGAAGTTCTAGTCAAGGCATAGTGATAATGAAAAATATGTATAATGTAAGAAAAGAAGAAAAGTGTTTTTATTTTTATTTAATATAGTTTATCATGCTAGTGTTTGGATAGAGGGAAAGATACTTGAAAGACTAATTCATGTGTGAAGTTGATTTTGTATTACTCCTCAATTTTTGGAAAAAATATGCACACATGAATAGTCTCATGGAAGAAAAATAAAAAAATAATTTTGGTTTAGTGGCAACAGACATGCTATACTTTTTTTTTGTTTGCCAAAACTCTTCTTTAAGACCTGGGAGCCATGCAACGCTAAGATTGGCCATCATTTATATGTCTGGGTGTGTGAAAAGTTTCTTTAATAGAATTTATTTTTCAGGCCCACCTCTTTTAATAATCTTCATATAAACATGTGAGCCAAGTTTTCATATAGCAGAGTTATCAAGTTATTAGCCAGTTGATTTAAAGCACATCCCAAGAATTTGCAGCATGCTCTACTTAACCCATTTCAGATATATGCAAAACCTGTTCTTTATTCAACATTCTCCATTAGCATGAAGACAAAATAAAAGATAGAGTGGAGGTGTATGGTAATCCTGGGGCTTAATTTCCACCAATCTGGTACACATCTCAGGATTAAGGAGGAACAAGAAGTTCCTTCTCCCATAAAAACTGATAGGCTACATCGACTCAGATCAAACCTTAATTAAATTACTATGATGTGCTTTTTCTCAAAGTGCCTTCTAAAAAGCAAAAGTTAATGGAGGAGCTAACAGGTGCCATTGTGTGAAGGCACTAGATTCCCACACAGATTGTCACAGTTCAAGTCCCAGACCCAGAGGCTTGACAGTCATGCTGGGTGCCTGTATGTGCATGCCTGCCCAAAATTCCAAGAGGAGAGTAGAGGAGAAGGAACTACAATGTGGTTCTCTCCCTGGGGGTGATTTCTCACTTTCCCTCTCTTTATCTTTCTCCAGCAAAATACACATGCCTTATAGCAAAATAATCAAACAAATAAACAAATTTGGGCTGAACTCATGGTCTAGTGGAGAGAGATACTAGGACAGAATTAATATTGGAAGAGACAATGGTCAAGAATTTTCAAAAATAATGAAAGATACAAGGAGCTATTTCAAGCAGGCTCTGTAGCCTATTGTTTAAGAAAGCCAGAACCGGGACCATCAGTTAGTGTGATGGCTTTGTTGCTGAACTCCCATGTAGTTGACCGCAGTTTGAGTCCTGGACCTGGTCACTTAAACTCACGCTGGGCACATGTGTGTGTGTGTGCCCAAGATCCCGAGAGGAGAATAGAGGAAAAGGGATTGCAGCATGGCTATTCTCTCTGGGGGCTGATTTCTCGCTTTCTGTCTCTCTGTCTCTCCCTTTCTGGCAAGTGCACATGCCCTATAGCAAAAACCTCTTAAAAACAAAAAACAAAAAACAAAAAAAAAACAAGGATCCACATGGCCAACTGTGATTTGAATGCTAGCTCTGATGGCTTGAAAAACATACTAGATGCATGTGCATGTGTTTTTCAAATCCTGACAGGATGGGAAATTGAAACTTGTGGCACGGTTATACCTCATGGGAAGGAGTGATTTTTTTTTCCTCTCTCTCCCTGTCTGTCTCTGTCAGAGGGGCCAACAGGTGGTGTAGAGGTTAAGGTGCTAGATTTCTACATTACTGACCACAGTTTGAGTCTCAGATTTGGCAGCTTAAAAATTACATGGGGAGCATGTGCATGCATGCCCAAAATCCCAAGAGGAGAGTGGATGAAGAAGGATTGCGGCATGACCATCTCCCTGGGGGATGATTTTTCACTTTTCTTCTTTCTATCTCTCTCCTGAAAGTGCATATGCTCTGTAGGGGGAAAAAAAAAAGTAAATAAAACTTGTTAAGCACCTTATAATAACACTGAAGTAAACCAATGAGGAGTAAAATATTCAAATTAAAAGTTCCCAGAGGGGGGACAAGCAGGTGGTGTGGTGGTTAAGGCACTGGACACTCCCACATGGCCGAACAGGGTTCAAGTCCTGAATCTGGTGGCTTGCTTTTTCACTCACTTCCTCTCTCTCTCACTCTCACCCTCTGTCTCTCTCTGGTCAAACTAAAAAAAATAAATGAATGAATAAATAAAATAAAATTTTTAAAAAAGTTCCCCAAGAAGGGAAAAATACACTTTCTATGCAACAATATAAATGACATTTAATTTCACAGCAGAAAAGATAGAAGCTCAAAGATGATGGAATAGTATTTAAAATGCTGACTTTTCATTTTGAAGATTTTCTTAAAGATACTCCTCCAAAGCTAGTTAGCAAATAATTAGATAATGATTACATAGAGATAAAGCAGTACTTTATATTGATATGGTTTATCAGTTCAATCCTCAAAAATAAAAGTTATCTGAGAAAATAAGCCCCAGAATAGGCACTAGTTAACATTAGGCAATGGTTAGAAAGGCAAAGATGTCTTAGACACAGAGAGAATATTTAATGTGCAACAATTCCACATAAAATAAGCATGTATTAATATCCATTTTTAAGGAGAAATTGCTTACACACTTTGTTCATTTTATACATCCATTTCTTTTCCCCTAACTGCTATTACTTGTGATTAAAAAGTTTTAGTTTTCCTCACAAGCAGTCTTGAAACAATGTGTCTTAAATGATTTTTTTACTGTGTGCTTATTTTTCTTTCTTCAGTAATTTAATAAAATAAAGAGGCTTAATATTGTCAAAATGTTTGTCTTTGAATTAGTAAAATCGGATATATGTTGAATTATAGTCAATACCCACTTTGGGCATGATTTTACTTTTTTTTTTTTGGCTAATTTCTGGACACTTTTTCCAATACAACTATTAATAGAAGTACCAAGACTGGGTTAGCATGATTTTAACTCACTAGCCATGTATCTAATTATTTCTCTACAGATTAATAACCCCTTACTTGTGAGTGTATTTGTGTGTGTGTGTGTGTTCCTGTAACACCGTAGGTCTCAACCCAGGAGGGTATTTTTGACTTCCCACATATCTGAATAGAACTCATGGGGGATCACTGCTGTACTTACAAGGCCAGCATGTTGTCTGGGATTCAGGAAGCATCTAACAAATAGTACTGGCTGGTTTTATTATGATTTCCTCCCTTACTAATCCTTATGTAGTTACTCAAAATTTTAAGTATCAGCCAGTCTCGACTAAATTTAATTTTGATTCTTTTAAAATAATAAATGAAGAGGAATTTCATGACAAAGGAGATTTCTGTCAGAGGTTAAGTACACTTAACATTGTCCTTTGTCCTTTCTTTATATTATATTAAACAACAATGAGATTATACCCACAGTAAATCTACCCTCTATGGACATGTGTTAGCCTTTTGCTTTGTAAGAGTTTTATTTTGTTTCCCAAATGTCTAAGCAGTTCTCAACTTTCAGCATCAGAAAGAACAAAAAGTTCTTTCGCATTGAAAGAATGCTTCAAGGAAAACAATATAAGATTATCTCTACCCACTTTGTAACCTCTCTTTGGGCAGAAATAATATTTGCTTTGTTCTACCCATAAAGATATTAAGCTATTTTAGGCAAGGTGGGTGGGGAGGTTCCTGTTCATCTTCTTGGCCCCAGAAAATAATGAGGAAAAAGAAAAAAAAAGTTAAAGAAACATTCTCACAGGAACTGGGCAGGCATTGCCTGTTTCATGTATTGTGAAATAAGAAACCCATGCTCTAAAGAAAGAAACAGATTTTGCTACAACTTTCTTTCAATTTTATTATTTGCCTTTTCCATTTTTCTTGTTTTTTTTTTTTGAGTAAAGGAAATATCATTAATTATGTAGTGGGTATCAGGAGACAAGTATGGGGAAAATAAAGCAAAGGTCTTCAAGAACAGTCTGCCAGTTGACTGATTTTAAACTTAGTGTATTTATTCTAATTCCTAGGACTAAAAGATGAACAAAACAGTTATCACCAGTTACATGGAGATGACTATTAGCATTTTTGTTTGGAGAAATAACTATTGATGTGTAAATGTGTAGATGAAGCTTATTTGGGGGACCTGTCTAGTTTGAGATTTCAGTGAAATGCAAGTATGTAGTATGTCAGTGTCTTCATAAAGTTTACACACCACTCATATCCCTAACTAGATCTTTGCTCACTGATGAACTAGCTAGCAGTCATCCTCCAAACACAACTCCTGTGAGCTCTAGCTGGCATGCAAATCACCAGAGCTTCCCTTACAGGTATATGGAAATTATGGCACTATGTTATAATGAGATATTATTTCTTACACACATCTATACAAGATTGTAAGTTCTCTAGGAATAAGTATGTGTCTGGTCTTAGTCTGTTTTGTGTTGCTATAATGGAATACTGCAGACTGAGTAATTTATCATGAACAGAAAATTTCAGTCTCACAGTTTGGGGATCTAGAAAGTCCAATATCAGTGTGCTAATATCTGGCAAAGGTCTTCTTGCTAAGTTTTAACATGGTGGAAGGCAACATGTAGAGGAAGGGCAAAGATTAGTCAGAGAAAGACTGAAAGCAAGAGAGAGGGCAAGTAAAAGAGAGTGTGTGAACCTATTCTCAAGATAATGAACTCACACCTGCAATAACAAGACCAACTCATGAATGAAGAGCCATCCCAGCCCAATCACCTGGTAAAAGTTCCCCCTTTTAAAACTACTGCAATTGACCGAAGCAGCCCCGTCCTATGGCAAAAGCTACTGGAGGCTGAAGGACTATGGCATCAAGTCCATCTCTCTTCATGCGTCTCTCTAAAACTCACAATTGCAGTTAAAGTCCAACATAAGTTTAGGAGGGGATGAACATTCAGACCGTAGCAGTCTATAATGCAGAGCACCTGCCTCATAAAACATACTTGAAGCATATTCATGAGATTGCATGGAGGAATGAGATTTGTTACTTTTTCTTACTTTAAATCTTCAAGACAATGTAAATTCATATATGCAAGAAAGCAATATTTAATGAGTGTGAAAGGGCAAATCAAGATGTTAGTTTGAAGTGGACAAAAAATACTAAACATTAGGAGATGCAATCCCCTAATGTTTGAGTGGGAAACATTTTTATACAGAATGATCCTTATGTGCTTATTTTCATTAGCAATGATCTCAGGTGTTTTCTTCAAATTTATCATTTCCTTCTCTTTACTCTTTTCCCTGAGCTTTTGAAATATGGGCCTCAGCATTACCAGCTTTATCAAGCATGACATCTCCTCCCAGTTCCTGATATTCCTCACAGATGGTGTTTCTCAACATGAACTACTTTGTCAAATATGCCATTTACTTACAAGGTTGCTGAGGAGTGGATTGGAGGCTTCCTCATAATTTTTACTTCCACAGGTCATATTTTCATAATTTCCATTGATAACTTGTTAGTTGCACCACCTTGCTTCTCTAGAGTTCAGTGTGAAGCAGTTTAAAATTTATGCTTCAGAGAGTAATTTAAATAATCACTTAGGTTTTGGTTTCACTTTTCATTACCATATAGAAAGGGATCTTTATGGCAGTTTCTACAAATCAAGAAAAGGATACTTTTTTCCTCAGAGTGTGTGTGTTTACACACATGTATATGTTTCCATTTATGTCTAATCATATGCTTCAGATATTTTGTTATGAACATGTATGACTGGTAGGTTGAGCACAGAAGTATTTGGCATTGTGAATTGAAAAGTCATAAATTTAAAAAACAAAAATATTTGTGTGTGTTTGTGTGTGTGTATTAAATAAACTGAGGGAAACAAAAATAAAACAAAATTATTTTACTCGCATTTTGTTCATAATGAAATTATTGGGACATATTCATTTAAATGATTACTTTTTAAGCAGATGTTTAATGTCATGCAGAGGTAGCTTCTGGCAATGTTAAAGACTTTTAAGTTGAGACTCTGAGTGTAGCATTAATTCCCAATCCTTTTTTTTTAGTGTTTAATTTTGACTTTAGTACCATATGGAAGAGATTCTTTTGGGTTCTAATGTCAGCTTTGTCTGTAGTCTTTTCATATTTCACTAGGGAGCCATACATTCTACCCCTTGGCTTGTTAATTCCTTCTCTTCTCCAGCTTGCAAGTTCTCTCACTGTCACCCAAGTGGGCACTGGGCACTGTCCTCTGTATTGTCCACAGTGACAAAGTGGGTGGAGTCATCATTCTTGAGGCACTAAGCCTACACTGAGTCACAGAAGGCAAAATTAGCATTTGAGAAATATTATTTAAGGGAAAGGTAATTGCAAAGATGGAAAGATGTAAGACTGTTTCTTGACAATAACAACCCTATATACATGGGATATTAAGATTCAAAATATATTTTATCCATTCAAATCCACAGTTAAAGGGAAAAAAGGTGCCTAGCAAACAGGACATGAAATACCAAGAGTTAAAAATGTTAAGAAATAGATTCATGCAATATCTAAAATACTAAGCTTATTTACCCTTATGGAAGGCAGAACATATTACTTCCCCAAAAGAAAAGTATGAGAAACAAATTCCAAGTGTTTTTAATAACTTAAACTAAATCCACAAAAGAAGAAAATATAGCATACCAATGTTAGAAATTAGTCACTTAATAGCAATTTTAAGGACTTGAGCCAATTATGGTTTGAGAATTTAGACATTACCTAGAATTCACAGCAAATAGCTTTTATTTGATTAATTAGAATAGGCCAGTTCCAAGGCTGGTTGTTAAGTACTCAAATCATTTTAGTTTAATTTTTTCATGTCCTTAATTCTTATTTTATTCTCTAATAATCAAAGATTTAAAATATGTGTTTATAATAAAATATCTTTAAGATTATTTCTTTTACTGTGTGTGGTTCTTATATATTTGTTCTGATGGCATGTTGAAATGGAAATAGCTTTGCACTTGAAGTTAATTTTAATTATATGAATTCTTCAGTATTACCACATACAGAACAGAATATCACTTATTCCATCCCTATGCCTCAATATCATTTTTTTAGTGAGGGCAAAATTGAAAAATCACATTAACTGAGGTGCTGTTGTCTTTGTCATCCATTTCTGAGACTCTTCTTTACTCTTTGGTCTCCTTATTCTCCACAATGAATCAACTTTAACCTCTTTGGGAAATTAAATGACAGAAGGGTGGCCAATGCCTGATTGGCTTTATTAATTTCAAAGCTACATACTTTTATCAGATTAATCTTGCTATGTACTTCTTTATGACCATGTGTTTAAAAGTCCTAATGGTTATCTATGGCCTAATTCATTCAGGGTCATTGGTTTGGCATTACATATTCTCCAAGATCTAGCTCCAACTTACCTCTGGACCTTGTTTTCAAATATTTTATTATAACAAGACAGTCCTCCAAAATAAGTTAGTAGACTTCCTCTTTAAAAAATGACATGTGAGGTTCCATGGGGAGTTAAAGGTGATATAAATAAAGGAAATATGTAAAAAAAAACTGCAATCCTTACAGGGAGAGGCCAAGATCTAATGACCAAATCATCAGAACAGATTTGATTTGATTTGTATCTATGCTGAGTATATAGAAAATTTAGGATGATAACTACTCAAAGGTGGATATTAGGAATTTAGTTTCTACAGTTGTGATATGAATGCATACAAGAACAGTGATTGAGTACAGTAACTCTAGAGGAAGCTATAAGTCAAGAGGAAATGAGGCCCTTGAGGTTTGGGAGCTAACTGGTGATTGTGTTAAAACCAGCAGATGCCATAATGGTTATATCTCTAGACCCACCACAGAGTCAACCGTGGTTGGAATTCTGGTCCTGATGGCTTAAAACTCATGCTGGGCACATGTGCATGTGTGCCCAAAATCCCGAGAAGAGATTGAAGTGATCATCTTTATGGACACATTTTTCATTTTATATCACCTAGTTTCTGATACATTATATGTATTAAATATAGATTAAACAAATTAACTATATAATAATGTACATGCTCTTACCAATTGACTGAGAGAGAAGGTTGGGTTGGATTTTTTTCCTTAGGCACCCAAGGTATCCAGAAACCACAGATGGATGATTGGGTAATTGGGAGAAGATGGGTTTGATGTCAGTCAGGCAGCTCTGTGGAGGACAGCCAGGAGAAACTTTTGGTTTAAAGTTGCAAGATGATGCCTGAAAGTTAGGTCATTTTATTACATTAATACAATCTAAAGGCAAATATAGGTCACTTGAAAGGGGAAATATTATCAATAATATGTAAATGCAACAGAGAAGATTAGGAAGTAAGCTTTGATCACTCATGTCTAGTACCAGACAAGACAGAGAGAAAATGAAAACAAGACGATTCAGTAAATTAATAATCACAGACTTTTTCATATATCTTCTAAGACTATTTATCTCCCCTTGCTCAAATTTTAGGCTCAATAAACAGTTTCTTATGATTGAAATGCTAGTGAGATGCATTGCTACCAGGAAGATGGTGCTCTGCAGAAAAGACACACACAAAATTCTTAGTTGGAAAAGCAGGCTTTCTAGCATTATGTATAGAATCTGTTAAGCCTGTTAGCAACTGTCTTATTCATCTAGGTTTGCTGCCAAAATCTAATTTCTGAATTTGTACGTTTTGTTTAAAGACACAGGACAGGGGCTGACAGGTGGTGTGGTGATGAAGGCAGTGAACTCCCACATGCTGACCATCGTTCGAGTCTCAGACCTGACAGCTTGCTTTTTTACTTTCCCTTTGTCTCTTTCTCTGTCTCTCTCTGGTCAAATTAAAAAGTAATAATGAATATAATTAAAATATTTCTTTTAAAAAAAAGACACAAGTCATGACAAATCACGAGTTCATGTGTTTATCGAAGCCTCTTAGCAGCCTGTTCCCTAGCCTTTCCCTTGGCCTTCCCTCCACCTCTCTACTCATAATATTCTTGCAAATGTCATGCA
This sequence comes from Tupaia belangeri chinensis, assembly GCF_000334495.1. Classification (NCBI taxonomy): domain Eukaryota; kingdom Metazoa; phylum Chordata; class Mammalia; order Scandentia; family Tupaiidae; genus Tupaia; species Tupaia belangeri. The sequence continues at coordinate 790,793 of NW_006209541.1, forward strand.
CAATTGTCAAGGTTAAATATACCTACTTTCCACCATTTTTCCTTATTTCATACATTATTAAAGACAGTATCTGCTCCTCAAGTCAAATTTGACAATTCCTTTTTAAAGTCAGTAATGAGCAATGAAAAGAAACAAATCTTTAGTGCAATACCTCAGGAAGGCCTGAAAGGAAAATATAGCCCTTTCAGAGAGGAGTTCAATGTCAAGGCTGCAGTAGAACATGATTTTCCAATTTAATTGTCTGTTGTATAGGGCTCTGTTAGCAGAATGAGCTGAGGGATCTGGGTTAAAAATAATGGAGACTTTAGTCTTCTGTTACAGTTGTCTCAGTGTGCATTTTTTGCATTTGTTTTATTAAAGGTATTTTCTAGAGTTGTTCACTACTAAAGGGCTTGTTATATTTCAAGCTGGACAAAAACATATTTCTACCACCTTTAGATGTTTTGTTTTGTCAGGGATGGGGATCAAATAATTGAGGACTCAAAGAGAGCTGGGTATTCTTCAAACATTTTCTATGTAAATATCAAACTACAACCACCTGGAGTGATGTCCTGACAGTGCGGATACTGTGGTCCATTACTGGATGCATCATTAAAGAAACATATTCAGAGCTACATGCTGAATTTTGTTATCTCAAGAACATTTCTGTTAAAGATGTGTTTGAGTTAGTTAGGGTCTGTATGGATTTAGACTGGCATATTATTTTTGGCTGAATTAATAATTAGCTATTAAAAATGTTACTGTATCGGGAACCAGCAGTTAGTGTAATGGCTATGTCGCTGGACTCCCACATAGTTGACCGCAGTTCGCGTCCCAGACCTGGTGGCTTAAAACTAACGCCGGGCGCGTGTGCATGCATGCCCAAGATCCCGAGAGGAGAATGGAGGACAAGGAATTGCGGCATGACCATCCCCCCTAGAGGGTGATTTCTCGCTTTCTGTCTCTATGTCTCTCTCTGTCTGTCTGGCGAGCGCATGTGCCCTATAGCGAAAATCTCTCCAAAAAAAAAAAAAAAAAGTTACTGTATTTCATGTCATTTCATTTTAGTGTCCTTTAAGTTTTCTCCTCCTTGAACTATGAGACAACATAATTATTTATTTATGAGAAAGATTTTTTTACTATAGGGCATGTTTGCTCACTGGAAAGAATGAAAGAGAAAGTGAGAAATCACCCATCAAAGGGGGGATGGCCACATCACAATACCCTATGTCGCTGGACTCCCACATAGTTGACCGCAGTTCGCGTCCCAGACCTGGTGGCTTAAAACTAACGCCGGGCGCGTGTGCATGCATGCCCAAGATCCCGAGAGGAGAATGGAGGACAAGGAATTGCGGCATGACCATCCCCCCTAGAGGGTGATTTCTCGCTTTCTGTCTCTATGTCTCTCTCTGTCTGTCTGGCGAGCGCATGTGCCCTATAGCGAAAATCTCTCCAAAAAAAAAAAAAAAAAGTTACTGTATTTCATGTCATTTCATTTTAGTGTCCTTTAAGTTTTCTCCTCCTTGAACTATGAGACAACATAATTATTTATTTATGAGAAAGATTTTTTTACTATAGGGCATGTTTGCTCACTGGAAAGAATGAAAGAGAAAGTGAGAAATCACCCATCAAAGGGGGGATGGCCACATCACAATACCTACTCTTTCATTCTTCTCTCGAAATTTGGGGCACACATGCATATGTGCCCGGTGTGAGTTTTAAGCTGTGGCTTGAATCACAGTTGGTCATGTGAAAAGTCAATTCCTTAACCACTATGCCACTTCCTAGTTCCTACAGATCTTTTGCTCACTGTATTCTAATTCTATATAATGCTGAAGGGTACAAATAGTTGTCTAAAGAAGCAAAAATTTCCCATCAAATTATTACACTTTATAAAAAATAAGCTCAAAAATGACTCACATACTTTTATAAGCATAAAGGTAAACAATAAAACTTTAGAAAAAGAAAAAGATAATATATTTGTGACTTAGATTAAGCAACGAGTTCTTCTGTATATTGCAAAGTGTTATTTCATAAATCTTTAAAAATGATAAATTGAAAATTACCAAAATGTAAAGTTTTGGCCATTAAAACAATAATATTTAGAAGATAAAAAGCCAAGATACAGAGTATGAATTTGCAAATCATGATTTAAAAAGGGCTTTAATCCAGAATATATGGAGAAATTTTAAATAGTAAACCATAAGAAACTCAATTCAAAAATGGGCAAAAAAGTAAATGTATGGCACATGAAAAGATGCTCAATGTTATTAGTCAAACAAAAATTTAAGCCAAATGATATTGCACTAGATATCTGTTAGCATTGCTAAAATGACATGCACATACACTCATACACATATCTGGTGTTAAATAGTATTACTGAGTCTGTGGCACAACTGAAAACCTCATACACTGCTGGTGAGATTGCAGAACAGTGCAACCACTTTAGTAATGTCTACATTTAGCTAGAAATTGGTAGTTTTGTATGAATTTAAACATATACTGACCATATGACCCATCAACTCCCCTCCAAGAATTTACCAAGATAAATGAAAGGTAAACATGTTTATGTAACATTTGTACGATATTTCAGAAAAGGCTAAATTATAGGAACAGAAAAGATTGGTGGTTTCCAGGATGTGGGGTTGAGAAACATCACATCACAGAAAGGCAGCATGAGCCAGTTATTTGGGATTCTATTTCTTACTTACAGCACTAGATATATGAGAGTGCGTTTATCAAAACTCATAGGGCAGTCCTCCACAAAAAGCAATTTATTTTATGTAAATTAGAAAAAAAATGGAAACAGTAATAGGTGAGTTTGGGAAAACTGAGATAGGAAATAAAAAGTGAGAGATGGAGACCAGGCAAACTTTGAGAGCAAGGCTTCTCAGAGACAGAGACTAAGACAGGAGCTAGATGGAAAAAAGTAGGAATCAGATCAGTCCTGATAATACAATTTCAGACAGAAAAAGAAACTGTAAGAATTCTGTCTCCTATGATTTGTAATAGCTTTATGGTGACATGTGCTCCCTAGTGCCATAGATGACCTACAGTAAACCTTTGCTTCATTAGCATGCTAGGAAAAAACACCCATGGGAGAAATCTTAGATGCTAATAACACAAGCTTCATATGTTTAAGCATGTTCAGCTATAGAGCGTACACACAAACAATTATGCTTACAGGGTCCCCAAGGCAACACCTAAACCCTGAAAGCCCAACTGCTTTTATGAATATGCATTTAAATTTCCCATAATGGGAGATCCCCAGAAGCACTTCTTTTGGCTCTTCCTACAGAGCAATTTACTCTGCCTGTGTTGTATGTTCTCACCTTTTCTTAATAAACTTTCTTTGCTTTGCCATTTGACTTGTGCTTGAATTCTTTTCTGTAACAAAATCAAGAACCTGAGAGTCCTCTCCCTGGTGACAAAGGTAATGTTTATGTCAGTTTAGTTTAATATGAGTGTGTATAATTAGCATGCCTGAATTGGCAGATGTTCTTATAGACCAAAGTATTATGGAGAGCTTTTAGGGTCCATGGAATTGATGTGAGCAAAGTAAAGGGAAAAAAAAGGAGATCAATGTGTATTGATCACTAGTGTGACTAGTGTGACCTGCATTCTTTTCTAGGTTCTTAACATCCATGACTGAATTATCTTCTTATTGGTACTATTACTCTTTTGATAGATAATGAAATTGAGGTAGATTTCTGATAGAAACCAAGAGTTGGTAATGAGATATAGAACTTTAGTTTTGAGATCAGTAATCCTAAAACTTTATTTTTATTTTTTTTATTTATTTTTTTTTTAGCATGTACTATATATGCCTGGGCTAGATTTATAGGAGTAAATTTTTTAAAGAGTGAGGATAAGATCTGCCATTTTGTTCTGTTGTGAGGTTCAAGACACCTGGTTACTATAGGTGTTTAATCATTGCTAGGTGTGATACTGACAGAATGAATAAGTTAGGATAAATGTACACTTTATAGCCTGATGAGTTTTAGAAACTTCATACAAAGGTGTTGATTTTCAAAGACAAAATTAAACAATTCGGCTGGTCTAGGCTGTTACTTCAAAGATCACTTTGGGCATTTTAGTGAAAAAAAAAAAAAACATTAAAATATCTCTTTCCAATCAGTAACTCCTTCCAACTGCATCGCAAGCCTGGCAAATTTGATATTTTAAAGCTTTCTGAAATTGACAGGAAAAAAAACAAAAAACAGCATATAAAAAATGGCCTGCTTGGATTGTCAGGTCTCTGCTGTCGGCTGCATTAAATAATGTGGAAGAACCTTCCCTTTGGGGAGCAGTCACTGAGCACCAGAACTGTGGAAAGCTGATGACCCAGGCAGCAGAGTGCACGTACAGACTGGCATAGCCAGCAGAGAAGCCTCACAGGGGGGTAATTAGAATCTCTTCTGCCAGATTGAGAAGTCATTTTAGAAAAGGAAGGGGAGGCAATGGACCATGCTTAAATTTTGGCCAGAACAGAATAACTTAGAAAGAGTATGAAAGATGACTTTAGTCCCCTCTGAAAAGAATAATAAAGGCTTATGTTAACATATCTTCAATTACAAAAGGAGAAAAAGAACAACTTTAACAGGAGGAAAGGGCAAACTGAAATTCTATTTGCGTAACTCTCATACCTAGGGAAACAGTGTGACAGCCCATTGTTTCTATAGCATGCCAGATTGCTCCTCTGGGCTGGTCAGCCAGCCTGGGGTCAATCAAAGGACAGCTCTGGACGTTTGCCTCTCATTAAGGTTTATCTTCAATGTGTCTAGAATATGTTAGTATATTTATACTAGAGTCAGAGGATGGACCATGAATTCTAGCTGGCATAAAATAAGAGAGAAGTGACTAAGGCAGATATTCTATAGTAAATGACTGCCTCTCTACTAGCTGTTTGGCATGTAGGTACTGTTTTCATAAATCCAGGTCCACAATTTAAGCACATGTGAGCCATGTGTAAAAGAAGTCTTGGGATTATCATCAGTAACTATGCATATTTAGATGTGGTTTTTCCAAATATCTGGCATTTCCCAAGCATCTACCATTTCACACACTATGAACCCCTACTTGTTTGGATTATATCGTTGTTTCTCGCAAATCATTCACAAACGAAAACAAAGAGAAAAGCACAGGGGATTACAATGTACTATGGCCAGTTACAAACTTTATAGTCAATTTTATCTCATACTGGAGATTGATAGTAGAGACATATTGAACACAAGTGAAGTTTGCTCACCCCAGCACCACAAACCAAACCATAGATACGAGGTGTGATGAAAGAAACAAAATACAGCTTCATCACTGTGCACAAAGCAAGGAGAGTTGGAACCCTCAAGATGAAAAAGTTAGATTTTCCAGAGGAGTTCCTCTCATGTACTTTTAAGGGTAAAGTTAATGAGTAGGCCAGGCCTGTGATCACTTCAATGATTGGTCTATGGGGGTATAAACATCTCCAGTACTTTCTTTATTCGTGAAGCCTTAGGTAATCAATTTCCTATTTCCCCCTCTATCTTTATCCATATATTTCTGGGTAAGGTACACTCGCTCTAGGACATTTAGTTCAAAACATAATCTCTGAGAAATCTTTATGATGCCTCTAGAAATTGAGCAGGGACCAAAAAAAGGGTTGTGCCTTCAGTTGTCTCTTTTTTTGAGGAAAAAAATGAAAACTTCCCAAATGGAAATTAGTAAGGGCTGAACTGGAAGTTCAGCTGGCCTGTGGCCTTGTGGGGGTAGTTATTTTCAGGCACCATTCAGCCTGGGGGCAATATGTTTCCAGCAGCAGCTTACGGTCTGCCAAATGTTTTCGTAATTTAAATTAAAACCTTACATTTCTCTTAAATGTTAGTTTTTAGAACTCTTATGGCCCTCATGCATGGCCAATGTACTTAAGTATCATAACGAAAGTCTGAAGTCTTATACCTTATTTTGGGCCATAAAAATAAAACTGAACATTGCATACCAAGCCCCTTAGAAGAATATTACTTTAGTTTGTTTTAATTTTTTTTTCTTTTTTTTTGGGGGGGGAGAGGTTTTTACAATAGGGAGCATGCGCTCGCCAGACAGAGAGAGACAGAAACAGAAAGTGAGAAATCGCCCCCCAGGGGGGATGGCCACGCCGCAATCCCTTCTCCATTCTCCTCTAGGGATCTTGGGCACGCACGCACACGCGCCCGGCATGAGTTTAAGCCACCAGGTCCAAGACGCGAACCATGGTCGACTACATGGGAGTCTAGTGACATAGCCATTATGCTAACTGCTGGTCCCATGTTTGGTTTAGTTTTAACAGAGGATTCCTGTACTTGGCAGAGAGAGACAGAGACAGAGAAAGGAGAGGGAGAGAAAGCACTCCCCAATGAGGCATGATTACTCTTCAATCCCTTCTCCTCTGTTTTTCCTCCTTGTTGGGATATGGGGCAGGAAAACACATATTCCTGATGTTTTTTTCAAGTTGACAGGTCCAGGATTCAAACTCATGTGGCTAGCCATGCAGAATCTGGTCCCCTTAACCACAAAGCCACAGGCCAGCTGAACTTCCAATTCAGTCCTTACTAATTTCCATTTGAGGAGTTTTCGTTTTTTTCCTCAATAGAAGAGACAATTGAGGGCACAACCCTTTTTGGGTCTCTGCTCAGTTTCTAGAGGCATCATAAAGATTTCTCAGAGGTTATGTTTTGAACTAAATGTCCAAGAGCGAGTGTACCTTACCCAGAAATATATGGATGGAGGGGGAAATAAGAAATTCTAAAGATAAGCAATATGAGGTTGTCAGATGCATCAGAAAACTTTACCTAAAAGATTTGAGAGATACGTCTATAGTCACAGAGAAGCAAAAAAAAAAAAAAAAGCCAACAACAGCAACAACAAAAAAACGATGCTGGAGGAGTATGTAGGAGTTACAGTATACGTGATCTTGATGTTTCGCAGATGGACTTTATTCCGAAAGCAGTAAAACATTCCGGGGAACCAAGTTCCTTACTTTTTCTTATGTTTTGATGTTTAATCACTGTACATCTCCATAGCATACAAAATGAATCTTCCCAGCATGAATACACTGCATATCAGTCCAGTCAGACATTAACATACACATTACCATTAACAGTTGCTTACTTTTCTTTATGGTATGGCTGAATTAAAGCAATTTGGGACATTTTGACTAGATTACACAGAGACTTCTAGTCCCCAAGGCATGCGCTGACAAAGCAGGACATACACTGATGGGAAACGTGGTACTTCAGGGTAGCAACTGCATCTGAATAGCCACCTGAAAGAATCTAGGTTTGTGAACTATTCAAAGGAAACAAGTAGGTTCCAAAATTAAAAACGTTGAAAAGTTAGTGAGGACCAAAACCAATCACCTTTCTTTCTTCTTATTTTCTCCTAAGAGACCTGGGAAGAGTTATGCCATGTAATCTCGCTACGTGGGTTCTGCTTTGGTCCAGTGATTGCAAGATGTTCCCGTCATCCCGACTGGCACATAGAGCAAAGCATTCTTATTTCTGTTGAAATTAAACTCCAACATTCTTTTCTGTTGATTTTGAGTCTTTTTGAGACAAAGCCTTGCACTTTAACCAATTACTAACCTAAGAATTTTTTCATCTTTAATTGTATTTTATACATTTAATCGCTGTACTTCACTTTGCTTGTAAGTTGAATTTACCCAAGAGGAATACACTTCACACCAGTCCAGTTGAGAATACAAAACACATTATCATCAACAGATAATAACCGAAGAATTTTTAAACCCACCTGTAACGTCTAAGTCTTCGTTTCTAGTTGTTCTGTCTTTTGGGGCCAGGTCATTAGGAAAACACCATATGCTGATTTGTAGTTTTGCCTGAATATCCTACTCTCAGAACGAAATAAAAAAGCTTCTGCATTTAAGCTAAGCCTCCTAGAACACTTTCTCAGAGATTAGGTTCTTGGATCAGTGTCACTCATAATTTTTCTATAAATAAATCATTTTAAGTATTTTTATAGTTTTATTTTTTCCTTCATCATTAGGAGGTTCTTTAGAATCAAGCATAAAGAAATATATAATAAATATGTAATAAGTGCCTGAAACATATTAATTTTTATAACATCAGTAATTTTACAGAATACATTTAGTTCTAAGTCAGAGGCTTTACAGGCTCAGAACATATAATATTTAATGTATAGATTTCATCTGAATTTGCTAACTGGTGAGGAAGTCCTAGACTTGGAAGAGTTACAAGGGTCAATAGGAGGAAGGGCCCATTTTCTTAAAATGCTTGTTGTATTACAGAATAAAAGCCAGCTGCTGGGACCAGTAGAGGACATATTAGTTACATAGCTGGACTACCACATAGTTGACTGTGGTTCAAGTCTCAGACCTGGCAGCTTAAAACTAACACTGGGTGCGTGTTCACGTGTACCCAAGGTCCCGAGAGGAGAATAGAGAAGAAGGGATTGCAGGGTGGTCATTTCCTCAGAGGGTGATTTCTCACTTTCTGTCTCTGTCTCTGCCTGAGCAGTGATGCATCCTATAGCAAAAATCTCACTTAAAAGAAAAAAAAAGTCAACTGCCACTGGAGGTCTCTTGACTAAGGATTCTATTTATTTTTAACCAAACCCAGCCCTTTATCAAAAGCCAATTGACTTGTGCTGGTCATTTGTGGCCCTATGGTCTCCACAACTACCTGTTCCACACCATTTTTTCTTTGATGGTCTGCTTTGTTCACTTTTCTTGCATTCCACAAAGGAAAGCCATTGGTCATTATAACTTTCTCTTTTCCCATGGAATGATTCCAGTTCACCAGCTGATCACTCTGATCTTTGATTTGATAAGCACAACAGAGGAAGACATCAGTGCATGTAAGGCAAAGACCATGGATTTGAAGCTGTAAATCTCACTATGAACTTTATTTTTTTTTTTCTGAATGTTTTCACATCTTTGAGTGACCTAGGAGACCTTAGATTGTCTTCATGAAAAATTGACAATGCATTAATCATAATTTGTTATAATATTTGCCTTTCCTTGAATATAATGACCTCATCTCACATGAGAAAAGTGGAGCAATAGGAAAACGGTTTGCATAGCTCATCTAAAATCCCCTATGCCTTGCCTTTCCAGAAGGTATGAAAATATATGTAAGTTCAGCTCAGCGACTTATGACTCATAACCAGGTGACCATGCCCTGTGTGATTCTAATAGGAGAAACCAAAACTCAAATCTAGTCTAAAATTTGTTTTGTTGTAACTTTCCAGATATTTGCCTTACCTCCTTTATTCAACCAAGCTGTATCTGAGCAAAGCTAATATCTTTTTTATATAAAACTTGATTTAAAAGAATTATTTATTTAAGTCCATTTGTTGTTGTTGTTGTTATTATTATTATTTATTTGACCAGAGAGAGACATAGAGAGAGAGAAAGGAAAAGTGAGAAAGCAAGCTACCAGATCTGAGAATTGAACTATAGTCAGTCATGTGGGAGTCCAGAGGCTTAACCCCCCATACCACCTGCCAGCCCTGTAAAACTGATGCCATTAATGTGTATATTATAGACTTCTAAAGGACTTCTTGCTCTGAAATGCACCTCTCACTGATGCTACCAAAACTTTTTTCTCGAAAGCACAATTAATTCAGGGTTACCTTATTTTTGTCATTTCTGTACCATAATAACATGTTTGGGCTTTTGAAATAATATTTACTCAATATTATTGTTTTTAGAACAAATATTTATTAAAAAGGAAATTTCTCATCATTACTAAATAAAAATTAAACAATATAATGACAAATGGGTAAAATATTATTTTTAAATAATGTAATAATGAAAATAAATCTTATGCATTTATAGAGCTCAGGACAAACTATCCCAAAATACGGCACCGTGACATTTGAGAAAACAGCGGAAGTAGACCACAGAAACTAGAGAAAGCTTTTCCCAAAATTTCACAGCTGAAGCAAGCCATGTAACCTAGCTGACTTTCCTCTAAAAGGAGATCCGGAAATCCTCATTCCGAGGAGTCCTGCCCTATATTTATAGACCAAGAAGAAACTGAACTAACAGACCTTGCTGTGTTCTCCTGAGCTTATTACCATTAGATCATACCTTTTGTCATCCAAATACTTCTAGATTAACATCCATTCTTCATCAAACCAAAGCATAAAAACAACACAGATTTCCTTTTCTTTGTGTGTATACTCTTTTCTTATCAACCTATGTTATAGCAATGAATCTTGTAATGGGTTAGGAAAAATTATTACTCTCTTTCACCTATACCATATATGTTACTCTAAATCATTTCTCAAACACTAGGCTAAAATATAGCTAGTAGTATTTAATCCCATACATCAAGCTAAGGGCCAGGAGGGCAAAGATAAATAAATATAATTCTATCATCAACGAGTGCAGAATATATTAATAAAGAGAGCTCTACAAACAGATTATTGCAACTTGATGTCAGCAATTTAAAAAAAAAATTCTTTCTTTCTTCCATGAGTAGAAGAGAAAGGAGAAATGAGAGACAGCACCCTCAGTAGGTTTTTCATACTGCTATATACCCCCAGCCCCAGACACTCCAGATCACGGACATACATGTTCCTAGTGTATTCAGGGATGTCTCCAGACATGAGCTGGAAACCTGTCCATGTGAGTCGGCCTGGCAGGCCACTGTATCACTGCTGAGCCACTAACTGGCTCTGATGTCAGTATTTTTGTAATGAAGACAAATAGAGAGTATTTTCTAGGTACAAAGGAAGAGCATTTATCTCTATGAGAACTTGCTGAGGTAAGTGATGTCGGAATCAAGTATTTCATCAGGAGTGTGAAGAGGTAATGGCTAATGAGCAAGGCAGAATCTCTCAAGCAGAGAGACAGCATAAACAGTTCATCTTCAAAAAAGGTATGGTGTCAGTGGGAAGTTAGATGGTGTTAGTATTGTCTCAGAGAACATTAGGGGGTGATGGAAGGAACTGAGATTGGAGACTAGGTAGGCAGCTTGCACGTCATTTGGGAATGATGAGGTGAAAGTGATGGATTTGACAAATTTAAAACAGGAAGCTTTCAAAGAACTTAGAATCTCCATCTAGCAAGTAAACAACACTCACTAAAAAAGGAATCCAAAATACTATCAGAAGAGGAATGGTGGTTAGGGTGCTAGACACCCACATAGCCAACTGTGGTTTGAGTCCTGGACCTGCTGGCTTAAAATCATGCCAGGTATGTCTGTATGAGTGCTCGCTCAAAATCTCAGGAGGAGAGTGAAGAAGGGATGGCAGTGTGGCCATCCACCTTGGGAGTGATTTCTCATTTTCCTTCACTGTGTCTCTTTGGCAAGCATATGTGCCCAATAGAAAAAAACAAAACAAAACAAAACAAAAACAAGTAAATAAACAAAGGGTAGAGGGTAATAAAAAGAAAATTTTGTGAATGGCACTATGTGTAGGCCTTTGGTAATAAGGCTAAAATATCAGAGCGTCATACTCCTAAGAATAACCGTTGTTAGGCTGATCTTCCTTCTTGGTTCAAGAAAACTTGTTCCAAGTGATAGAGTGTATGTCAGGGCAGTGGTTGTGAGGATTATTAGCATTCAGTTGTTTTGTAACACTTGGACAGTGGTCCTTTATTCCTAGCCTTTTGAGACTAGGTCTTTTCTTCTTAGTAGCTAATCCTTCTCAAAGACTCCTATGTATTTCTTTCTTTCTCTTATTTCATTTTATTATTACTATTATTATTATTATTATTATTATTATTATTATTATTATTACTATTGCTACAGAGCATGTGTGCTTGCCAGAGAGAGAAAGAGAAAGAAAGAGAGAGAGAAATTCTTCTCTCAGAGATGGCCATGTCACAATCCCTTCAGACTCCTCCAGACTCCTCTGGGGATTTGGGGCACAAACGTACACATACTGGGTGTGTTTTCAAGTTGCCAGGTCCAGGACTTGAACTCGGTCATGGGGGATCCAGTGCCTTAACCTCTAAGCCACCTGGTGGCCCGCCTGTGTATTTCTTAAAGTCTCCAAGCAGGAAGGCTTTTTAGGACTAGAATCATGGCTTTGAACTTACATGTGTGACTGTAGTAAAGTTTCTTCTTTTTTAAAGACTTAATAGTCTCATCTCTAAATAAGGTCAATAAAGTCACTTTATTTTTGTTTGGAGAGGTGTGCGTGTTCACCAGAAAGACATAGAGAGACGGAGAGGCAGAAAGCAAGAAATCACCCCTCAGGGAGGATGGCCACGCCATGATTCATTCTCCATTCTCCTCTTGGGATCTTGAGAACACACACACATGTGCCTAGAGTGAGTTTAAGCCATTGGGTCTGGGACTCGCACCACTGTCGACTACACAGAAGTCTAGTAACTTAGCCACTACTTCAACTGCTGGTCTCAATAAAGTCACTTTAAAAGGCTGTTATGAGTATCAATGGATGTAAAGTATAAAAAAAAACACTTCACCCTAGGTGAACCTGCAGGTGTACCTGTGGTCCTGCCTGACTGTAGGACTTGGGGGAGGCCTACGGCCTTAGACCCTTTTGAGGATATCTGTATCTCTCTTATAAAATAAGTAAATAAATAAGAGGAAAAAAATCTTCACCTTATGATTTGTGTACTGTCAGTACTCAGTATTTGTTCGTTTTCCATTTCATTTACTACACAATAGTAAGCATGCGATCGATGTTGGATAATGGTGATGTCTTCAGAATGGATTAATTGGTTTATGGTTTTGTGAATTGAAAATATAATTAAGGAAATGAAAAGCACTTCAGACTTACATTTTAATGACAGCATCAAATAATGTTGTGTTTGGGGCCATCATCATATTTGAAATTATTATAGGCCATTCTCTTCTTTAGTGTGACTATGTGACAAAAGGGGACCCAGGCAAAGAACATCATTAGTTCCTCATTGGGTCCCCATTCTCCATTCAGGAATTTGACCATAATTCAATCTGTTGAAAGGTACTCTTTATACTAGCTATTAGTTAATGTGACCATAATGAGGCCTAAGTTAGTATACACCAATGAAAATCCACATTTACTTTGGAACCATGCAGGGCCATACAGCAGCTGCTTCTGAACCACTAAGCGTTACTCTAGTTGGTCTTGGAGGGCATATCTTTAGATCAATTCGGAAAAAAATAAACAGTTTATAAATCTTATATTAAAGGTAGTTTATTTTTCCTTTCAGTGGCTACCTTAAACCAACATGACTAAATGATTAGGTGATAGCAAAGGTTCAAAAATGGGATCAAGTACAAAATAAAATATATTCCTCAGAAATATTTGATGTTGTTTAGGATAGTGATGTTGATCTTCCATTATTAAAAATTTATGTGTACCAGGAATTCTGTGAAGTTCTTTAGTAGCATTATTTCAGTTAATGTTTCCAGGCAGATTCTGATACCTACAGTTATTATCCTTATGCAGAGATTAAACAGACTGAGTCTGAGAGAAGCTAAATAAATTGCCTGAGGTTACACTGCCGGTTAGGAAGCAAACTAGATATCCAACGCCCAATCTATCTGCAGCCAACATTCAGAGAAACTGCTGTATCCTCCTTTGTCAGACTATGAGAAGGTATTTCCTCTGATTTGAAACTCACAGGGAGATATATAAATCAACTAAGCGAAAATATGCAAAGGTGATTTTAAAATATGGCTCAGCATGGGCCCAATAACTAATGTATCTCCACCACATCCAAAGCAAATGTCTACAGAGGGGATGTCAAGTAAATACTTGTGCATGAAGTTGCCTGTGAGTGAATTGTGAATTAAATAGAAGTTCAATTAGAAACAAACAAGTAAATTAAAAAAAAAAAAAACTTGAACTGGACTTTTAAAAATGTTAATGTTTATATATATATATATATACACACACACACACACACACACACACACACAGATATATATATATTGTGAACGTTTGAGTGGGTTCCATGTCTTAGTAATTGTGAATAATGCCGCAATGAATATAGTTGTGCAAGAGCTTTTCTTACTGAGAGTTCTCCTGTCCTTTGAGTAGATACCCAGGAGTGGAATTGTTGAATCATATGGTAGTTCTTTTTTTTTTTTTAGATTTTATTTTTAGAGGTTTTTGCTATAGGGCGTGTGCACTCGCCAGAAAGACAGACAGAAACAGAGAAACAGAGAGACAGAAAGTGAGAAATCACCCCCCAGGGGGATGACAACACTACAATTCCTTCTCCTCCATTCTCCTCTTGGGATCTTGGGCACACATACACATGCGCCCGGCATGAGTTTAAGCCACCGGGTCCGGCACACAAACCATGGTCGACTACATGGGAGTCCAGCAACATAGCCATTACGCTAACTGCTGGTCCCTCATATGGTAGTTCTATTTGAAGGTCTCTGAGGAATCTCCATATTGTTCTCCTCAGTGGCTAGACAAACTTACATTCCTCCCAACAGTGTGGGAGAGTTCCCCTTTCACCACATCTCAGCCAGTACTTACCATTTTTTTTTTTTTAATCTTTGCCATTGTGACTGCGGTTAGATGGTATCTCATATATATATTTAAGGTGCACAAAATGACTTTTATTTTCATATTTAATATACATAGTGATTATCATAGTTAAGAAAATTAACTTATCCATCATCTCATATAGTCAACTTTCTTTTTCTTTTTTCTTTTTCTGGGGAGTAGGGGGTAAGAGTACTCAGTGTCTACTTTCTTGCAAAATTACTTCTGTAAAACATAATGTTGTTAACTATAGTCTTCATTTTATACATTAGATCTCCAGATTTATTCATCCTTCATAATTTGACTTTTTTTCTTCCTTCTTTCTTTTTGTTTTTAGTTTTTAGTTTTTTGCCATAGTGCATGTGTAGTCATCAGAGACAGAGAGAGGGAAGGTGAGAAATTATCCTCCAGGGTGGGGTGGCCATGTAACAATCCTTTCTCTTCTAGTCTACTCCTGATATTTTGGGTATGCATGCACATAGGTTCAGAATGGTTTTCAAACTGCTGGGTTTGAGACTTGAACTGCACTTACCATTTGAGAGTCAGTTAACTTAGCATGCCACCTGCTGGCCTCATAATTCAGCCCTTTACCATTGGGTCTGTATCTCCCCATTCCTTCCTGCCTCCCAACTGTTATCCCCTAGTAGCCACTTCTTCACTGCTTCCATCTATTCATTATTATTATTATTTTAGATGCCATGTAAAAATGAGAACACACAGTATTGCCCCCCGACCCTGAGTCTGGCTTATTTCACTGAGATGACATAAAGTCCTCTAGATTTATCCATATTGTTACAAACAGAAAGGTTTTCTTTCTTAAAGGCTAAATTACACAAACAAACACCATAATATCTTTATTCATTTATTTGTTGATGGACATACTTTGATAATTTCACTATCTCTCTCTCTCTCTTTTTTTTTTAGGGGTTTTTGCTACAGTGCACGTGCACTCACCAGAGAGACAGAGAGAACCAGAGAGATAGAAAGTGAGAAATCAGCCCCCAGGGGGATGGCCACACCACAATCCCTTCTCCTCCATTCTCCTCTCTGGATCTTGGGCACACACGCACACGCACCTGGTGTGAGTTTCAGCCACTGGGTCTGGGACTTGAACCATGGTTGACTACATGAGAGTTCAGCGACATAGCCATTACACTAGCTGCTAGTGCCAATAATTTCACTATCTTGACTATTGTAATCTGTGTTTCTGATTAGTTAATAATTTGTTGATAAAATTGTCATGTCCCACATGTGGATCAATTGAAAATACTCCTTGACATCTTAAACAGATATGACTGCTTATGTGGTTATCATTTCTGAGGGTGTTTGAGCTTTCTTCTGTTCCTCAGAGGTCTCTTAAAGAGCTTTTTACATCTTTCCAAAGCTCCCCAATCAGATGCCACTTCACTTTTCTCTTCCTTCAAGGCCAAAATAGTATGTCAGTAGCTTTAGAAAGACAGCTTATCAGTCCTCCTTGTTTTAAACATATTTCCTGGGTTTAAAATCTGTAATCTGTTCAGAGTATATATGTGTGTGTGTGCATGTATATATATGTGTGTGTGTGTGTGTGTGTGTGTGTGTGTGTGTGTGTGTATAAAATCTCTGTTTTACCTCAGCTTAACTGTGTAGGCCTATAGCCATAGTGTCTGTATAAGCTAATAGTACTACAGAGAAAAGCATTACTTAGAGTTTATAGGGTCCATGGAATTGATGGAAAAAAAGGAAAGAACAACAAAAATCACTCATGTGACCTGGACTCTTTTCTGGGCTCTTAACATCCATGACTGATTTATCTTTACAGAAATTGTGACTTGCCCATAGAGTAAAAGGAAACTTTTCCAAAGATCTACTGTGTCTACATACAGATTACATACCGGTGAGCCAGGCCTACAGATCGGGAACATGAACACGAAAGAATTAGTAATAAAGCATTGAAGAAAATTCTGCTTTAGATTTAGTAGTTTTCTTATTTTTCAGTGATGATTCTAAATATCCTTAGAGACATGATAGAGAAATATTGACCGGCTGACACTGCAAATACAAGAGCTCATACATATATAAAACCGACATACCTGATGGGTGTTTATTTCACTTGCTAATTAGAAAGAGTATTTTGGTGATAGGCCACAGGGCTCTGTGCTGCTCTGTAATCTAAACCACAACTTGAGTGAAGCATATTTTATATCTTTATCAAGTTCACATACAATATAGAACTAGATGAATTTTTTTTCTGCGTTGGATGGTATCATTCAAGGCTAAAAATTATGAGAGCAAGTGAACACTTGAAATATAGCAGATAGAGAGCTGTCAGTTTTTGTTCAGAAAATTAATTGTAAAATTTTCCAGTGGTACAAAGTGCCATTGAGTTGATGCTTTTAGCAACTCATTTACAGGCACTCACCATTGTTGAACTTTTGTAATAAAATTTCTAGCCAAAAATGTCTAACCAGGCATTAATCAGTATATATATGCTCTGGAAAAGGAGAAGCTGGCCCTGAAATGGGTTTGTCCTGCAGACTTGCTGTGTTTAGCTAATGAGCTTAATTTGGCAGAAGGCTCCCTTGCCATTGAGAATGATTAAGTCACCAGAACAAAACTGCATACGTCTTGGTGGGAGAGGACGCTCTTGGCAAGGGCATATGTTTCATGAGTCCTGAAGCTTATAAAATTTTATGTACCCTATTTAAGAACAGGAATTCAAGAGGATAAAATTAAAATTAGGTCCATGGAGTGCTAGAGATGACAAACTTGTGATTGGTTCTGTTAGGAAGGGTGAAGATGGCCTCTCCCCAAGTTGGGAGACATTGAAAGAGAATCATGAAACAGAAACTATTTACTCCTTATGCAATTTCAACAAAGGCTTCATTAATTTTTATTTCCATTCCCTGATGGTATCCCCATAGACCTAGGTCTAGATGTGAGCTCAACAGAGTTAGAGCAGAGACAGAAATATGAAAGTCAGAAAATATTCTGTGATCAAATTAATTTGTTCTGGCATTAGTCTTTGTTTCTATGCCATTGCAATTGTGCCTGCTTTCTCACTCTTACTTGGATGTGATAATCATTAATATTGGTCACTAAAGATGACCAGCACTCTGTACTATTAAATTCCCTGGCTCCTTGTAGTTGAGTGTGACTATATGACAAGCCTGGCCAAGGATTGTGAGCAGAATTGATGTGTGTCACTTAAGCACTTAATGGGGGAGTCTGAGAGAAAAAGATCTTCCTCAGAGCTCTTTTCCTCTGCCATGGTGACTAACAATGTAAGTATGTAGGTATGGCTCCTTTGACATCCACATTGGAATGAGGAGCAGAGACCTTAGGCTATCCCACAATGGATAAGTTTAATTACAAATATGCCCTTTTTCAAGTTTATTTATTTTGTCCATGAGCAAGATACACACAGAAAGTAAGACAGACAGAATGTCAGGGCCCCCAGCAGGTCATCAATACTGCTATCCATACCTAGCCTCAACTGGCCCCCAGATCGTGGTCACATGTGCCCAGCATACTGAGGAATATCTCTGGACATGAACCTAGAACTTTCCCATGTGGGTTAGCCTTGTAGAGCTTTTCATTTCACTGCTGAGCCCCTGTCTACCCCCCACAAATCTATCTTTATTGTTATAGGTCACTAGCTTCTGAGATTACTACCAAAGAATACTCTACCCCATCTTGTGACACATAGGACCTGCTCAGGCCATCATAAAAATAGACTTGTGGTAGGCTTACCACTTCAATGCACTTATTGAACAACTTTTTTATTGAACACTACTTTAAGACCCATAGAGTGACCAGCAGTGAGCATAATGGCTATGTCACTGAACTCCCATGTAGTTGACCACGGTTCCAGTCCCAGACCAGGTGGCTTAAAACTCACGCCGGGCACATGTGCATGTATGCCCAAGATCCTGAAAGGAGAATGGAGGAGAAGGGATTGTGGTGTGGCCATCCCCCCTGGGGGGTGACTTCTCACTTTCTGTTTCTCTGTCTCTCTCTCTGTCTGTCTGGCGAGTGCATGCGCCTTGTGTCAAAAAAAAAAAAAAAAGAAGAACATAGACATTGTCTAAGTACATTTTATAGACAACATGAAGACACACTTTGTTTTCCAGGAGACTTTCATCAAACAGGACAAAGTTATCCTTATGATGCCCATCTCTTATCAAGAGAGTGGAATAGGATTGGTTTGCAGAATGTTTCTGAATCGATTGGGCATCATTGGTGGAAACATCATGGGCTCAAACTGTGTCTCCACCAGGTAGATGTGAAGAAATTAATATGAGAAGAAAATATATTCATCCAACAAAGTAGTATTGTGCTAATATTTTGTGCTATGTATTCTACAAATTCTTGTCCTGAGGATCAGATGTATGTATGCATTTAGAAATTTGTTCAGTGTTTTCCCTTTTGTTTGGGATATCTCTAAAGTAAGGATATCCTAGCTTCTGGACAGCTTTGAGTAGGGAGAAATAACTAGGCCCATGGGATGCCGAGGGCAAAGAAAGTTAGGAGTGATGTTTACAGTGGCTCTAAGCTTTCAAAGAGAGAAGCTAAGGAGACTTTAAATTGGTTTGTGATCCAGCCACAGTAATGCATACTCTGGATACTTAGGAACATAGAGTGCTCATTGGACTGAGTATGTCAGCTTTGCATCTCTTGAAAACTCAGGCAAAGTGGGTTGTGGTTCACAGAAGGAAACTGAAAAAGAGGTTCTGTGGCTTTGTAATGTAACTAGAATTGTGCTTTACACAAACTCAAGGAGGCTTTTTTATTATAATAATACTATTTTTCCTGGCAATTTTCAAATCTCTAAATAAAAAGATGTAACTTTACATCTATGGCAAACTGTAAGATTTTTTTCTGAGCTCACTCTGACTTTTTGCTCATTGGTACTAAGAACTCATTTCCTTGAAATTCCTTCTTAGGGTCAACCATTCCTGGATCAGGATGTAAGTCTCACTGCAGAGCAATGTCTGCCACACCAGAGCTCACCAGCTCAGAGGTAGCACTCAGCCTTTTTTGTTTCTTACCCCTATAAATCACCTTTAGCTCCTCTTGTTTTGGAGAGACTCTTGGAACAGTGTCCTTGTTACAACAGCTGGTAGGTAGTACTTATGCCTTATGATTAGAGCCAGGACAATATTCAAAAGTTTAGCGAGCTCTCAAAGGAGTTCATTCCAGGACCAGCGTGTAGTGGTTAGTGGTGTAGTGGTTATATATATATATATATAAATATAATTTTTAAAATATGCCATACTGCATGTATTCACTAGAAAGAGACAGACAGATGGTGAAAAAGGTAGAGGGTGGGAAAGAAAGCACCCCTCAATGGGGTATGATCATGCTGCAATTCCTTCTTCTCTATTTCTCCATCCTGTTGGAATTTTGTACACTCAGGGATACATGCTCAGCTAGGGTCAGGATTCAAATTGCCCATTCAGCCATGTGAGTTCTGCTCCCTTAACTACTAGACCATGGGGTTGGTCTCCCTTGACTTAATATGTAGTGATCTAGAAAAATGTATAAATATGAGGAAGAAATTATATTATTTTCTATTAGTGTATAACAAATCATGAAAAATATAGCAGTTTAAGACAACATCTATTTATTATCTGTTTCTGTAGGTCAGAAATCTACATGAGTTTGACTGGTCTCTGCTCAGGGTTTTACAAGGCTCATATTAAGCTGTTGGTCATGTGGAGCTCCTATCTGGATACTTGGAGGAATGCAATTTCAAGATCATTCAATGCTTTTTTAAAATTATAATTTCTAGTTTACATATAACTCATACATCTTTGTGGGGTACAGTATGGTTCACAAAGCATGGATGTAGTATATAATAATCAAAACAAGATATAAACACAGTCATCTTCAACATTAAACATTATATACTATACACATTCAATACGCTTTTGACTAGGTTTTGTTTGTTTTTGTTTTGAAGTACATATTAGATTGGCAACAATTTTTTTTTACTTAATGTTAACAGAAGTTATTTCTTTGTGATCATAGGACTAAAATCCCCATTTCATTGTTAGCAGTTAGGGTTCACTCTGTGCACCTAGAGATTGGCTGAGTTCATTTTCCTTTTCCTATGGCTTTCCCTGTCTTTTAAACCAGCACTTGCACTTGAGTACTTCTTGTGTTTCAAATCTCTCTAACTTTCTCTTCTGCTTTTTTCTTCTGCTTTTAAAAATGCTTATGTAATTAGATTATGCTTACTTGGATAGTCTCCAAATTTTAAGGTCAACTGATTTAAGTCTTCAATTACATTGCAAAGTCCTTCTGCAACAGTGTCTCAATTGTTGTTTGATGGGATAGTCAAGGAATGGATATTCTGAACGGAGGGGGACAATCCTTGGAATTCTTCCTAACTAATAGTTGCATTCTCAAAGTCCCAGAATTTAGTATCTAAATTTCCATGCCAATTATTTTCTTTTGGTCTTGACTTCACTCTGCTGAATTAATAAGAAGCTTTTTGGGCAAATACACCTCTCCTATTTTTTAACAAATAATCACTTCTCCACCCTAACAATGCACACAAGTACATGCAACATACAACACAAACAATTTTACTCCTAAGGTAACTCAGAATCTTGATTTCTGCTTTTCTGGTGAAAGGAAAAAAATGCCACAGAACCCACTAACCTCTTAGAAGAACAACAGCGACAAAATAAAACTATTGAGAAATGACCTGGCACTAATCTGGGATTATAACTGATTTGTAAAGTGAAGCTAAGACATGAATGCTTGCAAACATGGTCTAGACACATCACCACGCCCCTGATTTGAACTTGAAAATCACCTCTAAATTATGTCAGCTTCACAGTGTTCCTTCATTATGAATCCTATATCAAAGTGCCAAAACCATTCAATGGTTCTTTGTAATAGCTGACTGCTTTGTGTTTTAATCCAATTCATGTTATTCTGCTGAAGCTCAGGTGTCATTGTTTGTGAACAAATGGTCCTTTGCTCTCTTGTCAGGCTGCCAAGAAGTTGGCAATCAACTGAAACTGGTCCTACTGGTAACTGCTTTAGGTTGGCCTTTGTGATGCGCCCCTTAGAGATATTCTCAGACTCTAACTCCAGAGTGCATGGGGAGAGGGAACTTATAGGCATCTGTTAGCAAATAGAGACCATCCCTAAGTGTTAGTATTTTTATTTTTCTGCTTTTTTTTTTTTTTTGAGAGGTTTTTGTTATAGGGCGCATGTGCTCGCCAGACAGACAGAGAGAAACGGAGAGACAGAAAGTGAGAAATCACCCCCTAGGGGGGATGGCCATGCCGCAATTCCTTCTCCTCCATTCTCCTCTCGGGATCTTGGGCATGCACGCACATGTGCCTGGCGTGAGTTTTAAGCCACCAGGTCTGGGACTCGAACCGCAGTTGACTACATGGGAGTCCAGCAACATAGCCATTATGCTAACTGCTGGTCCCTCTGCTCTGTTTTAATTAGACAGTACTTGATATCTTTGCTCTTCACACTTTATTAATTTCTTTTTTTTTTTTTTGAGAGAGGTTTTCGCTATAGGGCGTGTGCTCTTGCAAGACAGACAGAGAGAGACAGGAAGCGAGAAATCCCCCCCCAGGGGGGATGGTCACGCCGCAATCCCTTCTCCTCCATTCTCCTCTCAGGATCTTGGGCATGCATGTACACGCGCCTGGCGTGAGTTTTAAGCCACCGGGTCCAGGACACGAACCGTGGTCGAGTACGTGGGAGTCCAGCGACATAGCCATTACGCTAACTGCTGGTCCCTACACTTTATTAATTTCTAATTGAGAATATCTGTTTATGTTTGTCCTCTGCCTGAAAACTCTTTCTTCCCTACTTATTTAAAAGTTTATTAATTCTCGGTTCAATTTCTTTGATAGATTAGGCCTGTTCAGATTGTTTACTAATTCTGGTGCAAGTTTCAATAGTAGGTATGTTCTATGGAATTGGTCAGTTTTATCTATTACAAAATTTATAACCATTTATTTTTTTATAATATTCTTTAAATTTTTTTAATTTTTAAATTATCATTTTCATGTCCATAAGGTCAGGAATGATAACACTTTTTTCATTTCTGATATAGATAGTTCTTTCTTTCTTTTTTGGGGGTACTAAATGAAAGTGAATGCGGACCTAAATAAGAGATTTTATTGAAAAGGCTACTATAATAACTGAGTACTTCCAACCTCAGGATCAACAAGAATTTAAAAAGTTTTCCTTTCATGGGGCAGGGGTAGAACTAGGAGGAACTTTTGAGAGAAAATTGAATGGGATTGAGAAGATGAGGTTGAGAGGTTTTTGTTCTAGGTAGTCTAGTAAAATGTTTCTGTTTTAGAGCAGTCCAGGGCATGGTGGTTAAGGTGGTTGAATCCAGTATGGCCAATTCCACAGTTTGAATCCTGAACCCAGCAGCTATAATAGAGATATACCAGGCATGTGTGCATCATGCCCACCCCAAATCCCAGAAGAGTGAGAAATGGAGGAGAAAGGATTGCAGTGTCCCCATCCCTCATCCGGGAGATGCTATTCCTTTTTCCCTCTGTCTTTCCCACCACCTCACTCCAGCAAGTGCACATGCCCCCTGGCAAATTAAAAAAAAAAAAAAGTGTCTATTTCTCACTTTAGTCTGTTGATTCTCAGGAAAACCTGTTAAGAGGGATGTTCTACATTCAAGTGCTTACTCTGATTCAAAGGCAAGACAGAGTTCAGGGTCTTGGGGGAGAAGAGATGCCTGACTACAGTTTGGCCAAGTCAGTGCAGAGGGTAAACTCTGGGCAGCTGTGAGCACTCAAACACTGCTTAGAATACTAGAGGTTTATCAGTTTCACTGCTCTTTTCGAAGAACCAGCTTTTGTTCATCAATTATATTATTTTCTTATTTTTCAATACTATTGATTTTGATGTAATTTTTATTATTGTTTTCTTCTACTTGCTTTAGGATTAACTTGCTCTTCTTTCTTTAGTTTCCTTTTCCTTTTTTTTTTTTGAGAGGTTTTTGCTATAGGATGTGTGTGCTTGCCAGACAGAGAGAGACAGAGAGACAGAAAACAAAAAATCACCCATCAGGCAGATGGCCACGCCACAATCCCTTCTCCTCCACTCTCCTCTCAGGATCTTGGGTACCCATGCACAAGCACCTGGTGTGAATTTTAAGCCACCTGGTCCGGGACTCGAACTGCGTTCGACTACATGGGAGTCCAGCGACATAGCCATTATACTAACTCCCTCTAGTTTCTTAAGGTGGAAATTTAGATAATTAATTTTAGATCTTTCTCGTTTTCTAATATATACATTTAATACAATTATCTAAGTATTGCTTTTTCTGTATCTCACAAATTTTGTTAAGTTGGATTTTAATTAACAGGTAGTTCAAAATATTTTTAAAAACTTTTTTTGTATGCCTTCTTTGATCTCTATATTACTTAGTAGTGTATGTTTAATCTCTAATTATTGAGACTGTTCCAGCTATTTTCTATTATTAGTTTCTAGTTTAATTATTTTGGGGTCTAAGAACATCCTTAGTGGTGGCAGACAATGGTGTTGTGCTAAAACACAACATTCTGTGAGGTTCCTCCTATGGGAAGGTTTCGAGTCTTTACTCTAAGTACACCCGGCACTTGTGTTCCCATAACCTAGAGCTAGCTGAAGTCAAGGGTAGACTAAGGCATCAAGACCATGTTGGGAGTGCTCTTCCTCTTCCTCTCTCTGTCTCTCTTTCTCATGGAAGAAATAAATAAACTTTTTTTTTTTTTGTTCAGTTTTTTGATATAGGACAGATGTGCTCACCAGAGAGACAGAGATACAGAAAGTAAGAAATCACCCTCCTGGGAGATGGCCATGCTACAATCTTTTCCCCACCAGTCACTTCTCGGGATTTGGGGCATTCATGCACAATCACCTGGTGTGAGTTTAAGCCACCAGGTCCAGGACTCAAACCAAAATCATCTACATAGGAGTCCAGTGACATAACGATTATATCATCTGCTGGTCTTAGATATAAATAAACTTTTTTCTTTTTTTTTTTAAAAAGAACATACTTCAAATTATATGGTTTTTAATATGTTAAGATGTATTTTATAAACTATGATCTTTAAAATCTTCCATGGTGAAAATTCCAATGTGAGCTTGAGAAGAATGTGTATTTTGCTGTTGTTGGATGGAATAGTTTATAAATATCAATTCAATCAAGAGGATTGATAGTGTTCCTCAGTCCAACTGTATCCTTGTTGCTTTTCTGCCTGTTTGAACTATCGGATACTAACAGATGTGTTAGTCTTCACTTGTAATAGTGAATGTTATCTTTTTGCGGTTTTGTTAGAATATGTTTGCCTCTCATATTTTGATGCTCTGTTAGGTACATACATATTTAAGTTTGCTATGTTTATCTGCAAAAATAAGAGCTCTTTATTCCTGATACTTTTTCTTATTCCAAAGCCTGGTTGTTTTTGTTTGCTTGTTTGTTTTTCTTCTTCAGAAATTGAAATATCTATTCCAATTTTCTTTAGTGCTAGTGCAGGATATCTTTCTCCTTTTATGTTTTATCTCAATATTTTCAAAGTGGACATAGATAACATAGAGTTGAATTTTAAGAAAATAAAATTATTATAGTGTATTCCTTATACTAATATAGACCTTCCTCTTTATGATCAGCAAAATAACATCTCCTCAAAGATGTCCATTCTTTAATCGCCAGAACCATTAACTGTTAACTGGTTTAAAGTGTAGATGGAGAGATTATTCTGTATTTTCTGGGTGGGCAGACCCACAATAAATCACATGAGTTATTAGTGAGAAAGAAAGGCAAAACAGTAGGTTGGGATGGTATACTATAAAAGGACTCAATCTGCCACTGTTGTTTTAATTGAGGAATATAAGGCCTAGGAACTAAGGAAGGTGGGCCTCCCCTGGGAAGTGGAAAAGGCAAGGAAACATTCTACAGATTCTATAGAAAGAAACATAGTCCTTTTAGTCCAATAATACTGTTTCTGTCAGACTTTTGATTTATAGAACTACCTAACAATAAATACATCCTCTAAATTTGTAGTAATTCACTATGGCAACAGTGGAAAATATTTAGAACTTATATTCAAAATGGAACCCAGCCAAAATATCTCCACTACATGTAGGGTTTATACACCAAATTTGCCTTTAATTTCTTTTGTACTTCTTTTTTTTTTCTTAAAGAGAGATATTTGCTATAGGCAGAGAGATAGAAAGTGAGAAATCACCTTCCAGGGGGATGGCCACATTGCAATTTTTTCTCCTTCCTTGTCTTGTTGGAGTTTTGGACCTGCACACGTACACGTCTGGTGTGAGTTTCAAGCTGCTGGATCTAGGACTTGAACCACAGTTGACTTCAAGAGAATCTAGTGACATAACCATTGGTCCAACTACTGGTCTCCCTCTTTTGTACTTTTTAAATTTTTTTTTATTTATTTCATTTATAATAGGATGGAGAAATGGGGTAAAAGGGATTGCAGCATGACCACACCTCATTGAGATTGCTTTCTCCTTCTTTCCCTCTCTGTCTCTTTTCCTCTGTCTCTCCAAGAAGTGTACATGCCCTCTGGACTTTAGAAAATAAACAAACAAACAAAAAAGCTGAAAGCTTTTCTGATAAAAACTGGTAAAAGACAAGGATGTCCACTCTCTCCACTACTTTTCAATATAGTACTGGAAGTCCTCGTCAATGTAATCAGAAAAGAGACTAAAATAAAAGGCATTCAAACAGAAAAAGAAGAAGTGAAATTATCTCTATTTGCAGATGACATGATTGTATACATAGAAGATCCAATAGTATTCACAAAACAAATTCCCAGAAGTAATAAATGAATACAGTAAAGTTGCAGGATACAAAATAGACATACAGAAATCTACAGCATTTCTATTTAAGAACAGCAGGCAGACTGAAATAGAGCTGAAGAAAGTAATTCTATTTACCGTAGTCACAAGAAGTGTAAGATACCTAGAAATAAATCTAACCATAGGAGCTAAAGACCTCCACAAGGTAAACTACAAGAAGCTAAAAAGAGAAATTTAACATGACGCAAAAAAGTGGAAGAACATCCCATGTTCCTCGATTAGAAGAATTTATAAAATCAAAATGGCAATTCCATCCAAATTAATCTACATATTTAACACAATCCCAATCAAAGTACCAGAGATATTCTTCACAGATCTAGAAAAGACAGTCATAAGATTTGCCTGGAATCATAAAAGACCTTGTATTGCCAAAGCAATCCTGCACAAGATGAGTGGAGTGGGCAGTATCTTACTCCCTGACCCGATAATATACTATAAAGCTGTGGTAACCAAAACAGCGCGGTACTAGCACAGAAACAGACAGGTGGACCAGTGGAACAGGATAGAGTCCCCAGAAATAAACTCCAAAACATATAGCCAACTTATTTTTGACAATGCAGTGGGAAAAGAAAAGCCTCTTTAGCACACAGTGCTGGAAAAACTGGGTATCCACCTGCAGAAAGACGAATCTAAGCCCCTACCTCTCATCACTGACAAAAATCAACTCAAATCGGATCAAAGATCTAAACCTAAGGCCTCAAATTATAAAACTGCTTGTGGAAAACACTAGGAAAACTCTGATAAACATAGGGGTAGCCAAAGACTACTTAAGCAAGACCGCCAAAGCACAGTCAATCCCAAAAATAGACAAGTGAGATTACATCCGATTAAGCAGTTTCTGCATGGCAAAAGACATAGTAATTAGTGTGAATTGACAGCCCTTGGAATGGGAGAATATTTTTGTAAACTATGCTTCAGATAAGGACTGATAACCAGAATACACAGGGAACTCAAGCAGCTTACCAGAAAATGATGATGAATCTCATTAAAAGATGGGAGGATAATCTGAAAAACAAACAAACAAACAAACAAACAAAAAAACACTAAATGCTGAAGACATAGGAATAGCCAAATGACATATGAAAAAATGCTCAACAGTCCTCATCATAAAGGAGATGCAGATCAAAACCACAATGAGATATCACCTAAACCCAGTCAGAATGATTTAGATTAAAAACACAAAAAATGATAAGTGCTTGTGGGGATGTGGTGAAAGGGCAACTCTCCTACACTGCTTGTGGAAATGTAAATTGGTCCAGCCACTGTGTAGAACAATATGGAGATTTCTCAAAGAGCTACAGATAGAAGTACCATATGATCCAGCATCCCCACTTCTTGGTGTCTGCCCAAAAGACAGAATGCGTCATCAGAAAGGTGCTTGCACATCTATGTTTATTGCAGCATTATTCACAATTGCTAAGACATGGAACCAACTCAAATGCCCATGAACAGAGGAATGGATTGAAAAAGTGTTGCACATATACTCTATGGAATACTATTCAGCCATAAGATACAAGACCTTGGCTTTTGACAAAAAGTGGATGAATATGGAAGATTTACTGCTGAGTGAAGCAAGGTAGGCTATGAAGGAGAGTCATTGTATGTCTCCACTTAATATATAGCGACTGTCTGCACTCCATGGTCAAAACAGAATGACTAGAGGATATAGAGACATAGAAAATGGTTATAGATACCAGGTATAGCATGGGAAGAGGGTGGGAAAAGGAGAAGAGTCTGAGGAAAGACATTAAGGAGAAAAATAGAGAGGCAAGACATTTATAGGATAAAGAAATGGGTTATTATCTGTTGATGATAATGTATATAGTTTTCTCAACCGCACTGGTGAGAAATATATTCATGTTGGAACTTTCACTTTACAAGCTAAGTGACATATGTGATTAAATGTATAAAAGAAATTAAAATAAATTAAAAAAGAGACTATAAAGAAAATACATTTTTTTCTAAAGTTTTTTGGAGGTATATATACTATCCAGATGAACAATGGAAATAGGAAAGAATAAGGCCACTTTGGTTGAAGAGAAAGGTTATGTGCTGATGTTAGACAATTACATATTCTGATTCCACATTCCTTAATATAACGCCCAAACTCTCATTTCCTCATTTGTAAAACAGGAGTAGAAATATCTATTTCAGGGACTGTTAGCATTAAAGACAGAAATGTATACATTGTTTACCACTGAGTAGGTGTTTAGATACTATCAATAGAGAGATATGCTTGGTCTTTTTTAAAAAACATAAAGACAGGGAACCAGCAGTTAGCGTAATGGCTATGTCGCTGGACTCCCACGTAGTCGACCGCGGTTCGTGTCCCGGACCCGGTGGCTTAAAACTCACGCCGGACGCGTGTGCATGCGTGCCCAAGATCCCGAGAGGAGAATGGAGGAGAAGGGATTGCGGCGTGACCATCCCCCCTGGGGGGTTCTCCAAAAACTAATAATAATAAATAAATATATATATATATAATAAATAAAAAATATATAATATATAAAATAAAATAAAAAATATATATTATATAATATATAAAAATGTTGTTGAAGGACCAGCAGATGGTGGAATGGCTACGTCGCTGGACTCCCATGTAGTCGAGAATGGATTGAGCCCTGGACCTGGTGACTTAAACTCACACCTGACACATGTGCGTGCATGCCCAAGATCCTAAGAGGAGAGTGGAGAAGAAGGGATTGTGGAGTGGTCATCCCCCAAGGGGTGATTTCTCACTTTCTGTCTCTGTCTTTCTGGTGAGCACACGTGCCCGATAACAAAAATTAAACAACAACAACAAAAACCTGTCAAAAAAAAAAAAAAGGTGTTCAAATGGAAATAAAGGTATGAAAGTATGAGTTTACTTTGGTACAAAAGGTTTGAAATCCACGCTTGATGTTTTCATAATACACATTTTCATGAACTTTTTGAAGACTCCTCACATCTCTTATATACATATCTTATATACTGTAAAACTTACAACCTATTCATCTTGTATCAAATTTCTCAAATGCAGATATTCAATCCAGTTTCTGTTCTGGTGGGCCATGTCAGGATGTAATTCTCCATGGGACTACTGTGTTTCTGCACATCTTGAGAAAAGAGACACCAACAAACTAAGACTACCTCTTCAAGTGTATATAATCCTCACCATCCTAAAGAAAAAGATTTTGTTTTCCTCCAGCACAGAGAGCAGACTCATTTACTATTCAGTCTAATATATATAGTGTTTCAGTGTTTTCTTCCGTGGCATATTTTGTGTAGGTTTGTTTGTAACCAGCTGTAAAACATTAGGTTCCCAAAACCAAGTGCTTCTCTCTCATCACAACTCATTGTATGTGTCAGCATTCTGTTTTCATGAAGCCATGTGGAAATTGGGAGTTGGGAGAATATTCTAGTCCATTCTCTTGCTAATAATAAAAAACACCTATCAGGATAATTTGCATAGTTTTATTCAGCTCATGGTTTGGTGTTTCAAGGTTGATGGTTTGTGTCTTCTGACGATGTTCTGACTGTACTACACTGTGGTCAAGGACAAGAACACATGCATTTCTGTCTATGCATCTTTGTCTCTCTCATTTCCATTCCTGAGAAAGCAACCAGGGTGAAGTCATGAGGATTCTGCCTGTGACCTTAATTCTAATATCCTCCCTAAGTTTCCACCTTTCAATAGGATAGTTGGGTGAAATTTTTACCCCTTGGACCTGATACATGCAATTTTGAAGGACACATTCAAAACTTAGCAGAAATGTGAGGAAAAAGGATGGTGTTCTGCCTCCTGCTATTGCTGAAAATAAGAAACTGTCTTTGCCTCTGACCCAAGAATCTTATGTTTTTAATCAGAATCTATAAAATGATGGCAGGCAAATTTCTTAGCTTATAAGTGGAATAAAATCTCAGACTGCCCACAGTTTTTGACAGAATGAAATCTTAGTGTATATTACAAGGTAAGTTATTTGTGTCAGCAGAATAAATCGATTATGAGTATGCTTATTTCAAGAAATCTAGAAATACTATTTTCTTTATGTTATTTTTTATTTTTGTAGAGATTTTTTGCTATAGGCCATGTGTCCTCACCAGAGAGACAGAGATAGAAAGTGAAAA
The DNA here is from genome assembly GCF_000334495.1 of Tupaia belangeri chinensis. NCBI lineage: Eukaryota > Metazoa > Chordata > Mammalia > Scandentia > Tupaiidae > Tupaia > Tupaia belangeri. The sequence continues at coordinate 821,189 of NW_006209541.1, forward strand.
ATCAACACACCTCCCTTCCAGGGAGGAATGGCCATGCCATCATCCCTTCTCTTCCATTCTCCTCTCAGGACTGGGCATGCAAGCATATGTGGCCAGTGTAAGATTTATGCTGCCAGGCCTGGGACTTGAACCATAGTTTACTACAAAGGAGTCCAGCAATGTAACCATTACACTTTCTGCTGCTCTCTAGAAATTCTATTTTCACACATATGCAAACCTAGTAGCATAGTGTAATGGCACTAATTCTGGGTTTCAGATGAGAACACTAGACCCTATCTCAGTCTGTCCCCTATCTCAGCTCGTGAACTGAAGAAATTTACTTTTGGTCAGTGTGTTTCTCGGATATTAGCTCACTTAATGCTCACAAATGCAAACTGCAGTTTATTTTCTATTTCATGCTTCTTTATAAAATAATATTTATATTTTTATCTTTTTCCCTTTAGATATTTTTTGTGTAATTCCAGTGTTGGTTTGATGTATCTATTCTTTTTTCTAATGCTGAAATATTCTTTCTTCTAATACTGAATTAAATTATACACACACACACATACACACACATACCCACATATATGTAGTTATAAAATATAATACTTAAAAAGAAGAAGAATTATTGCAGCATGTTAAAAAGAAAGAGTTATCCTGAATTTTAGAAAGCCCTTTAAAAATCAGCAGATAATAAGACAATAAAATTGTGTTTTAGATAAACTTTATTTTTTTGTAGAGAGATTTTGCTATAGGGTGCATGCACTCACTGGAGAGACAGAGAATGACAGAGGCATAAAGCAAGAAATCATCCCCTAGGGTAGATGGTTATGCTGCAATCCCGTCTCCATTCTCCTCTTGGGACTTTGGGCACACACACACACACACACAGGTGTCCAGTGTGAATTTTATGCTGCCCAGTCTGGTACCTGAACCACAGTCGACTATATAGGAGTCCAGTGATGTAATCATTATGCCATTTGCTGGTTTCATGTCTTAGATATTTGATACGCTACACTTTAGATATACAAAGAGTGTTCAGAGTTCATGGAAAATTTGTTATAAATAAAATCTATGCATAGATTTCAAAATGTTCTTCATCAATAAAACCTAAGATTTTGTTTCCACTTTTTAATGCACTTTTTGAAATCCTCATATATAATACCCTTTAAAAAAGACTTTTTTGGACCAGAAAATTGCATAATGGTTATGTCTCTGGACTCCCCCATGGTTGACCATGATTTGAGTCCTGGACCCAGCAGCTTCAACCTCATGCTGGGAACATGTGTGTGCATGCCCAAAGTCCTGAGAGGAAATTTGAGAAGGGTTTGTGATATGGCCATTCACCCTGGAGAGGGGTGATTCCTCATTTTCTGTCTCTGTCTCTCTCTGTCTCTGGCAAGCACACATACCCTATAGAAAAATATCTCTTTAAAAACTAATTAAAATAGGGACCAACAGTTAGCGTAATGGCTATGTCTCTGGACTCCCACGTAGTCGACCGTGATTCGAGTCCCGGACACGGTGGCTTAAACTCACGCCGGTTGCGCATGCGTGCATGCCCAAGATTCCAAGAGGAGAATGGAGGAGAAGGGATTGCAGCATGGCCATCCCCCCTGGGGGGTGATTTCTCACTTTCTGTCTCTCTGTCTCTCTTTGTCTGGCGAGCGTGTGCGCCCTATAGCAAAAACCTCTCCAAAAAAAAATAATAATAATTAAAATAAAAATAAAAAGAATTTTCATAATCCTTTATAAATTGTAATTCTAAAGAAAGAATTCTATCTCAAAATGTTTATTATAAGTATTTTAATGACTCATTTAGTATTAATTGTCTTTTTTCTTTTGTTATTTTACCTCACTGTTACAGATTTTGCCACTCCTTCCTCTCTCATTTTCCCTTCCTCACTTCATTTCTTTTCTTTTCTCTCATCTTTTCCTCTTCTCTTTTTCAAATTAATCACATGTAATCATGGCCCACTGCAATTTTTCAGTAATTGGATACAGCGCATAATGATCAAATAAGGGTGATTAGTTTATTCATTTTGACATGGGCAGTGTGAAGGATACAGGTTTGTAGGAGAAAGTACATACAATTTTGGCCCATGGTTTTAAGTATAGTTTAAATCTTATTAAAAGCTTTTAATGTTTATGGGTATGCCTAAGTATCATGGACTCCAAGAATTTAAAAGAAGCAAATATGAATTTTTTTTTTAATTTTAAATTTATTTATAATCATTCACTGTTTTTAAGGTAATCTTTAAGGGGATCAAAGGTTAAATTGTCCTTCATGCAGCTTATAAAATGATTGTGTATCCTGAGATATTTTAATAAAATACTAGTATACTTCAAATAGTCCATGTGAAAATAAATTTATATATAAGTTCATTCTTCTTGTGCAAAAATTTTTTTATATCTGTGCACAGAGTTGACCCTATGGCCTGGTGGTTAAGAAAGTAAGATCTTGGGAACCAGCAGTTAGCGTAATGGCTATGTCGCTGGACTCCCACGTAGTCGACCGTGGTTCGTGTCCCGGACCCGGTGGCTTAAAACTCACGCCGGGCGCGTGTGCGTACGTGCCCAAGATCCCGAGAGGAGAATGGAGGAGAAGGGATTGCGACGTGACCATCCCCCCTGGGGGGTGATTTCTCGCTTTCTGTCTCTATGTCTCTCTCTGTCTGTCTGGCGAGCGCACGCG
>NW_006209541.1:823883-843334 GCF_000334495.1 Tupaia belangeri chinensis
CCCCAAAAAAAAAAAAAAAAAAAAAAGAAAGTAAGACCTTACATGGTGGACCATGCAGTCTAGCAAATTCACAAAATAAAGTGTGTGTGTTACATATGTGATCCTTCAAGCCGGGCAACAAAATACATCTCCATACATCCATGACAATCTGTTTTGATGAGTTCAAAATTTATTTTAAGGAGAACAGCAGTTGGTATGGTGGTTGAGACACTGGACACTCCCAAATGGAGAACCACAGTTCAAGTCCTGCACCTGGTAGCTTGCTTTCTCACTTTCCCTCTCTCTCTATCCCTCTTCCTCTCTATGTCTCTCTCTGGTCAAATTAAAATAAATGAATGAATGAGCAAATAAAATTAAATTAATAATTTTAAAACTTATTTAAAATAATTTTAAGCTTTCAGGACAGTTGGATATTTGGTACCAAAAAAATCTCGTATTGATTTTTGTCAACATCTCTAAAAACCATAGGATAATTATCAAGCGCAGGAAATTAGCACTAATACAATATTATGAACTAAACCACAAACTTACTAATTTTGATTTTGACAGTTTTTCAAAGGATGCCCTTTTTTCCCTTCTGGATCATATCCAGGATCCACATCGTATTTAGCTACTACTTTTCCTTTGTGTCTTCTACCCTGTAACGACTCCTCAGTTTTTCCTTGTCTTTCACAACCCTGACACTTTTAAATAATACTGATTTGAATCTGTTTATGCAATTTGGCAAGAATTATACAGGAATGATGGTAAATTCCTACGGCATCATATCAACGGGTTATTGAGGCTCTATTGTACTAGTAGTGAAGTTTATCATAATTACTTGTGTAAACTTATACGTGTCAGACTTTGCTACTGTAAACATTTTAATTTTCTTGTAATTAATAAGAATCTTGAGAGAGCTATTTCAAGGCCTTGTAAATTCTGTCTTTACAAATTTTCATCTCAAATGTGATAATGATAATCTTCTACAACTTATACTATGGTGTCTTCCTATTGATTAATCTCTATTTTTGTTCTTTCTTCTGATTGGATTCTACTAAAAGGAAGAATTGCCTCTTATCTCCCATGCATTTGTTAATTTTATTATTAGTTTACATTATGGACTCAGAAACATCTCCACCCCCCACTTTGAGGCTTAAAAGGTAACGCTTAAGTCAAATTATTTTATTGGTTACCTTAATTAGATGCTCTGTCCCAAACTGAAGCAAGATATGTGCTTGAAAGTTGAATGATTTTTCTATCTCAAACTATCTTTTCCAAATGGTGTCTAAATACTGTAGAACAAAATGATAAAAGTAACACAATTACTTAAAGTCATAACAGAATTATCAGATTTAGATATAACTGGATATAATTCCTAATTATTCAACTCATGATTGAGTGACAATAAAAATTTGTTAAATGGACCATATCCTCATTTATTCACTTTTGGAAATATATACCTTTACCAGTGCAGTATGCACGTATGCTAAAGTTTACAAGTAAAAAAATGCATCTTTTTTGGTTTTTTTTGGAGAGATTTTCACTGTAGGGCGCGTGTGCTCGCCAGACAGACAGAGAGAGACATAGAGACAGAAAGCGAGAAATCACCCCCCAGGGGGGATGGTCACGCCGCAATCCCTTCTCCTCCATTCTCCTCTCGGGATCTTGGGCATGCACGCACACACGCCCGGCGTGAGTTTTAAGCCACCGGGTCCGGGACACGAACCACGGTCGACTACGTGGGAGTCCAGCGACATAGCCATTACGCTAACTGCTGGTTCCCAAAAAATGCATCTTTACAAGATGATTATTGTTAACATTTTGGAATTAAAGTACAAGTTCACTTTATGCAAATACTTTAAAACCCATGTATAGTTTTTTTTCAACAGATAACTTGACATTCTTTCGTCTGTTAAATGTTTCTTCCCTTTGCCTCTGCTGCTTACCCTCTCCCACCCACTTTACCACTTACTCCCCTCCTTTACAGTCTCTATCTGCACTTATCTTCTTAGTTATCATATCCTCCGATCTTTCAGTTTCTGCTATAGAGAGCAGACATTTGATGCACATTAAGTAGGGACATACAGTGTGTCCTTTCAAATCTGGCTCACTTTACTCAACATTATGTCCTCTATATTTGCCCACTTTGAGTCAAATGATAGGATCTCATTGTTTCTTATGGCTGAGTAAATTCCATAGTGCATATGAGCCAATTTTCAACCCAGCCATCACTTTTTGGACACTTAGATTGATTCCAAGTCATAACCATTATGAATAATGGTGCTATAAACATGAGTGCAAAAATGTCTTTCCAACTAAGTATTTTCCTATCCTTTGTGTAAATATCAAGGAGTGGGAATATTAGGTCATATCGTAGTTCTATTTTTGCATAAAAAATCAGAAAGATATGTATTACTTTTCTGACAATCCAATATTTGTAGATTTTTGAGAAGCTGCCATATTGTTTTCCATAGAGGTTGTACTAATTACACTCCCACTAACGGTGTAAGAGGGTTTTCGTTTCATCACAGCCTTGCCACAACTTGTTATTCTTTGATTTTTTGATCCTAGCCATTTTATTTGTGTGCGTGCCCACGATCCCAAGAGGAGAGTGGAGGAGAAGGGATTGCTGCATGGCCATCCCCCCTGGGGGGTGATTTCTCGCTTTCTGTCTCTCTGTCAGTCTTTGTCTTTCTGGCAAGCACACATGCCCTATAGCAAAACAAAACAAAACAAAAACAATAACAACTAAAAAAGTAATTCGTATAAGTTGTTGGTATTTTATCTGGTATATAATGAGTTATAAAATGATATCTCTTACTGTTGTGCAAGTTGATAAATCTTTATTTTCTAAACTTCTTAACAAAGAACAATGTGCGTAACTTTTTCCCCTATCATTTTTTACTCTAGCATTAAATTTAAGGTAATAATAACTGTTGTGAAAAAGGAGAGGTTAGCACGCAACCAGGATGGGAATAGTAATCATTACCTTACCTCACCACCACAAAAGAATTTCTAGGGATTCAGTGGTCTAAAGCATATTGTAAAAGTCTCTCCAAAGGAAGAAAAAAGATGAGTCCTGCCTATAAAATGCCTGTGGTTCATTTTGAGTTTTGGCGGCAGCATATATCATAGTTATGTGTTTTCCACTAAATCTTTTAGAGGCTAACTTAAAAAGTTGCCATTTTTTTCTTTTCTTTTTATTATTAGTTTTTTTCTTTAAAACATTCAGTTGCTGTACATCATGTGGCTTGTAAAGAGAATTTATCCAACATGAAATATTTCTCAGACCAGTCCATGGTCTATGGTCTATACATGTTATCATTAACAGGTAATAAACTATTTCTGTGCCCCATAAATGCCATGCCTCTCCTTTTTTTCTCCCTAATTTCCTTCCCTATACTCTTCTCCCTCCCTTTCTACACAGTCTTCAATGCCCATAACTATTTTCACTGCTTTTATGTCCTTCAATATTTCAATCTCTAACACAGGGTGTAGATAGTATATATTAAGTGGATACATACAATTTCTTTCTTTCATAACCTGGATTCCTTCACTCAGCAATAAATCTTTCATAGTTGACCACCTTCTTTCAAATTCCAGGGTCTTGCTGTTTTTTATGGCTGAATAGTTTTCCATAGAGTGTATTTGCCACAGTTTTTCAATTTATTCATATGTTTGTGGACATTTGGGTTAGATCCATGTCCTAGCTAGTAGGAATAATGCCATAATAAACATTGATATGTAAGCACTTTTAACCTGAGCATTCTCCTGTCCTTTGGGTAGATACCCAGGAACGGGATTGTTGGATCAAATGGTAGTTCTATTTTTAGATCTTTGAGGAACCTCCATATTGTTCTCCACAGTGGCTGGACCAATTTTCATTGCCATCAATAATGTGGAGAGTTCCCCTTTTACCACAACCCCACCAACACTTACCATTTTTTATATTTTTAATCTTCACCTTTCTGCTAGGGGTTATGTGGTATCTTATTGTAGTTTTAATTTGAATACCTCTTATGATGAGGGATATTGCGCATCTGTGTGTATGTCTTCCTTAGAGAAGATTTTTTTTTCCTTTTTCTTTTTTTTTTTTTCCCAACTCATTTTCCTTACTTTTAATTAGTTGGGTTAACCTTTTTTTTTTTGGAAGCTGCTTCTTGATTTCCCTGTGTATTCTAGTTATCAGACCCGTATCTGAGGCATAGTTTACAAAAAATATCCCATTCTGAGGGTTGTCATGTCACACTAATTGTTGTTTCCTTTGCTGTGCAGAAACTTTTTAATCTGATATAATCCCACTTGTCTATTTTAGGGACTATTGCCTGTGAAAAGCTGCTATTTTTAAGTGTGGCCCAGAGCAAAAGAAGGTTCTCTAGGTAATCCAGACTAGAATATTCAGTCTGACATTTAAGCTCAATGCCTCAGCATAATTATTGATCATTCTCCTTTAACTCTAAATATGTTTTGATTAGGATGACAAAATACACAGTCACCAGGGACCAGCAGTCAGCATAATGGTTATGTAGCTGGACTCCCACGTATTCGACCGTGGTTCGAGTCCTGGACCTGGTGGCTTAAACACACCGGGCACGTGTGCGTGCGTGCCCAAGATCTTGAGAAGAGAATGGAGGAGAAGGGATTGCGGTGTGGCCATCCCTGCTGGGGGGTGATTTCTTGCTTTCTGTCTCTCTGTCTCTCTCTGTCTGTCTGGTGAGCGCACGTGCCCTATAGCAAAAAAAAACTTCTCCAAAAAAAGAAAAAAGAAATACACAGTCACCCTACATGGAATTTTATTAACCATAGGACTGATTTCAACTTACATTGCACCATCATCAGATTGAAGAAGTATGAAAGGATTTGGCCTCTACACGTTTCTCAGGTATAAGCAGTTTTATGAGAAACTTTTTCTGCAAATGAAAACTCCTAGGATTTATTCTTTGAGCAGTATCTTTATTATATCTTTATTACTTTATTATTTATTATTTTTCAAGTTCTTTTATACATTCAATCACATTATTTAGCTTGCGAAGTGAATATTCCAACATGTGTGCATTTCTCTACAATGATGTTTTTGCAAAATATTCCATATCACATTTAGGAAGGACCATGGATGAATGACCCTGGAAATCTTTGGAATTATTAAAGAGAGAGGAAAGAGGAAGGGTTAAGAGCTCACTTTCTGGAGATAAATTACATGGTTCAATTCTTTAGATTCATAAGCTAATAACTCACTCAGCCTTATAAGCTGACTTAAGTCTTGCAAGTTGTGTACTCTGAGCAGCTTGTTTCACCTCTCTGTGCCTTTTTGTCCTCATTTGCAGAAGAATATGACTGATACCCTATGGAGTTGCTGTGAGAAATTAATAGATTAACATATGTAAAGTTTGTAGAATTGTGATCGTCATATAATTAGCACTTCATTATTTAAAAATAGTATTGTATGTTAGTTTTCTGGAAAATCAGAATTCTTTATTGAAGACCTAAATATAGTGCCAACCGCAAAATAAACTAAAGATCACCACTCACTGTTTTAGAGGATGCTATCTTCAAAACTGTGCAATAGCTCTGACTTGGCAGTCTGCATATAACCTAAATATATAGGTGCCAGAGAAAGAAACTGAGGGCCACAGGAGAGAGTATCTCTCTACTACATCTATTGACCTGTTCCCAAAAGGTTTTTGCCTCAGTCCCTGTGCACCATGCTCTGTGTAAGTAGATACTTTATTAACCTAAGAGAAGAATTCTTCCACTCCTAGACTCAATAAATTGTACCACTAAATGCAGAAGTTTAACTCGTCACATGGGCTATTCCAGGTTTCTCAAGACATTCAGAGAAACAAGTTAAAAGGGGATCCATGGGGAACCAAAGTTTATAACACACACCGGAAAAGAGTACTTCTCTTGAAATCCTTTGTTCAGTGTTAGAGACAATAAGTACCACTGCAGTGGTTACCAGCAGAGCATCGATCTTTCAAAAATGAAACTTTGTGGTACCTGTACAGTAAATATGAACCAGCTGAGACAATGTCTAATTGCAAAAATAAATAGTAGTAGTTTTATAAAGGCTATGTATTTGTCAAAACTCATTCAGCTCCACACTTAAAAATGTATGCATCTTATAGGAAATTATAGATCTCTGTGTGTGTATATATATATATATAATATATATATATATATAGCTTCATTTACCAGATACATACACGTATATACATACATGTATAACATAGATACATACATACTACATATATATTCTATATATTCATCATAACATTTAAATAGAAGCCAATTTTATATACATATTATATAAGAAATTGATATATGCAGGTACATAACATATATAATTATATACATTGTATATAAATTTATATATGGGTTTATATCTGTGTGTTTATATACATATATCTATATGTGTGTGTGTGTGTGTATATATATATATATACATATATATACACAAAAAAATTGAAAGAACTAAAAGGAAAAATAGACAAATTTGTTGAACCCTTTATTATATCTCTCAATATAATGGCCAACATTAATCCAATATTGTCAACTCAGATTCATTCATATATAAAATGAATAAACTGTGAACGAATGGGATTATTTTTGGTGTGCAAGGATGGTTCACCATTCAAAAATTGATGAAAATTAGCATTCAATTATTGATCAAATTAATGATAACAAGTAGTTAGTACACAGAAAATTCAAATACTCTAAAAAGAAAATTAAACAGATTATCAGTTTTTGAGGTAAAACTCATGAATATAAAATTGACCACTTTAAAATGTATTATTCAGTGGCATTTCGTACATTAATGATATCCTGCAGTTCTAAAATATTTTCATCACTTCAAAGGGAAACCCCATACTCATTAAGCAGTGAATACCCTTTACTCCTTTTCCCAGTGTCCAGCAATCCTCTTCTGCTTTTGGTTTCTATGGTTTTATCTAATCTGGACATCTAAGACAACTGATATCACAGCACAGTAGTCCTCCCTCATTCATGGGTTTGCATTCCATGTTTTGATTAACTGTGGTCAATTGCAGTCTGAAAATACATGAGTACAGTACAAAAATATCTTGTGAGAAAGACCATTTTATGTAACTTTTCATACAGTATACTGTTGTAATTTTAAAATTATATTATTAGCATTGTTAATCTCTAGCTGTGCTTAATCTGTAAATCAAACATTATCATCAATATATATGGATTTATAGGGAAAAACAGCATATATAGGATTTAGTATTATCTGTAGTTACAGGCATCCTTGGGAATCTTAGAAAATATCCTGAATAAAGAACTAATCTATGTGATCTTTTGTATCTGCTCCTTTCATTTAGCATAACATTTTTGAGGTTTGTCCATATTATAGCATGTGTTAGTACTTAATTTTTATATTCAAATAATGTTCCATTGTTTGGACATACTATCTTTTGTTTCTCCATTCATCTATTGCCAACTTTTTGCTATTGTGAATGGTGCTACTATGAATGAATATATACAAAATTGTTCAAAAGTCTATTTTCAATTCTTTGGGATGTATATCTCTTGGAGTGAAATTTCTGGGTCAGATGGTAAATTTATGTTCTAATATTTGGAAAAATGCAAAACAGGTTTCTAATATGACTTTTAAAAATATTATTTAGTATTTGCTATTATTTAATTTGACCAGAGAAAGACAGAGAGAGAGGGAAAGTGAGAAAAGAAGCCATCAGGATCAGGACTCAAAGCAGCTGGCCATGTGGGAGTCCAGTGCCTTAACCACCAAACCACCTGCTGGCCCCTCCATAGTGGCTTTAACATATTATACTTTTCCCTTTCAAGGTATGAAAGTTCCAGTTTTTCCAAAACTTCACCAACCCTTTTTACTGACCACTTTTTTTGTTTCTTATAATCATTCTAGTAGCTGTGAACTGATACTTTATTGTGTTTTTTGTTTTGTTTTTAATTTTTGTTATAGAGTATATACACACATCATAAACAAAGTGAGAGAAAGAGAAAGTGAGAAATCATCCCCCAGAGAGGATGGCTACACTGCAATCCTTTCTTCTTCAGCATCCTCTTGGAATTTGGGGTATGTACACACACACCTGGCATGATTTTCAAGCTGTCAGGTCCAGGACTTGAACTGTGATCTGCCATGTGGGAATCCAGCACCTTAACCATTGCACCACCTGCTGGCCCATTCTATTTTATTTTTTATTTAGATTTTCCTAGTGAGTCGTGATTTTCAGCATCATTTTGTTTTTATTGATCATATTTGTATTTTCTTTATAGAGAAATACCTATTCAAAAATGTTTCCCATTTTTAAGTTAGGTTTTTGTCTTTTAATTGTTGAGTTGTAAATGTAATAACACTCATCTAGAATGAGTTAGAAAATGTTCTCACGTGTTCTATATTCTGGAAGAGTTTGAGAAGGATCGATGTTCATTATTTTTACAATGTTGGATAGAATTCACCAGTATTTGGTCCTAGGCCATCTTAGGAGGTTTTTGATTACTAATTCATCTCTTTACTTGCTAGAGACATGTCCATATTTTCTATTTCTGAGTGAGTTTTAGTAGCTAGTGTGTTTCTTAATATATGCCAGTTTTATCTAGGTTATCTAATTTGTTGGTGTACAATTGCTTATAATAGTCTTTTCTTAAAATACTGTAAGTTCAGTACTATTGCATGATGTACTACATTTCTACTTTTATTTCTCATTTCAGTAATTTGAGTCTTCCCTTTTTGTCTTAGTTAATGTAAAATAAAGATTTGTCAATTTTACTGATCTTTTCAGAAACCAACTTTTTAAAAATTTAATATTATTATTATTATTACTTTTATACATTCAATTCCAATATATCATTTAGCTTGTAGAGCGAATTTACCCAACATGAAATACACCTCAGATCAGTCCAGTTGAGAATACTGTACTCATTATCAGCACATAATAAACCATTTCTGTGTCCCACAAATATCTTACATTTCTATTTTTCTCCCTAATTTCCGTCCCTATACTCTTCCTCTCTCCCACCCTTTTTCCATATGTTCTTTAGTGTCCGTAACTATTGTCAGTTCTTTTATGTGCTCCAAGCTTTCATCTCTACCATAGAGTGCAAATGGTCCATATATGTTAAGTGGAGAAATACAATATCTCTCTTTCATAGCCTGACTTTCTTCACTCAGCAATACATCTTCCATATTGTTCTATTTTATTTGTTGATTTTCTGATTTTCTCTAGTTTGTCTATTCTCTAATCATCATTATTTTCTTTCAGCTATTAAATTTGGGCTTAATTTACTCTTCTGTTTATTGTTCCTTATAGTAAAAAGTTATTATATACACTTGAGATCTTTATTTTTTTATTTTTAGAATTTTTGCCATAGGGTTCATGTGCTAACTAGAGAGAGAGAAAGAGAGAGGAAGAGAGAGGAAGAGAGATAGAAGGAAAGTGAGAAATCACTCCCTAGGGTATTGTCATATCATAATCCCTTCCTTTTATTTATTTATTTTTTTGAGAGGTTTTTGCCATAGGGCGCATGCACTCACTAGACAGACAGAGAGAGACAGAGAGACAGAAAGCGAGAAATCACCTCCCAGGGGAGATGGCCATGACGCAATCCCTTCTCCTCCATTCTCCTCTCAGAATCTTGGGCATGCACGCACACGCTCCCGGCATGAGTTTTAAGCCACAGGGTCCAGGACCCAAACCACAGTTAACTACATGGGAGTCCAGCGACATAGCCATTACTCTAACTGCTGGTCCCCATAATACCTTCTCATCCATTTTTTCTTTTGGCATTTTGGGCACACAGCCCATTGTGTTTTTCAGGCTGCTGGATCCAGGACTTGAAGCAAGGTGTTGGCCACGTGAGATCCAGCATTTAACTATCACACAACCTGCTGGCATGAGAGCTTTCCTTTAAAATGGAACTATTCACAGTTTTAAATTTCCTTTTAAGCATTTCTGTATTTATATCTTATAAATGTTGATGATAATGTATATGATAATGTCTTTGACTTGACTAATATGTACTCTATTTATGCTAGGAAAAAAACATGTTGTAAACTGTAAAGATGTACAGTGACTAAATATAAATTTTAACAAAGAAACCTTAATATATATTGTTTATTAAAAAAACATCAAATATATTGATAAGGTAAAATGAAACAATCCAAAAAAGTACATCATGCAAATATTATTGAGAATAAATCACATGTTCATGTTTTATTATCAGATGAACTTTAATTTACAGCAAAGAAATTTAAAAAAAGAGGTGTACAAAAATGGTCTACCCTATTGAAAGACATAGTAGGATGAACTATAATTCACAGCAAAGAAATTAAAAAAAAGAGGTGTAAAAAAATGGTCTACCCTATTGAAAGACATAGTAGTCCTAAATGTATGTACCAAAGAACAGAGCTATAAAACACATAAAATAGAAAGTGATAGAACTGAAAGGAGAAAAATATGAATACATAAGATTGGAGAATTCAAAACATCCCCTCTGTACAACTAATAAATATAGCCAGACAGAAAACCAGCAAAGACATAGAAGAACTCAACAACTGCATCAACCAAGATAATCTAATTGACATTTATAGGACCCTCTAGTCAAAGCAGAACACATATTCTTTTCAGGTACTCATGAAACACATCAAGATAAACTATTCTATGGATCATATCGCAAACTGTGACAAATTTAAAATAATTGAAATTATACACAATATATACTCTGATCATAATATAATCAAACTAGAATTCTTCTTCTTTTTTTTTTTTTTTTGTAGAGGTTTTTTTCCTACAGGGTGTGTGCACTCACCAGAAAGACAGAGAGAGACAGAGAGACAGAAAGCGAGAAATCACCCCCCAGGGTGTTGACCACGCTGCAGTCCCTTCTCCTCCATTCTCCTCTTGGGATCTTGGGCATGCTCGCACACGTGCTGGGCATGAGTTTAAGCCACTGGGTCTAGGACTTGAACCGCAGTCAGCTACATGGGAGTCCAGTGGCATAACCATTATGCTAACTGCTGGTCTCTAATCAAACTAGAATTCAAGAGCATAAATATAATAAGCGAATCTTAAACAAATAAAAATTAAACCAATAATTACTCCATGGGTCTAAGAGGATACCTCAGATATTAAAAAATACATCAAAATGAATGAAAGTAAAAATGTGACATGATAAAGTTTGCAGAAAACATGTAAAACAGTTCCATGAGAGAAATTTACACTCATATATATACATATATACACATATATCAGGGACTAGAAAAGGTCAAATAGTTAAATAACCTCATTTTAAAATGTACAAAAGACCTGAATAAACATTTCTCTAATGAAGACATATAAGTGGCCAACAGATACATGAAAAAGGTGGTCGACATCACTAATCATCAGAGAAATCCAAATTAAAATGAGAATGGCGTATTATCTCCCACTTGTTAGAAAGGCTATTATCAAGACAATACAAAAAAAAATTGGCAAGACATGGAGAAATGGGAACTCTAGTACTTCACTGATGAAGATATAAATGAGTACAGTCGCTATGAGAAACAATGTGGAAATTATTTAAAAGATTCAAAATAAGACTACCATACAATCCAACAATTCTACTTCTGAGTATATATTCAAGGAGTATGAAATTGGTATGTCAAAGAGATATCTGAACTCCCATGTTCATTGCAGCATTATTCTCAATAGCTAAGATATAGAATCAACCTGTGTCCATCAACAGATAAATGGATAAAGAAATGTGATACACACACACACACACACACACACACACACACACACAGAGCAAAAAATTATTACTCAGTCTTAAAGAAGAAAAGTCTATCATTTATAACAAGAGTATATTTGAATGACATTATGTTGAATGAAATAAGCCAGGTACACAAAGACAAGTGCTATGTGATTTATCATACACATGGAGTGTGAAAAATAAGAAACTCTTTTTCAAAATTAAATTAAGAAATATAAATTTATTTATATTTACATTAATCTTTACAATATGTGTACAATATGTGTTTTCACAGCACGAATACAGTACATGCTGGAACTTTCAAGAACAGAGTGAAATGGCTTTCATAAGAGACTAGGAGATCGAAGATTGAAGAGATGTTAATGAAATGATACAAAATTTCAGGAACAAAGTAGGAATAAGTTCAGTCAATAGATCTATGTATATCTATGTATATAATAATGATTATAACTACAAAAATATTGTAAACTTTAAATTAGTAAGAGAGTCGATTTTAAATGCTGTAATCACAAAAAATAAGTATACAGGGTAATACTTGGTTTAGTCATTCCACAATGTATACCTATATTAGTGCATCTTGTTGTATACCATGAATATATGGTATATGTATATTATATATATTATATTATTTTCCAGTTATAAATAAATAATCAATATGATTTTTCACATTAATAGACTACAAAAGAAAAATCATAATATCAATCATAACATTGAATCTGCATTAAAAACATTTGAGCACCAGTTCATGGCAATAAAATCTTAAGAGAAAGGAATAGAGGAAAAATTAGGAGAAAAGAAAAGAAAGGAACTTTATAGAGCTTCTAAAAATATATTAATTAACATTATAATGTGTGATGAAGGATTGAATTTTTTTACCTCTAAGATAGAAAACAAGAATAGGATGTCCATTCTCACCCCTCTTTCACAACATAGTGTTGGAAGTTCTTTACTATGCATTAAGACAAAAGAAAATAAAAACCATACCCGTCAGGAATGAAGAACTATAACTGTCTCTATTGGCCAATGATATCACCAGTTACAAATAGAGAACATACTGTGTTTTGAGATTGGACAAGAGAACATAGTAAAGATTTGCTCTAGGGGCCAGCAGTTAGTGTAATGGCTATGTCACTGAACTCCCATGGAGTCAATTGTGGTTTGATCCCTGGACCAGTAGCTTAAATCACACAGGGTCCATGTGCATGCATGCCCAAAATCCCGAGAGGAGACTGGAGGAGAAGGGATTGCTGCGTGGCCATATCCCCTGGGGGATGATTTCTCATTTTCTGTCTCTCTGTCTCTCTCTCTTTCTAATGAGTGCACATGCCCTATAGCAAAAACCTCTACAAGAAAAAAAAAAAAGATTTGCTCTAAAATGATCTATGGGTTTTATTCAAATTATATTAAAATACTAGCTAGAATTTCACAGATACAGATAAAATTGTCCTAAACTTCATATCAAAATTTAAAATAGAGTAAATAGAATAGCTAAAACAATTTTGAGAAGCAATGAAAAATACTAATAACATTGAGAATATAGGACCTACAATACAAGGAATAATTTGGATGCATCACACATATATCATAATGTCTGGAAAAAAATTACAAAACAGAGAATCGTTACAGGCTGAATTGTATTTCACTTTTACCCCCAGTATTCATATGGAAGTTCTAACACCTTAGTACCTCAGAATTTGACTATACTTGGAGATGGTGTCTTCAAAGAGGCAATGAGATTAAAATTAGGTCATTAAAATGGACTTATAACCAATTTCACTGGTGTCCTTATAAGAAGAGGAAATTAAGACAGACAAATAGAAGACACGGGAAGGGAACCAGCAGTTAGCGTAATGGCTATGTCGCTGGACTCCCACGTAGTCGACCGCGGTTCACGTCCCGGACCCGGTGGCTTAAAACTCACACCGGGCGCGTGTGCGTGCGTGCCCAAGATCCCGAGAGGAGAATGGAGGAGAAGGGATTGCGGCGTGACCATCCCCTCTGAGGGGTGATTTCTCGCTTTCTGTCTCTATGTCTCTCTCTGTCTGTCTGGCGAGCTCACGCGCCCTATAGCGAAAATCTCTCCAAAAAAAAAAAAAAAAAGAAGACACGGGAAGATGCTAACCCTACATCACTGAGGAGAGAGACATCAGAATAACAACTTTGTCAATACCTTTATCTTTTTTTTTTTCAATACCTTTATCTTGGACTTCTAGCCTCCAGAACTGTGAAAAAATAATTTCCTCTTGTGTATTTGTTACAAAAATCCTGACAAAGTAATAAGAGAGTACTTCAATAAATTTTGTGAAAAAATATGTGCAAGTACGTACCATGAAGGTTAAGACAACTGGATTTCACATGGCCAATTGTGCCCTGGATCCAGCAGCTTAAAAATCATGTATAGTGCATGTGCATACATGCCCCAAAGCCTAAAAGGAAATTAGAGAAGGGATTGCTTGCAGGGTGGCCATCCTCCCTGGGGGACAACTCTCTCTGGCAATTGGAGATACACTATAGCAAACAAAAAAAAGAAAAAAATTGGGGGAAAATACAATGTATGTATGAATATATTTTTGTGCAAAAACATTGGAAATTCATGCATAGAATTTTCATAATCTGCATTTTATATGACCTTTAGTTTTTTTTAGAGAAATTCTTGCTCTATAGCATGTGCACTAGCCAGAGATACAGAGAGACACAGAAAAAGAGGAATCCTTCCCCCCAAGGGTGATGGTCATGCCACAGTCCTTCTCCTCCATTCTCCTCTCAGGATTTTGGGTACTCATACTCGCATGCCCAGTGTGAGTTTCAAGCTGCTGGGTCCTGTACTTGAACAGCAGACAGCCATGTGGGAGTCCAGCAATATAACCATTATGCCTTCTGCTGGTCCCATTCATGATCTTTTGAAGACTCCCTCATATAGGTGTATACTGGCATGCTGATCATGTTCTATTTCTTACCCTTGGTGCTAAATAAGTAAGTTCAGTGGGTAAAATTTCACTAAGCTATGTACATACAGTCTGCTCACTATGCAGTGTTTAAATATTTCTTAATTAAATAGAAGATAAAAATTAAATATTGGCTCATTGGAAAAGTCATGACACATTTTTCATTAAAAAACAGAAAAATACATCACTACTTTTCCAATAACTGAATAGAATAGCTTCTATTAATTAAATAGATTGAGATATATTGTGGTGAATTATCAATGTGACTTTAGAAGAGACACCACACATTGCTTCTAGATTTGGAGAATATTGGCTATACACTCACAGTTTTGGGTAAATGACTCCACATTCTTTTTCAGAAGAATAATTGTCATTTGTGTGGTGATGATAACTAGTTCCTTTTAGTTAGATGACATCATTTAGTTGGGTATATGAAAAGAAGGATGTGTGCATGGTGGTCATCTAAGGGGGCTGAAGATATCTGTGTCTGGTAGCCAAGATGAAATGTTGTTGTCTAGCTGCAGAATCTGTCTGATTTTTCCTTCCATGTGACAAATCTCTGAAACAGAAGCAGACCTATGGTTGTCACAGCCTCATAGCTGACAATTCTCTCTGCCTTTTCCTTGTGGAGCTTATTATTCCATGACTCAGTTGGGTTAACCATACTTTTTATTATTTTCTCTTCTATTTAAATCCTAGGGACTTAAAATGTTGTATTGAGGGGTGTAAATAAGAAATCATTGGAGCTGCATCATTTCATAGTGGCACTCTAGTAAAAAAGGCAATTGTGCTCCTATTGCTGAGATTCCTGAAGATGTACTTTTTTCTTTTATTTCCAAGAAATTCTTGTTCAAGTCCTTCTTGGTTCCATAAACTAATAATTTTATAACCAGTCGGCTCTTTGGCTTCATCTAGCCAGAATCTCATTCTATATGCCATATTAGAAAGATCTAAAATTAGTACACATGTCGTGCAAGATGGTTTTGAGGATCAAAATAAATTTGTATGTATAAATGACTTAAGTGCTTAGACATAGTAGATGGTGTATAAAATATATCAAAGTCTTGTGTGAAGGGATACTGCTTTCCTAATACTTTGCTACATTATTGAACATAAGCAATTAAACCCCCTTGTTTCTCCTTTTACTGATTGCATTTGGGCAATATTAATTTGAATCTAGTCTGCTTAAATCAATAGCTTAGAAAGCAAAAGCAAAAACAAACAAGCAGGACAGTATCAGACTAAAAAGTTTCTGTACAACTGAGGAAACAATCAACAAAACAAAAAGACAGCTTATAAATTGAGAGAAAATAATTTGTTATCCTTATATATGGTAAAGGATTAATATCCAATATATACAAGGAATTTACATAACTCAATAGCAAACCAACAACAAAAATCACACTTAATAAATGGATTATGAATAGAAACACAGCATATAGATGTAAATACCAGATACAGTGTGTGTGAAAGAGGAGGGTCTGAGGAAAATATTTAAAAGAAAAATAGGGAGGCAAAGCATTAATGGCACAAAGAAATGTAGTATTATCTGTTAAAGATATTTTTTAGTTTTATCAACTGTATTAGGGAGAAATGTTCACCTGTTGAAATATCCATTTTGTAAACCAAATAATAATATGATTGAATGAATAAAAGAAAATGACATAAACAAAAATGATGTGGAAAACATAACAAAACAAAACAAAAAAGAATATATATGTGGTCAACCCATGGCATGATGGTTAAGGTGGCTGGATTCTACATGACTGACAATGCAATTTGAATTTCAAATGTGGTGGCTTGAGTAATATGTTAGGCACATGTACATGCATACCTACAGTACCCAAAGCAGGAGGAAATGGAGGAAAAGTGACTGTGGTATGGCCATGTCCCATGGAGCATCCTTTCTCACTACCCCCTACATATCTCTCTGGCAAGCACATGAACTCTCTGACAAATTAAAAACAATAATAAAAATTTAAAAGAACATGAGCAAGTATATCTCCAAAGAAGGCATGAAAATGGCCAACAAGCATGCAAAGATGACTAACATCATGATCACTAATCATTACCTTTCATTGCATTACCACAAATGAAAATCATGACCATAATGAGATATCACTTCATACCTATAAGAATGGATATTATCAAAAAGATAAGAAAAAAACAAATCTTGATGATGGTATGGAGAAAAGAGTAATGTTGCACACTGCTAACAGCAATGTACATTGGTATGCAGTCATTCTGGAAAATAGTCTGGAGGTTCCTTAAAAAAATTAAAAATGGGGGACCAGCAGTTAGCATAATGGCTATGTCACTGGACTCTCATATAGTCGACTGCGGTTCGAGTCCCAGACCGGCGGCTTGAACTCATGTTGGCGTGTGGATGTGTGTGCCCAAGATCCTGAAAGGAGAATGGAGGAGAAGGGATTGCAGTATGGCCATTCCCCTGGGGCGTGATTTCTCACTTTCTGTCTCTCTGTCTCTCTCTGTCTTTCTAGCGAGCACACACGCCCTATAGCAAAAACCTCTCCAAAATAAGAAAAAAAAAATTAAGTGGAACTATTCCTACAGCAATCCCTCTTCTGGCTATATATCCAAAGAATGTGCAATCAGTATTTCAAAGATATGTCTACACTTTCATGTTCATTGCAGCAATAGTCAAGGTATGGAATAATTCTAAATGTCTGTGACTAGATAAAAAGATAGAGATATTGTATGCTTAAAAAGAAGAGATCCTGACATTTATAACAACACAGATAAAAGTAGAAGGCATTTTGTTAACTGAAATAAACTTCCAGACCCTGAAAGAAATTACCTCACTTATGTGTAGAATCTAAAAATGTAGTCAAGTATATGTGTAGATAAATTCAGTGTAATATCTTTCATAAAATAATATTTTAGGAAATATTATATATCGCATCTTATATAAGCAATTTTAGAACATAAATCAATATAAAATAACATTGTATTTTATTATATTGATTAAAAATATTTTATTTTATAAAATAAAATTACATTTAAATGATTCATATATATATTTATTTACACAGTAATAATTTTAGCAAATTTATAATATAGAATTATAGACCTATTATATAGTTAGTATTAATACAATAATATTTAAGAAACATATTTTGCTCATGATATGCCGAGCTCTGTGTTAAAGTTAATAAGACTGTAAAATAATAAACATTCTTTCAACAAATCAAGTAATGATATATGTATTATAATACATACAAATTACTAAAACAACCCTGAGTTCGTTTAAATATATATGTGTTGGAAACAAAAAAGTTTTATAGCAGACATGGCATTTAAATTGAATCCTGAAGATTCATAGAAATGTCATCTGAGAAAAACCTGATTAAGAATTTTGAAGAGAAAGGAGCTGCTGAGTTCCAGGAGGTGAGGAAATTCTTGCAAGACCTAAAAGAGGAATTACACACTTTAAATAGAATCAAATGGACCTGTTAGCGATGAAGGCTATAATACAGGAACTCAAAATCTCCCTTGAAAGTATTAAAGCAGATTAGATCATACAGAAAATAGAATCTCGGATGTTGAAGGCAAAACCTCTGATCTAGAAAAACAAGCAAAAAATTCTTGCCCTAGAAAAATCCACTATGAAGTGTGAGAAAATTGCCCAAAAGAATGAGAATAGTATACCAAAAATACTAGATACCATCAAACGTCCAAATATCTGGATAATTGGTATCCCAGAAGGCGAAGAGACTCATAAGGGCATTGGTAATCTATTCCATGAAATCCAGCAAGAAAATTTTCCAAACCTAGAGAAGCTCTCAAAGATCTAGGTCCAAGAAATGCAAAGAACCCCAAATAGAATCAACCCAAGAAGGTCTTTTCCAAGACACATTATAGCCAGATTGACCAAAACCACAGACAAAGACAGATACTAAGATTGGCAAGAGAAAAACATGAAGTTACTACAAAGGATGTCCCATCAGGCTGACAGTGAACCTCTTATCAGAAACGATCTGAGCGAGGAAAGAATAGGAAAAAATATTCAAAGTGTTAAGGGAAAAGCAATTTCAACCAAGAATACTGTACCTGGCAAGATTATCCTTCATATGGGAAGAAAAGACAAGAACATTCTTTTTTTTCTTTTTTTTTTTTTGGAGAAGTTTTTGCTATAGGGCATGTGCACTCAGCAGACAGACAGAGAGAGACAGAGAGACAGAAAGCGAGAAATCACCCTCCAGGGGGGATGGCCACACCACAATCCCTTCTCCTCCATTCTCCTCTTGGAATCTTGGGCACGCACACACACGTGCCCGGCGTGAGTTTAAGCCACTGGGTCCGGGACTCGAACCGCGGTCGACTACATGGGAGTCCAGCGACATAGCCATTATGCTAACTGCTGTTCCCGACAAGAACATTCTTAGATAAACAAAACCTGTAAGAATTTACAAACACCAAACCAGATCTCCAAGAAGTTCTTAAGGGAGTACTATATCAGGAAAATTAAGTACAGACACACAGTTCAAAACTAAGTTCAAAACTTAGTTCAAAAACTAAGAATATGGCCAACTTAATTATAGGGACAAATCTGGAGTTGAATCTTAAATACCAGATTTTAATCAGGAAGATTGGACCACAACAGAAGATAGATTAAGGACACTGAGACTGAACTGGTGAAATAGCATTTTATGACTTTTGACTAAAATATTGCTTATTTTCTTCTAATCTTTGTTGTCCGGTTTTAAGGATTTGTGTCCTGTCTTGAGCTGCCAATAGGTTCCTGTACATACT
>NW_006209541.1:843354-846858 GCF_000334495.1 Tupaia belangeri chinensis
ATTTGAACAGAATCCTAACCTGTTTCCTGGCTTTAAGTTTTTAGCAACTTTCTTTAGGATTTCTTTGATTTAAGTTAAAACTGCTTTTTTTGAAATTAATTACCAGCTGAACTTGCTATTGAAATTAGTTAGATTATTTCAGGATTTGCGTGATCAATACAATGTGGGGGAAGAAGGAATGGAAGAAAACTGTAGACACCAGAGATAGTGTGAGAAGAGGGTGAGAAAGGACAGAGGGTCAGAAATAGGGGTAAAATATATGTGTGTGTGTGTGTGTGTGTGTGTGTATACACATGTACATATATGTATAGATGTATATGTATACACACATATATACATATATATATACACATATATATATTCAAAACTAGAAATGGAAAATTATTGATAATTACATGCATGATTAAGCCACTATGCAGTATATTCTGGATGGAAAATCACATTTTGTCACATTGCTGTGACAATGCTTAGGGAATGCATGTAAATTAATTAAGTTAAAAAATGTTTCAGAAAAAAATGCAAGCTATTTTTCTTGAAATTAAAAAAAATGCATTAAAATACCTATTTGATGACTGTAGTAAGCTATATAGCCCCAGCTAGGTGCTGCTTTATAGTATGTTCATTCTACTTACTGAGATTTATGCCTATTGTCAGACTTGTGTTCATGGATATGTATATATCAGCTGTGCATGCTATTCAAAATATTTAGATTAATTAAGATCTTTAGTGAATCAATGAAATGTGGGGGTAGGGTGAGGCACAGAAAGCAACCATAGATATCAGAGACAATATGGGAGGAGGGTGGGAGATTGTAGAGGGTCAGAGATAGGGAATCAAGGATGGAAGGGACCAGCAGTTAGCATAATGGCTATGTCACTGGACTCCCATGTAGTAGACCACGGTTCGAGTCCTGGACCTGGTCACTTGAACTCATGCCGGGTACATGTGCGTACATGCCCAGGATCACGGGGAGGGGTGGGGTGGAATGGAGGAGAGGGGAATGCAGCGTGGTCATCCCCCTGGGGGGTAATTTCTTGCTTCCTGTTTCTCTGTCTCTCTCTCTGTTTTTCTGGCGGGCACATGTGCCCTATAGCAAGAACCTCTCAAAAAGAAAAAAAGGAAAAAAGAAAAAAAGAAAGGATGGGAAAAAAAGTAAAATATACAGAAAACAAGAAATGGAAAATTATTTTTTGATGATAACACGTATGTTGACGTGCTTGATTGAGCCAATATACAATATATTCTGGATGGAAAATCTCATTTTGTATGCTGTAATGATGTACAGTGAATGAATATAAATAAATTCATTTAAATAAAAAAAAGAATTTTATAGACAGATGAATGGTTGTTGAGAAATATACAAGGATGTGGAGCATGGTTATAAGGGAATGAATAATTAAGTGTACCTGGAATTCCTTAGCACTATAAAGAGTAGCAAAAATAGAAAAAGGAGAAGTAAGCAGAGAGGGGATCATAAGGAATCTATGTGGCCCATTAATACTTTGCCTCCCTATTTTTCTTCTAAATGTCCTTCCTCAGACCCTACTCTTTTACACACACTATAAATGGTATTTACATCCATATACTGTGTTTCTACAGCCTTTAGTCAAACAGTTTCAGTCATAGAGTGTGGACACTCAGTATATATTAAGTGGGGACATACAGTGTCTCTCCTTCATAGCCTGGCTTGTTTCACTCAGCAGAAAATCTTCCATATTCTTCCACTTCCTGTCAAAAGCCAGGATGTTTTTTTGTTTGTTTGTTTTGTTTTTTTTTATGGCTGAATAGTATTCCATAGAGTATATGTGCCATAGTTTTTCTATCCATTCATCTGTTTGAGGGCATTGGGGTTGGTTCCATGACTTAGCAGTGAAAATATTTTATAGTTTTATCAACTGGACTAAGGAGAAATGTTCACCTATTGAAATGTTCATTTTGTATGCTAAATAATGTGATTGACTGTATAAAAGTAAATGAAATTAAAAAGTGTTAAGAAAAGAAAAAAAACACATTTGCCAAGGGGGGAGAAAGGAATCTATGTGGCTCATGTTAATGTATTTGGACATTGTCACTGTGGAGCTAAGGTTTATTTTTAAGGTTAGGATTGACTTGATCCTACATGACTTTTAGGTCTAGCACTTTGGCAGTAATAACGATGTCACAATTTTGTAAGACGTAGAGGACAAAGCATTAAACTAAGAAACACAGATATGGTCTGTTGCCTGTGGATTATGTCATGTATAGTATTCTCAACTCACCTGGTGTGTGCTGTGTATCACGTTGGGTAAAATTTCTTTACAATATGTATAGCAATTGAATGTATAAATAATAATAAATAACAAAAAGAGAGAATTGTAAGTGTTACCAACTCAAGTAATGATAAATGTTTGAGATGATAGGTATGGTGATTATTGTGATTTCATATTTTCTTATTGTATTCTTAAACCAAAAATCACATTGTTCTTCCACAATTATGTACAATTGCTATAGGTTAATAAAAATGTTTTTAAAAATAAATGAATAAATAAAAATAATGTGCTATATAATAAAATATATTAAATTGGCAAAAAAAAAGCTAAAATATCCACACATGACTAACAAGTCTGACTATACTAATTAACTCTACCTAATAAATCCCTATAGTTTATATCCAGTCTTTCCGCTCAAGTACTGGAGAACTTTCTTTCCTCTTAAAGTAATACAACAAATTAAATGAAAAAGGTATAACCAGAAATAAAATAACTATAAAAACAGAAAAGATACTATATTTAGAAAATTCTAAGAAAGTGGGAACCAGCAGGTGGTGTGGTGGTTAAGGCGCTGGACACTCCCACATGGTCGACCACAATTCAGGTCCCGAACCTGGTGGCTTGCTTTTTCACTTTCTCTCTCTCTCTCATTCTTTCTCTGTCTCTCTCTGGTCAAATTAAAATGAATGAATGAATAAATAAAGTTAGATAATTCTTTCAAAAAATTTAGAAAATTCTAAGAAAGTAACTTTAGAGATGTTTGACAAAGTCTCTGGTGCAGTGAGGCAAGAAGTCATTAATGATCTCTAGACTTAACCTGAATATATGTTGATGATATTACATGGACACTAAGAAATAGATGAAATGATGGTAGCAAAATGGTAACTATTTAGGGACAATAGAGGTGCCTATGAAACGTTCCTGAGTAAGTTATGTGACAGCCCAGCACTAAATGAAAGTGCGGGACCCTTCTGTGCACAGGGCCATGTGTGACAACACAGGTGGCATGTCTGTGAAGCAGGTTCACCAGTGGACAATAGAACACATGGCTGTGACTCTCAGGGAGCATACTAGACTGAAGGACAGGTTAAAAATCAACAGTGCCCTCTGCGATACATGAAGTAAAGAGAGAGCTGAGAGCTCATACAAAAGAATACCCTGGAATGCTATATTTTCAAGGTAAGAAAAACAGTAAAGGAGACAAGAAGCAGAGGTTGGAATGAAAGAAAATTATCTAAAAAAGCAAAGCAGGAAT
>NW_006209541.1:848463-851622 GCF_000334495.1 Tupaia belangeri chinensis
ATATATATACACATATATATATTCAAAACTAGAAATGGAAAATTATTGATAATTACATGCATGATTAAGCCACTATGCAGTATATTCTGGATGGAAAATCACATTTTGTCACATTGCTGTGACAATGCTTAGGGAATGCATGTAAATTAATTAAGTTAAAAAATGTTTCAGAAAAAAATGCAAGCTATTTTTCTTGAAATTAAAAAAAATGCATTAAAATACCTATTTGATGACTGTAGTAAGCTATATAGCCCCAGCTAGGTGCTGCTTTATAGTATGTTCATTCTACTTACTGAGATTTATGCCTATTGTCAGACTTGTGTTCATGGATATGTATATATCAGCTGTGCATGCTATTCAAAATATTTAGATTAATTAAGATCTTTAGTGAATCAATGAAATGTGGGGGTAGGGTGAGGCACAGAAAGCAACCATAGATATCAGAGACAATATGGGAGGAGGGTGGGAGATTGTAGAGGGTCAGAGATAGGGAATCAAGGATGGAAGGGACCAGCAGTTAGCATAATGGCTATGTCACTGGACTCCCATGTAGTAGACCACGGTTCGAGTCCTGGACCTGGTCACTTGAACTCATGCCGGGTACATGTGCGTACATGCCCAGGATCACGGGGAGGGGTGGGGTGGAATGGAGGAGAGGGGAATGCAGCGTGGTCATCCCCCTGGGGGGTAATTTCTTGCTTCCTGTTTCTCTGTCTCTCTCTCTGTTTTTCTGGCGGGCACATGTGCCCTATAGCAAGAACCTCTCAAAAAGAAAAAAAGGAAAAAAGAAAAAAAGAAAGGATGGGAAAAAAAGTAAAATATACAGAAAACAAGAAATGGAAAATTATTTTTTGATGATAACACGTATGTTGACGTGCTTGATTGAGCCAATATACAATATATTCTGGATGGAAAATCTCATTTTGTATGCTGTAATGATGTACAGTGAATGAATATAAATAAATTCATTTAAATAAAAAAAAGAATTTTATAGACAGATGAATGGTTGTTGAGAAATATACAAGGATGTGGAGCATGGTTATAAGGGAATGAATAATTAAGTGTACCTGGAATTCCTTAGCACTATAAAGAGTAGCAAAAATAGAAAAAGGAGAAGTAAGCAGAGAGGGGATCATAAGGAATCTATGTGGCCCATTAATACTTTGCCTCCCTATTTTTCTTCTAAATGTCCTTCCTCAGACCCTACTCTTTTACACACACTATAAATGGTATTTACATCCATATACTGTGTTTCTACAGCCTTTAGTCAAACAGTTTCAGTCATAGAGTGTGGACACTCAGTATATATTAAGTGGGGACATACAGTGTCTCTCCTTCATAGCCTGGCTTGTTTCACTCAGCAGAAAATCTTCCATATTCTTCCACTTCCTGTCAAAAGCCAGGATGTTTTTTTGTTTGTTTGTTTTGTTTTTTTTTATGGCTGAATAGTATTCCATAGAGTATATGTGCCATAGTTTTTCTATCCATTCATCTGTTTGAGGGCATTGGGGTTGGTTCCATGACTTAGCAGTGAAAATATTTTATAGTTTTATCAACTGGACTAAGGAGAAATGTTCACCTATTGAAATGTTCATTTTGTATGCTAAATAATGTGATTGACTGTATAAAAGTAAATGAAATTAAAAAGTGTTAAGAAAAGAAAAAAAACACATTTGCCAAGGGGGGAGAAAGGAATCTATGTGGCTCATGTTAATGTATTTGGACATTGTCACTGTGGAGCTAAGGTTTATTTTTAAGGTTAGGATTGACTTGATCCTACATGACTTTTAGGTCTAGCACTTTGGCAGTAATAACGATGTCACAATTTTGTAAGACGTAGAGGACAAAGCATTAAACTAAGAAACACAGATATGGTCTGTTGCCTGTGGATTATGTCATGTATAGTATTCTCAACTCACCTGGTGTGTGCTGTGTATCACGTTGGGTAAAATTTCTTTACAACATGTATAGCAATTGAATGTATAAATAATAATAAATAACAAAAAGAGAGAATTGTAAGTGTTACCAACTCAAGTAATGATAAATGTTTGAGATGATAGGTATGGTGATTATTGTGATTTCATATTTTCTTATTGTATTCTTAAACCAAAAATCACATTGTTCTTCCACAATTATGTACAATTGCTATATGTTAATAAAAATGTTTTTAAAAATAAATGAATAAATAAAAATAATGTGCTATATAATAAAATATATTAAATTGGCAAAAAAAAAGCTAAAATATCCACACATGACTAACAAGTCTGACTATACTAATTAACTCTACCTAATAAATCCCTATAGTTTATATCCAGTCTTTCCGCTCAAGTACTGGAGAACTTTCTTTCCTCTTAAAGTAATACAACAAATTAAATGAAAAAGGTATAACCAGAAATAAAATAACTATAAAAACAGAAAAGATACTATATTTAGAAAATTCTAAGAAAGTGGGAACCAGCAGGTGGTGTGGTGGTTAAGGCGCTGGACACTCCCACATGGTCGACCACAATTCAGGTCCCGAACCTGGTGGCTTGCTTTTTCACTTTCTCTCTCTCTCTCATTCTTTCTCTGTCTCTCTCTGGTCAAATTAAAATGAATGAATGAATAAATAAAGTTAGATAATTCTTTCAAAAAATTTAGAAAATTCTAAGAAAGTAACTTTAGAGATGTTTGACAAAGTCTCTGGTGCAGTGAGGCAAGAAGTCATTAATGATCTCTAGACTTAACCTGAATATATGTTGATGATATTACATGGACACTAAGAAATAGATGAAATGATGGTAGCAAAATGGTAACTATTTAGGGACAATAGAGGTGCCTATGAAACGTTCCTGAGTAAGTTATGTGACAGCCCAGCACTAAATGAAAGTGCGGGACCCTTCTGTGCACAGGGCCATGTGTGACAACACAGGTGGCATGTCTGTGAAGCAGGTTCACCAGTGGACAATAGAACACATGGCTGTGACTCTCAGGGAGCATACTAGACTGAAGGACAGGTTAAAAATCAACAGTGCCCTCTGCGATACATGAAGTAAAGAGAGAGCTGAGAGCTCATACAAAAGAATACCCTGGAATGCTATATTTTCAAGGTAAGAAAAACAGTAAAGGAGACAAGAAGCAGAGGTTGGAATGAAAGAAAATTATCTAAAAAAGCAAAGC
>NW_006209541.1:851887-880622 GCF_000334495.1 Tupaia belangeri chinensis
TGTGGAAAACAGGAAAGATAGCAGGTAGCAGGTGTCAGGGAATATACTAAAATGAAAATTCAGAAGTAAGCTTGAGTAAGTAATTAGAAGCTACTGGTGATCCTGGCTACATCAAACACAGTAGAAAGAGAGAGAGAAATGACACATGGCTCAATGCAACTGCAGAAATGAGAGTAATGCCCTTATGCCTTGGAATACACATAAGTGTCAATGCCATGTTTTTTTTAAAAATGGAGGAACAAAGATGGCTTAGTATACTGGTGAATAAACTTTTTCAAAGCATCTTCTTTGCTTTAGAAAATATATATGCTTACTTCAAAATATATAAATAGTAAACATTTGCTAGGAATGAGTCTTCTTGTGGAGAGGTTTTTGCCTTAGGGTGCGTACACTCACCAGGGAAAAGAGAAAGACAGAAACAGTGACAGAGAAAGTGAAAAATCGCTCCCAGGGGGAATGTCCACTCCAAAATCCCTTCTCTGTTCTCCTGGGATCTTGGGCATGCACACACTCATACCTGGTGTGATTTTCAAGCCACTGGGTCTAGGACTCGAGCTGTGGTTGTCCATCTGAGAGTCCATCCATGTAACTGCTCACCTTAGGAATGGCTCTTAGGGCCATTTTGAGTGACTATATGAAGGCATAAAATTTTAACTTCCTGAGAAAATACCAAGTCTAAGTGACAGACTTGGCAAGGCTCTCTCTTCTCCAATTGAATGCCAATACTCCAAGAGCCAAAACTGAGTCTAGAGAGAAGGTTTACTTCTATGAACTTCATAAGAAATGAGTTTATGTAATCTTATGGCCACTTTATTTTTATTCCGAGTTGGTTAAGAAAATTTTTTTTATGTGACCCGAATTTCAGTTGATGTCTTCTCATATTTTATTTTTATTTACTTATTTATATGTTTGTTTTTAAAGTTTCCAGAGGGTGCATGTGTTCACCAGAGATAGAGAGACATAGAGGAAGAGAAAAAGGGAAAGCGCCCCATGAGGTCTAGTTATGCTGCAATAACTTCTCCATTTCTCCCTCTTTTCAGGATTTTGTTCACATTCACACATGTCTCATGTGGTTTTCACGTTATTAGGACCAGAATTCATATTGAGTTAAACTCCCCTTGAGTCCTAGATTTTATTTTATTATCAGCAGAACTTTTCATTTATATATATATATATATTAAATGAGTTGTGAAAATCATGAAATGATGGTCATAAAAATTTTGTGCCAAGAATTTGATGCCAAAAGCAACATTAAGTTGTGACTTGCTATTTTATTTCAAATACAAAGAAAAATTAAATTCTTGATGCCAGTAAATGTTGGGGTTGTTCTTAAAAACAGCATGTTCATTTTAATGGAAAGATCATAATATCTAAATGGGATAGGTCTTTATAGTCATACTGTCATTTTATATTTTTTTATCCACAGTTCACTTTCTATTGAGGGGTGGGGAATTGAAATATGAAGAATTAGATTCTACGGGACCAGCTGCCAGCTGTTAGCATAATGGCTATGTCGCTGGACTCCCACGTAGTCGACCGCAGTTCACATCCCGGATCCGATGGCTTAAAACTCACGCAGGGAGCGTGTGCGTGCGTGCCCAAGATCCCGAGAGGAGAATGGAGGAGAAGGGATTGCGGTGTGACCATCCCCCCTGGGGGGTGATTTCTCACTTTCTGTCTGTCTGTCTGGTGAGTGCACGTGCCCTATAGCAAAAACCTCTCAAAAAAAAAAGAAAAAAGAAAAGAAAAGAAAAAGAATTAGATTCTTATACAAGATGAAAAAAACTAGATTTTAAAATTAATTTCATTTTCTCATGTTATCTGCAGTTATACATTTTATTTAAAAAAATTACATCATGTGATATCTTATGTGAGCTTCATTGTTGCCAGAAAAACTAGACATTTCTTATTAAGTTAATTTAACAGAAGAAGATGTTCAGACAGAGAGTCAAAATGCCAAAGGGCATATGAATAGCTAAAGGTCAAGAATGGAAATCTCTACCTTTTGGCTAAATATTCTTTCATCTGTAGAATGCTCCTCAGGCACTTATTTTAGCATTCTTCCTAATCGTATTTTACCAGAATAATCCTCTTTCTTGCCCTAATATTCTGCTAGGAGAAAAGGTCATAGAGGTGGGGCAGAAATAAAGAGAAAGAGGACTTCATAATTTCCCAACTTAATAACTTGTGACTTGATTTTAGAGGTGATTAAATTAAAGATTCTAATAATCTTGTTGCACATGCTCCCATTATACATCTCAATCTAAACTGAGAAAAAACAAAGTGAGGACAATGTTTGCCTCTGTTTGCTACAGAATCAAAACTTGAAATTTTTGTGGAGTTTGTGTAAGACTGTAATAATTTGACAAATTCAAAAAAATCATTGATTGATAAGCAAATAATTAAAATAGCCATGTAGTAGCATATTATTAACAATAAAAAGGAAGGAAGTACTTGTACATATTATAACAGAGATGAACATACTAAATACTACTTAGTCTGTTTTAATGTTGCAAACAGAAATACCTGAGCCTGGGTGATTTTATAGAGAAGATAGAGGTTTATTTACAAATTCATGATTCTTTTTTTTAAATTTTTGCTTTTAATTCATTAATTTACATTCATTCACTGAACATTGTCACAGCATACAAAATGTGATTTCCTATCCAAAATATGCTGCATAGTAGCTTAATTATACATGTTATCGTCAATAATTTTCCATTTCTAGTTTCATGTATATGTATATATATTTTCCCCCTATTTCTAACCCTCTGCCATTTTCCACCCTCCTCCCACACTATCTCAGGCCTCACCACCTCCCAAGATCAAATTTGAAAACATGAAACTTTGGGAGTCAAACTGATCTAAACTATAACAAACTTCGTGACTTGAAATGGTGAAATTTGTGGTATGTGAAACATTTTTTAATTTACTTTCTAAATTTAAAAAGAAAAGAAAAAGAAAATAATTTGAGATGTAGGCACTTACTGATTATGAAAATTCTTCATTCACTGATTCTCATGTATATATCAGCCCAACAATGGGCATGTTGAGAATGCATACTACACGCCTGAGATGTAAATCAAGGGTCAGCTCTGACCAGCTAACCCCATAGTATCTGAAGACCTAGGTTTCAACTTCCGTTCCATGAAATTGACTATAGTGTGTAATTATTTTCTGTCCAATATTTATACATGTTTCCAGAATGTTTCTTTCTAATAGTAGCTTGTATCTTAAGTATATAATTTTCATTTTAACTAGTGAATGTTTAAATAGGCCCATAATTCTATATGTACTATTCTTCTCACACTGTGTTGGCTACTTGTAAATTCCTTATGCTCTAACAAAGCAATGTCAGAAAGTATTTGAGCATAGTGGACATCAGGGAAAGTTTTGAAAAATGGAGGTTGTCTGAGGGAGGACTTCAAAAACTTCGTGGAAAATGGGTATTATGAAAAAACATGTGCAGTAGAAAATTCTTTCTACACCAAAATAAACTTGTACTTTAATTCTATTTTTCACAAATATTTTGAAGACCCTTGGAATAGCTCCATAGAGGAAATAACATCATATTGAAGATTAGGTACCAGTGCTTAGTTTGTGGAGATTTTTTTCACTTATTTTGAATAACCATCCCTCCCTCTTTTCTCTGCTCTGCTCTTTGAAGTTGTCCTTCACAAATTCCTGTTATTTTTAAAGCAGCATAGCTAAGATATTTTGTTCTTTGTTTTGTTATTGTTCATATGCCCTGGTTCCAATGTGCCCATCAAGTTAATTCTCTAAGAAAAGATGGTTTTCTTCTGCAACAAAAATTTTGAATGAAGCTATAAAAATAGTTTTGTATTATTTGGTATTATTACTACTAACCCAATACACAGGTTGTCTTAATTTTATCTCCATTAAAACAAAGTAATCAACAATTTGAATACTAATCATTTGAATGGTCATCAAAAGAGGTATATTCTATTTAGACCTATAATTAATATTTCTTAAATGTTCTACCAAGGGCTGGATGGTTGCACAGCAATAAAACACTATGTTCTGTGAGGCTGTCCTACATGGGAATGTTCTGAGTTCACATCTGCAGTCCTTCCTGAATACCAAGCATGTACCCGTGGCCCAGCCCAGGGCTGGTTGAGGCTGGGACTGAATGATGATTTCAAAACCCCAATGAAGGTGCCTGCTTCTCTCTTCTTTGTTCATGACATAAATAGGAAAAAAAAGAAAAAGAGGTACTATATCATCCTACCGAAAATGAGACATCTAAAGCAGAGTAGCATGAAGCATCTCACAGAAAGGAATTAATGAATTAGAAAATAAGAAAAAGGACCAACTCCATGGTACATGGTACATGCTGTATGTGGTATCATGCTGCTCAAGCAAAGCTAGATTCACATGAAGACCACAATTTCGTTTTTCCAGTTGCCTTGTACACTCCAGGCTCTCATGATCCTGGCTAGCTGGGAAGGCTTGCAGGGAGCTGTGAATCTCTGTGTGAGAAACTGTTGGGACCAGCAGTTAGCGTAATGGGTATGTCGCTGAACTTCCATGTAGCCGACCGCGGTTCGAGTCCCGGACCTGGCGGCTTAAACTCTCACTGGGCGCATGTGTATGCATGAAGATCCTGAGAGGAGAATGGAGGAGAAGGGATTGTGGTGTGGCCATGCCCCCTGGGGGTGATTTCTCGCTTTCTATCTCTCTGTCTCTCTCTGTCTTTCTGGCGAGTGCACGTGCCCCATAGCAAAAAACCTCTAAAAAATAATAAATGAAAGAAAGAAAGAAAGAAAGAAAGAAAGAAAGAAAGAAAGAAAGAAAGAAAGAAACTGTTGAAGGTGCTTTTCTCTCTCTCTTTCTCTGTCCCTCATTCTCATGAAAGAATCTAAAAAAAAAAAAAAAAAAAAAAAAAGGTTGTCTAATGTTCATGGAGTGTTTTTGTTAATTGTATGCCAGAAAAATTTTGGAATTTTCAAAAAATTTCACCCTTTTTTGAAACATCTTTGGCTTAATTTAAACTGGAGAAAACAACCCATACTTTAGAATTTCTCCAATTCCCTATCCTAAACATCTCTACAGGGTTTGATGAATTATTCATTTATTTATTTAATTTATTATGAATTCCATAGTCCTATAGATTCATCTGAAACATATTAATATTTATGCAAATTTTCTGATTTGTTTCCATCATTCCATTCTCTCATCAGAGACCCTTATTTATGACAAAATTGAGTCCTAAGATTTTTGTAACCTCCTCTCTCTTATTCAGTGTAGATATACTATGGCTTCCTTATCTTCTTGATCTTTCTATTGCTTAGGAAATCCTACTGTATCTTTACTCTTTTGTTAACTACTAGCAGAATTTATTATACATCTCACTATTAGCTAACACAAATGTCTACCCTTTATGTTCAATTCTCCTAGGAGAAAATTTCCCACCCTTTTATCAAGTTCCATATAAATGTCAATTTCATATTTTGTCAGTAGTACTGTATTTTATTTTTTCCTTTTTAAAACTTATCAGGGCCAGCAGGTGACATAGTGGTTAAGACAATAGATTCCCACATGGTTGACTGTGGTTCAAGGCCTGGACCCAGAAGCTTGAATGAATCATGCCAGACATGTGTTCTTGCTTGCCCAAATTCCCAGAGGTGAATAGAAGAGAAGGGATTGTGGTCTGGCCATCCCTCCAGGGGTGATTTCTCCTTTTCTCTTTCTTTGTATCTCTTTGTGTCTCTGATAAGTACACATGCCCTATAGCAGCAAGTCTCTCAAAAACAAACACAAATCTTGTTAATTTTTTCTCTTAGTTTGGCTGTAGAGAGTGTGTGCTTATTGGAGAGAGAGTGACAGAAGGAGAGAGAGCAAGAGAGAGAGAGAGAGAGAGAGAGATAAAAAAACACCAGTCAAAGGGGTTTCCAAGCTGCAATCCCTTCTTCTCCATTCTCCTATCAGGATTTGGGCATGCACACACACACGCCCAATATGTTTTTTCTAGTCACTGCACCTAGGATGAAGCTATTGGCCAGATGGGATCCAGTGCCTTAACCTCTGCTGCACCTGCTGGGCAAAGCTCACTTATCTTTTTATGTGGCATTTTATTTTTTTCTATTTTACTGGGTGATATATGCAAGTAATTAATTGAAAAATGTATATGAATCATAAGTTTTCTAAGTACTTCCCCTACTGAAAATGCCGTTAGTTTGTTATCATGAATCTTACTTTCTCTTGCTGTACAATTCTAAGTTGAAAGCAATTTTCTGCAGAAATTCATGGACAATGTTTCATTATTTTTCATATTAAGTATCTCAGCAGGCTTTGAAATTTTATCTAAATATGCATATTTTAATCTATTCAATGTACTCTGTACTTAATGGACATTTCTAATGAGATGACTTTTTATTTATTTATTTTAGATTATGGGCAGTATTACTATACTGTTTCTTAACTTTTATTTTTTTACGTCTCTTGTAGAGACCTCAAACAAATGAAATTCAGTAGTTTTCCTTCTAGTAATGTACGGCTGTAAGCCTAATTCTCTCTCGTGGAATATGGGTAGCCAAGTTGTGCAGCCAGTTTTTTAACTGAAAGAATATCAGAGCACCTATATGCACTTCTTATTGGTGCCTTGTCTTCCTCTTGGTTCATGGTAATGACAGGGAGGTCTTGTCTATGGCAGAGCCACCACCAGCATGGGTGTCAGAGTGACCAACAAAGAACCCTCCATCCCTACACATAAGAATAACCCCTGCCCGAGAACATGCAAGCAATATGTCACCTAAACCACTGAAATGCTGAGAAATACTTGTTCTACATCCCGATCTACCATAACAATATACCTTCTCTTGTTGTGTGTGTCAAACAAGTAGATTTTCTGGTATTCTCTTTTTACATGTATTTACATATCCTTTATATTTCTATAATGTTTACAGTATTCCCATGAGAAGTCTTTGAGTTAGTTTATTTGCTTACTAATTTTCAAACTGTCTATTCTTCTCTTTTTCTTTAATAGTGAACATTTTATTTCTAAGAGTTTTAGTTAAGTTTTTCTAAATCATCTCTTCTTCCTTTTGGGATATGATATCTTAGCTATACGCTGGAGACTAATTATACGTTGTGAAGTCTTTTGTTTCTTAATAACAACCATTTGTCCATGTTTTTTCTATAGGGACTTGGTTTATCTTTTTATTTGTCCTTTCTTAATTGCTTTCTGTTTTATATTTGGTGATTTTTGTTTCTATATTTGTCTTTCATTTTCTTTTTCATTTTTTTTTTAATTGCTAGAGGTTGTGTGTATGCACTTGAAGGAGAGAGAGAGAAAAAAAGAGGGAGAGGAAGAAAGGATCTGCCGACGGGCATAGTCACATTGTAGTTCCTTCTCTGTTTCTTTGTCTGGTCGGGATTTAGAGCACACCCACACACAAGACTGAAGCATTTTTCAAGCTGCTGGGGCTGGGAGTTGAACCACAGTTAGTCATGTGGGACCTGACTCCCTTTACCATTCAGCTATGGGACCAGCCCTGTATATTTATTTTTCTATTTGAGATACCCTGTTAGCCTCTCTTGTGCATACATTGTCCCCTTATTCAAAGTTTACCTCTAAAGATTCTATAAAAGGAAATGTGTATGTTGCCAACAGACTTGCACCATTATAGTATCTTCTAGGTTTTGGCAGTTTTCATTGTGCTAAGTGTTTTCACACATTTATTGGAAAACAGACCTGTTTTTCTGTCCAAGGACCTATACTCACTCTTCCAGCTTGAGGTTTCTACACCTTGAATATTCACTGCTAGCGCAATAAAGGACAATATATCATGCAGAAACCATTGCAAGATATGACAAATAATCCAGAATGTTACGATAATTGTCTGAGGGCTCTTTCTGCCCAGGATTAAAAAAAAAAATTATCATTGATTTTGTGAAATCTGTTGACAAAATCATCTCTCTCATAATAGTCTTCCATTGGCTATCCCATGTATCTAATAATTAATTATGTTTTTCAAATATTTTAATCAGAATTGGGATACATTCTTGTTTTTCATAGATTTTATGACATTTTACTTTTGATATCCTATTTTCTGCAATTAGAAATTTTGGTGTGATTTTAAAATAGATATCTCTTTTTGCTCAATTCATCATTTTTGTCCAGTTTCTTTTTGGGAACTTTTCAATGTCAAAGTCAGGCAGCAGCACTTCTAAACAATCCTGCTTTTTCTTGTTCAATCATAAGAGAATTGATCTTTTCTCAGAAATGAAAGAATTAAACACAAATCCACTAATGACTGTGTAGATGGGACCACTGTTTTTGTTTCATTTTGTTTTGTTTTGGACTTTTAATGAAATTGAGAAAGAAAGATCAAAAGAGAGAGAGAGATTTTGACAGGGTTTCACAGTTGCAATTTTCTGCTCCAACTTTCTATTTAGCTAGGATTACAAATGTGCACCACCTTGCCAAGCCTATTCAGGCTGACACTGGATCCAAATTGAGTCTTCTATGTGTAGCCAGCATCATAAGACTGCATGCTACCACTTGCACCACCATGACTGGGTCTATGAGATCAATTTTTGTTTTTAATTGTCAGAGAGCATGTGTGCTCTCCAGAGAAAGAGAGAATCACCCCTAATAGGGTACAGTCACACCATAATCCCTTCTCCTCCATTTCTCCATCCTGTCAAGATTTGGGGCCTGCATGCACACCCACCTGGCATGTGTTCTAGCTGCCCAAGTTGGAATTCAAACCACTATTGGCCATTTGAGAACTGGATGCCTTAACTAGTAGGCTATGGGTACACCCCATAGGACCAATCTTAAATATCAGTCAGTTTTCTATAAACTAGTACAAACTCATTCAGTAGAAGTTGCCTACTTTATGAAGATATATTCTACCTATCATTCAATCAACTGCATTGGAAGCACTGATACTTCTGTGCACCTTTAATCTTACATAGGGACAATTTGGATACATTTAACTAATGTTAGCAAATATTTTAGCCATTATGTATCTGATTCTATGTTAATTACTTTATGTACACTACTTCACAACTATTACTGCATCTCAGTCTCTTGTTTTTATTTCACAAAGGAAGATGTTGAGCCATAGAGCACAAGTAATTTATCCAAGATCACATAAACCAGTGACAGCATTTGAATTCAAGTTTAAGAGACTTCAAAGTGCAGTTTGATCACTGTGGTACATCGTTTCATTGTACCAGAAAACAGCATATTGCTATATCGTTTCCCAAGCATTTGTCCACTCTTCTGATAAACCAAATGCACAGTCTTTATTTCAATAATAAAGAATTAATTGTTGATTCTGTTTGCAATCTGAAATGAAAGAATCAACTAGCACAGTCTAAAAGAAAGAACGAAATGATGTATTTAAAATGCTAAGCATAGGAGCTGACAGATAATACACACTTGGTAATTGTTGGACAATTAAACCCTCTCATGTGGTTCACTCAGAAGGGCCTCATTCTTAACCATTATCACTTAGTTAAATTTTCATTCACAAACTGAATTGACAAATTTCATGTTCAGCATTTACTGAGATGTTTTTAGAGTGAGAATATTACCTCTGAACCAAAATAAAATCTTTACTGGTAAAATTTCTTGTTGGAACCAGCAGATAATGTAATAGTTATGTTGCTGGACTCCCACATAATTGACTGCAGTTTGAGTCAATCCAGGGGATTAAAACTCATGCTGGGCACATGTGCATGTATGCCCAAAATCCTGAGAAGAGAGTGGAGGACAAGGGATTGTGATATGGCCGTTCCCTCTGGGGAATGATTTCTCATTTTGTTTCTGTCTCTCTCCATTGAATGCATGCACCTTATAGCAAAAATATCTCTTAAAAATATAAATTTTGAGGACCAGCAGTTAGCTTAATGGCTATGTCACTGGACTCCCATATAGTCGACCATGGTTCAAGTCCTGGACCCGGTGGCTTAAACTCACGCCAGGCATGTATGTGTGCATACCTAAGATCTCAAGAGGAAAATGGAGGAGGAGAAGGGATTGTGGCATGGCTAGCCCCTTGGGGAGTGATTTCTCACTTTCTGTCTCTGCCTCTCTCTATCTTTCTGCCAAGCATACATGCCCTAAAGCAAAGAAACCTCAAATACCTCAAATATATACATATACATGTATGTGTGTGTGTGTGTGTATATATGTGTGTGTGTGTGTGTGT
The DNA here is from genome assembly GCF_000334495.1 of Tupaia belangeri chinensis. Classification (NCBI taxonomy): domain Eukaryota; kingdom Metazoa; phylum Chordata; class Mammalia; order Scandentia; family Tupaiidae; genus Tupaia; species Tupaia belangeri. The sequence goes on from NW_006209541.1 coordinate 862,072, forward strand.
ATTTCAGGGCCGGCAGGTGGCGTGGTGGTTAAGGGCATTGGATTCCCACATGGCCGGTTGCAGTTCTAGTCCTGGAACCAGTGACTTAATTTGTGTGTGTGTGTGTTTCTCTCATTTTTATTCTGTCTCTCTTGTCAAATTAAACTAAGTAAGTAAGTAAATAAAGTTAGATAAAACAATTGTTTAAAAATATTTCTTGCTATTTTTCTACTTTTTAAATTCCCAACATGTAGAAAATGCAAAATTTGAATTCACATTTCTGGACTAAATGTTAGTACAGTCTCTGATAACCTTGGCTAGTTCATACCAAGATATGCATACAGTATTCTGTGAAAACTTTACTACACTTTTAAATGCATAAATAGTGTGTGTACTTTTTTCTAAAGCTTAATGTAATATACAGTGCTTTAGTTATCTTAAATATCTTCAAGCATTGCATTCGTTACTAGTGAGATAACGTTAGACAGAGATAATCAAATAAATAATATTTTTAAATTCTTTAGTCTTTAAACCTTCCACTTTGCTGATTAGACAGCTCTATAATTCTTCCTCTGCTACCCTTCCTTTGCCTAAGTTCCATGGTGCCTTGGTGACTGAGGCTACACAAGCAAACAGAATGTAAGTTCAAATCATAAACTGATAACCTAGAGCATCTCATAATTTCTCTAATTATACCAAAAAGATATCTCCTAAGTCATATAATCATGGTTTAATGTGGTACCCTTCACATTTCTATTTGTGTGGAGTGCTATCTCTAACCACCTGTCATTTGGTACTTAAATTGAAATGTAAATCATTATTGCCACGTTAGCTATTTATTTGTGTGTGTTGCATGAATAAACAGCAATTCTGAATTCAAACATTTCTGGCAGGACTTGATATCAATAGAAAAGCAATCTTAAGTGTACAGTGAGGCCCAGCTGCACAATAGAGCAATAACCTGCAACACTGGAAGCCATATGAAAGATTGGGGTTTGGTTCTTGAGTCAAAATGTCTGTGCCGTGTGTGTGTGTGTGTGTGTGTGTGTGTGTGTGTGATCCTAGCTGGCTGGAAAGACTGAGAAGAGGATCATAGGATGAAACCCTGTTAAGGGCGTTCATCTGTTTCTCTGTCTCTTTCTCACTCTCACTCATGAAAGCGAAACAGACTTTAGAAAAAAAGTTTATTGAGAAATAAGTCAAATAGCATTTACTTAAGGGTCTCAATATTTTGCTTGTATATAAGAAGGGCATATAATATACAATACCACATCTGATGTCAGAAAGCTAGAAAAAGATAGTCTGTAGAGTAGGAATTGCAATACACTTTCCAAATGAAGTATTATCATATTGTTCTACCCAGTATCCTCGTGATTCTGATTTTTCTTGAGGAAATTCCAAAGCGTAAGTGGAGAGCATTGTGATTTTTTTAAAAAAAATGCTACCTCAATGCTTAATAATGTATTTCCCATTTATTTTTAATAGCACATTGTGGTTCTGCTAACAAATAACAACTTTACTGAAGATTCTCTTTTCACATGTTTTGCTCACTTACTTTTTTTGGACCCAGGTGGCTAAGTGAATTATTAATTAATTAATTTGTTTGTTTGTTTGTCTGAATGGAGAAATGGCATGCTTCCTAATTTCTTTGGGTTCTGAGAATGTTTTGAGTTTTATTTTTGAGATGTAAGTAGAAAACTATGACCTTTGAAAAGGATAAGAGAGAAAGAGAGCATATCAATAATCATTTGTTTTATCTACCTGAGCCAGGTTCTCCTACAAAGGAACCATTCTACTAAATCCCATAGGTTCATACCAGCACATTCTACCCTGGTAAAATTACTGATTGTGAATATAATTTTTTTCACATGATGGTGATTACATTTATTTCACTATTTTTCCAATCTTTTCTTACATTACCATATCTATTTATCAAAAAAAATTCTTTAGAATGGGTAGAGAAAATAAAATTGTCTCCATTGCATACAATAAAATTATGTAGGGCTAGCTTCATAGCCTACAGCCAGCTCCACAGCCTACTGGTTAAGGCAGATTGCGGTTCAAATCCTATCCCTAGCAGCTTGAACAACACACTGGAGGTATGCGTGTGTGTGCTCCAAATCCTAACAAGATGAAGAAATGGAGTGGGGATTGTGGTGTGACCACACCCAGCAGGAGGAATGCTTTCTCCTTGTCTGTCTATCTCTTTCTCTATCTGGTGAGCACACATACAGATCGTTTGGCAAGTTAAAAACAAAATAACCTTTAAGACCAAAGAGGCAAAGTTAATCAGAGCTAATAAATCTGTCTAGTCCAATGTGCTAGGTGATATCTTTACTGGATACAATCTGTTGATTGTGGAATCTGCCACAGGTAACGTTGTGTCCAGGACACAGCCACTGTTTCTTAAATAGCCATAAAATGAACTGGGTTATGAAGGCCTGAACTTGAGACCCCCATATCCACACCACCCCATCGCAATTCATGGCTCATCATCTGTGCAACCTAGCCAGGAAGATTCATTTACCCGAGTCTTCCAAGTCCTTCATTTTTAACTTCTATTGTCATAAAATCATTGCACAGCTCGACTCATATTCTGACAATGTAGAATATTAAGCTTACTAGATGATAATAGTTTATAATCATAATTTTTTCTTCTAGAATTATATGCTGACTACAGTTACAACCAGTGTCATTTGAATTAATGTTATTTTAACATTTATGCTGTGCTTAATATTATTAAAGCATTTCAGAGTTATTTAGTGAATAGTCCAATATTCACATGAATGGTGGCATTCTTATTATCTGCAGATTCTGTAGATAAACCTCCTGCTTAAGTGAAGAAGAAAGTTGCCTAAGGCAAGTGCCACATTTGTAAAGGAAAACAACTTATTTGGACATGAGGTTGAAGTGCACCCCATTGGAATAAAAGAGCAGTTTTGGGCTTAAAGCCAAATGTTATGTAAAAACCCTCTTTCTACACTGACTGGGGCACAATGCTCATTCCTCATCCTTTGTCTTCCCTCCTCTTTACTTACGATTTCAGTAAAAAACCTTTAAACTTTTTCTTTGATTCCCTACTTAGGAAAATCTCCCTTTTACCAGTCACGAAAGTGTGTGAAGATTATGTCCTAAACTAGCCTGGAAGCTGGTGGTAAAAGATCTGGATCCCATATGGCTGACTGTGTGGTTGGATTCCTAGACCTGGGAGGCTTGAACAACACCACCAGGCACGTGGGCATGTGCACCCAGAATCTCCACAGGATGGAGAATTGGAGGAGAAATAATTGCAATGTGGCCACACCCCACTGGGGTGTGTCTTCTCCATCTTCCTCTCTCTGTCCCTCTTTAGAGAGAACATTCATCCAAAAAAAAAAAGTCATGAAGTGATGGTCTAAGAAGACAGGAGGAATGAGAGTGAGTGGTTGTAGGGCTGCCTCACCAGATACTGTACAAGGAACTGCTTCCTTTTCTTTACTTCCCACCACTAGTGAGTTAGGAAGGTATTTGTGTCATGTGATAGATGGAAGCTCTAGAGCTGAGGAAGATAAGGAGGCTTTCCAAGGTCAAGGTCTGGATGACTCAGTTTTTCTCCACTGCCATGAGCTCGAGCTCATATCATATAGCTTGGATCCTCGAGTCAGCCCTTCTACCAGTGAGTATCCTTTGTGACTAAGAATTTGTCCCTTAAGTGGCAGCAGAGTTTACTTGCTCTATAGCTAATAAATTAGCTTCAAAAATATTTATTAAAATCTCTATTTGAAGCTAGGTGTGTGCTGTTCTATACTGAACTAGAGATTGTTTCTTGAGCAAAGTAGATATAGCCCCACTATTCATGCTAGCTTATACCTGGCCATACTTTTAAGAATTGAGAAAATTAGTAATAGATAATTTAGAAAAATGATAAAGGAAAGTACTCCTACAACACACAAGAACTTTTTTTAGTTTTAAAATTTTTATTTACATTTAATCACTGTACATCTTTATGGAGTACAACGTGGTTTTCTTCCCAGCATGAATACAGTGCATAATAATCTAGTCAAAAACACTACCATACATATTGCCATAGCAGATAACTTTTAAATTTTGGGTCTATTAAATGTGTGTTAGATTTTTCTCTGATCCCTTCCCTCCCACCCCCTGTAATCTACTCCTTATTACCCAAACCCTCCTATACTGTTGCTAGTATCTACAGTTGCCCTGTCTGCCATTACACCTTCCAATTTTTCAGTTTCTGTCATAGAGCATATAGACATTCAGAATATATTGAGCAGGAATATACAACGCCTATCTTTAATAGTCTGGCTTGCTTGCTTAGCATCAATTCTTCCATATTCACCCACTTTGTATGTATGTATGTACATATGTATGTATGTATGTCAGTGTCTCATTATTTTTTATGACTGAATACTATTACACAGAGTACATTTGCCACATTTTTTTTTTTACAATCCAATCCTCTGTTCTTGGACATTTGAGATGATTCCATGTCCTACCAGTTGTAAATAATGCTGCAATAAACATGGATATGCAAGTTTTTTTCTGACTGAGGGTTTTTCTATCATCTGGGTAGATATCTAAGAGTGGAACTACAGGGTTATATGATAGGTCTATTTGTAGGTTTCTGAAGAAGCTCTGTTTAATTCTCTAAAGTGATTGTAGTAATTTACATTCTCCCCAACAGTGTAGAAGAGTTCCCTTTTCACCACAGGCTCTCCAGCACTTATCATTCTTTATTTTTTTAATCTTAGGTGTTCTGACAGGAGTTAAGTGGTAATTCATTGTATTTTTGATTTGCATCTCCCTAATGATAAGAGATGCTGAGCATATTTTCATATGCTTTTTGGCTGTTATATGTCTTCCTTGGGGAGCTGTCTGTTCATCTAATTTGCCTATCTTTAATGGATTGATTATTTTTATTTGATAAGCTGCTTGAGTTCCCTGTGCATACTGGCTATCAGTACATTGTCTGAGGCATGGTTTGCAATTATAGTCCCCACTCTGAGGGTTCTCCCTCACTCTAATTATTGTTTCTTTTGCTGTGCAAAACCATTTTAGCCTAACATAGTCTCACTTGTCTACTTTTGGGATTATTGCCTGTGCCTTGGGGGGATCTTATTTGAGAAATCTTTGACTACTTCAATATCTCCAAGAGTTTTCCCTGTGTTTTCCACCAGTAATTTTATAGCTTGAGGGTTTATGTTTAGATCTTTGACCCATTTTGAGTTGATTTTTGTTAATAGTGAGATATAGGGATCCAGTTTTATTTTTCTACAGGTGGAATCCCAGTTTTTTATCACCATTTCCTAAAGCGATTTTGTTTACCCCACTGGAGTGTTTTGTGTCCATTTTCAAAAGTCAGTTGGCTGTAAGTTTTGGGGTTTATTTCTGGAGTTTCCATTCTCTTCTATTGATCTACCACCTTGTTTTTGTCCCAATAGCATATTGTTTTGTTTATCATAGCTTTGAGATTTATTTTGTGGTCAGAAAGTGAGATGCCTTTGACTTTATTCTTTCTGAACATTTCTTTGGTTATACAGGGACTTTAATGATTTTATTTTTCTATTTCTATGAGTAAATCTCTGATAGTTGGATTGGAATTATATTGAACTTACAGACTAATTTGGGAATAATCAACTTTTTGATTATGTGTGTTTTTATATAACCATTTTATTTTCTTTTTACTTTATACATTTAATCACTTTGTATCATTGCAACTTATCGAATAAATTTTCCCATCATGAATACATTGTATATTGGTCTAGTCAAAGACATTATCTCCTGTCTGTGGAACATGTTTTCCCACTCTTTTGTATCATGTTCAATTTCTTTTTTCAATTTTTCATGTAGAGGTCTTGATCATACTTTTTCTTACTTAGGTAAAAGTCATAAGGAATCTCTTTAGAATTTCAATGGCACAAACACCTATCTTTGTCTAAATATCTTGCTAATTGGGTCTGAGAGCCCGTATTTCTTTTAATGAACAGATGATAAAATATCTTTAAAAACAATTTGATTAAAGAAAAAGTCCCATTTTGTCATATTTTGAAGAGTGTTTTTCTTTTTTCACATAATCTGGTTTTAATTCCTGTGCATGTGTGTTACAATATAGGTATAATGTATATAGCATTTAGGATCAATTTGTTTTTAATTGATTATTGATTCTTTTAATTAATTAATTAAGATTTCAACTCAATCTTCTTTAAAACCTCACTTGAGGAGGTATTTAAATACTTCCAGAAGGTAAGGTTAAGACCATTGGATTTAAATAATCTGAGCTTAATTTCCAATTCCACTGCCTAATAAACTCATGGCAATGAGCAAGTTTCTTATTGCTTAGTGCCTCCACTTTACTCTGAAATTGGATAATGGAGTTGCCTCATAGAGCTATTATCATTTGACAAAACAATATATTAAAACTCTTAGATCAATATATGTAACAAATAAAGCACTCAATGAGAAGTGTGATTAATAAAGAAATAATTCACGATAGAAATACTTATGGTAGAATAGTAAGATATAATCAAAACAGTCATCGATATGAAATGTTGTCATCCAGAATATTTTATATAGTTATTAAAATAGCAGCATTTGTGGGTTTCACAGTGTGTTCATGTTTTATATATTGACATTATTATTTATTAAGTCATTATATTTTAAATACTATTTTCTTTCTTTTCTAAAGAATTATTTTATTTAACTTTAATTATTTATCTATTTAATTTGAACAGAGAGGGACAAAGTGAGTGAGTGAGAGAGAGAGAAAGTGACTAGGCAACTGCCAGGTCCAGGACTCGAACCACAGTCAGCCATGTGGGAGTCCAGTGCCCTTACTTACACCTTTCAGCCCCTCTTTCTTTCTTTTTTATTGCTAGTGTACACATGTATTTGCCAGAAAGACAGAGAAAGAGAGAGCAAGTACACCTGCAAAGGACAAAATCATGTTACAATCCTTTTTCCTCCATTTTTCATCCTGTCAAAAGATGGCACATTCATGCACATATACCCCATGTGTTTTTCAGTCTTCCGAAGCTGAGATTCTAGCCCCAGCCACGTGGCATCCAGCTTTCTATACATAACACTTTGCTATGTATTAACCTCTGTGCTACAGGGATACCTCTTGACATTATTTTCTATTTTTAGTTTTTTATATATGCTCTTATAATAAATTTGTCCAAGAAGTTACCATTATAAATGTATTTCTTCAGGATAAATTTTTAGAAGTGGAACCAGAGCGTCAAAAGCGCTAGTGTAGCAGATACTAGAAAATGTATGTTTATAATAAGGTGAAAAAATGATTTTGTTAATTTAATCTACTATTATCAAACACTGAGTTTAACAAAACTCAGCCTTCAAATTTATGATCTGAATATAACATGACTGTGTTAATACTAAACATGCATTGTGTTTACCACATGATCCAGCAATTGTGCTCCTTGGTATCTGGCCAAAGGAGCTGAAGACTTATGTCCACATAAAAACCTACACACAGATGTTTCTAACAGCTTTATTCATAATTGCCCAAACTTAGAAGCAATCAAGATGTCCTTCAGTAGGTGAATGGATAAATAAACTGTAATCTATCCAGGAAATAGGATACTATTTAGCTCTTTAAAAAATGAGGTATCGGGTCATAAAAAGACATAGAGAAAACTTAAATTCATTTTACTAAGTGAAAAAACTAATCTGAAAAGGTAAACATACTGTATATAATTCCAACTATGTGAAAGGCAACTTATGGTGATGGTAAAAAGATTAGTGGGTGAAGAGATGCTTAAGGGTCAGGGGAAGGGAAGAATAAATAAGAGTACAGAAGACTTTTAGTGCTATAAAACCACTCTATATGAATTTCTAATGTGAATATATTCCGTTATTCAATAGTGAACTCTAATGTAAACTATAAACTTTTGGTGATAATGTCAAAGTAGATTAACTGGCCATAATAGACTTACCTCATTGGTGCAGGGTGGGAGTTTGGGTAATGGGAAGTCTCTATACCTTTGACTCAGTTTCTCTGTGAATCTAAAACTGCCCTAAAAAAATACTGAGGCCCAGATGCAGTGGCATGAATAGAACGAAACCACTGCATGGTAGCTGAGGCTGCAAGGGAAGCCTAGGTTTGGTTCTTGACCAAACTTCAACAGGCCAGGCAAGGTGGTGTGCACAGTGGCCCCAATAACTGAGATGGGGCAGGAGACAATGTCAAAAATACCTGTATTTTACTTTCTCCCTCTTCTAGCACAAAAATAAATAGTTTTTAAAAAGAATGAATGGAGAAAGAATGACAGAATTTTAAAGTTGTTCACTTATATCACCTATCTGAATGATGAGAATAGATTTTTCCAATTTAATGATTTAAAGTAATTTAAGCATTTTCTTTCAAATTCAGTAATATTAAGCAAAAGGAAATATATACATAAAAACTCAGACTTCTAAAGCCATACCTTGATACAATTTTATTTAAAAATTATGCATACATAAATTTTATATGAATATATGTGTGTATATATATATACGTGTGTGTCTGTGTGTGTTTACCACATTTTTAAAATTATGTAAATATATTAAAGACTATGACTGATCTAAAAATAAAAGATGAATAGTAGGAATATGATCAACAATGCATTGATTATATGATATGTGTAAAACAACTCTGCTAGGTATTTGTATAGAAAGACTTATCATATGAAGATTTGTAATCAATAGTGGTAATAAACTTCAGTGGAAAGGGGACAAGGTGAAGTGTCCTACCCTCTCTAGAGATAATATTTCAGAAAACTTGGTGAAGATGGTGCTCACATGATTATGTGTGATGCATTTTAGCTATCCTTTCCACTGTCTAGGAATTCACCTCTTCTACAGGGTGATACACTCTCATTTCGATCTTGTTTTCTATACTACTTGCCATTCTATTATCATATTACTTAGAGTGTATCAGTCGCTTTATTCGTACTGTGTGTGCTTCATTTGTAAATGACATTGTCAAGGCTATTATTGCAGCTGTTTGCAGAATGTCAGAAAGCTGTCAAACCCAGCAGAGTCAAACTGTTTGCAGCAAACAGCAAATGAAACATACTCATAAATGATTAAAGGCACTTCATAAGTGATCCTTCTAAGGAAATGGAAATGTTGTCAGGCTGAGTCATCATCTATCTTCTGCACCTGGATCAAGCCAAAGACAGTTGCTGCTAATAACCAATGAGAGGAATGCTTATTTTTCTAAAGGAAAGGGATGCTCTGTGGGAGGAACATTTTAAACATAGTGTTGTCACATCAAGTGAGGTTACTAGCTTATTTTGAGACTCATTACAGAAACTCTATTTTTGTCCCTTTGGTGACATCCATAAAGAAAATATTTGACCTGAAAATCAACATAAAAGAAGGAGACAACAAAAATAACAAGATGTACATATGTGCCTAAACAGTATTTATTCAAAAAGAACTCACCCACTTGAATATATCTGTTTTATTGACAAGAATAGCCAGTTTTATTGAAAAGTTAATTAAGATTTCAACTCAATCTTCTTTAAAACCTCACTTGAGGAGGTATTTAAATACTTCCAGAAGGTAAGGTTAAGACCATTGGATTTAAATAATCTGAGCTTAATTTCCAATTCCACTGCCTAATAAACTCATGGCAATGAGCAAGTTTCTTATTGCTTAGTGCCTCCACTTTACTCTGAAATTGGATAATGGAGTTGCCTCATAGAGCTATTATCATTTGACAAAACAATATATTAAAACTCTTAGATCAATATATGTAACAAATAAAGCACTCAGTGAGAAGTGTGATTAATAAAGAAATAATTCACGATAGAAATACTTATGGTAGAATAGTAAGATATAATCAAAACAGTCATCGATATGAAATGTTGTCATCCAGAATATTTTATATAGTTATTAAAATAGCAGCATTTGTGGGTTTCACAGTGTGTTCATGTTTTATATATTGACATTATTATTTATTAAGTCATTATATTTTAAATACTATTTTCTTTCTTTTCTAAAGAATTATTTTATTTAACTTTAATTATTTATCTATTTAATTTGAACAGAGAGGGACAAAGTGAGTGAGTGAGAGAGAGAGAAAGTGACTAGGCAACTGCCAGGTCCAGGACTCGAACCACAGTCAGCCATGTGGGAGTCCAGTGCCCTTACTTACACCTTTCAGCCCCTCTTTCTTTCTTTTTTATTGCTAGTGTACACATGTATTTGCCAGAAAGACAGAGAAAGAGAGAGCAAGTACACCTGCAAAGGACAAAATCATGTTACAATCCTTTTTCCTCCATTTTTCATCCTGTCAAAAGATGGCACATTCATGCACATATACCCCATGTGTTTTTCAGTCTTCCGAAGCTGAGATTCTAGCCCCAGCCACGTGGAATCCAGCTTTCTATACATAACACTTTGCTATGTATTAACCTCTGTGCTACAGGGATACCTCTTGACATTATTTTCTATTTTTAGTTTTTTATATATGCTCTTATAATAAATTTGTCCAAGAAGTTACCATTATAAATGTATTTCTTCAGGATAAATTTTTAGAAGTGGAACCAGAGCGTCAAAAGCGCTAGTGTAGCAGATACTAGAAAATGTATGTTTATAATAAGGTGAAAAAATGATTTTGTTAATTTAATCTACTATTATCAAACACTGAGTTTAACAAAACTCAGCCTTCAAATTTATGATCTGAATATAACATGACTGTGTTAATACTAAACATGCATTGTGTTTACCACATGATCCAGCAATTGTGCTCCTTGGTATCTGGCCAAAGGAGCTGAAGACTTATGTCCACATAAAAACCTACACACAGATGTTTCTAACAGCTTTATTCATAATTGCCCAAACTTAGAAGCAATCAAGATGTCCTTCAGTAGGTGAATGGATAAATAAACTGTAATCTATCCAGGAAATAGGATACTATTTAGCTCTTTAAAAAATGAGGTATCGGGTCATAAAAAGACATAGAGAAAACTTAAATTCATTTTACTAAGTGAAAAAACTAATCTGAAAAGGTAAACATACTGTATATAATTCCAACTATGTGAAAGGCAACTTATGGTGATGGTAAAAAGATTAGTGGGTGAAGAGATGCTTAAGGGTCAGGGGAAGGGAAGAATAAATAAGAGTACAGAAGACTTTTAGGGCTATAAAACCACTCTATATGAAGTTCTAATGTGAATATATTTCATTATTCAACAGTGAACTCTAATGTAAACTATAAACTTTTGGTGATAATGTCAAAGTAGATTAACTGGCCATAATAGACTTACCTCATTGGTGCAGGGTGGGAGTTTGGGTAATGGGAAGTCTCTATACCTTTGACTCAGTTTCTCTGTGAATCTAAAACTGCCCTAAAAAAATACTGAGGCCCAGATGCAGTGGCATGAATAGAACGAAACCACTGCATGGTAGCTGAGGCTGCAAGGGAAGCCTAGGTTTGGTTCTTGACCAAACTTCAACAGGCCAGGCAAGGTGGTGTGCACAGTGGCCCCAATAACTGAGATGGGGCAGGAGACAATGTCAAAAATACCTGTATTTTACTTTCTCCCTCTTCTAGCACAAAAATAAATAGTTTTTAAAAAGAATGAATGGAGAAAGAATGACAGAATTTTAAAGTTGTTCACTTATATCACCTATCTGAATGATGAGAATAGATTTTTCCAATTTAATGATTTAAAGTAATTTAAGCATTTTCTTTCAAATTCAGTAATATTAAGCAAAAGGAAATATATACATAAAAACTCAGACTTCTAAAGCCATACCTTGATACAATTTTATTTAAAAATTATGCATACATAAATTTTATATGAATATATGTGTGTATATATATATACGTGTGTGTCTGTGTGTGTTTACCACATTTTTAAAATTATGTAAATATATTAAAGACTATGACTGATCTAAAAATAAAAGATGAATAGTAGGAATATGATCAACAATGCATTGATTATATGATATGTGTAAAACAACTCTGCTAGGTATTTGTATAGAAAGACTTATCATATGAAGATTTGTAATCAATAGTGGTAATAAACTTCAGTGGAAAGGGGACAAGGTGAAGTGTCCTACCCTCTCTAGAGATAATATTTCAGAAAACTTGGTGAAGATGGTGCTCACATGATTATGTGTGATGCATTTTAGCTATCCTTTCCACTGTCTAGGAATTCACCTCTTCTACAGGGTGATACACTCTCATTTCGATCTTGTTTTCTATACTACTTGCCATTCTATTATCATATTACTTAGAGTGTATCAGTCGCTTTATTCGTACTGTGTGTGCTTCATTTGTAAATGACATTGTCAAGGCTATTATTGCAGCTGTTTGCAGAATGTCAGAAAGCTGTCAAACCCAGCAGAGTCAAACTGTTTGCAGCAAACAGCAAATGAAACATACTCATAAATGATTAAAGGCACTTCATAAGTGATCCTTCTAAGGAAATGGAAATGTTGTCAGGCTGAGTCATCATCTATCTTCTGCACCTGGATCAAGCCAAAGACAGTTGCTGCTAATAACCAATGAGAGGAATGCTTATTTTTCTAAAGGAAAGGGATGCTCTGTGGGAGGAACATTTTAAACATAGTGTTGTCACATCAAGTGAGGTTACTAGCTTATTTTGAGACTCATTACAGAAACTCTATTTTTGTCCCTTTGGTGACATCCATAAAGAAAATATTTGACCTGAAAATCAACATAAAAGAAGGAGACAACAAAAATAACAAGATGTACATATGTGCCTAAACAGTATTTATTCAAAAAGAACTCACCCACTTGAATATATCTGTTTTATTGACAAGAATAGCCAGTTTTATTGAAAAGTATATTACATAAGCTTAGTGAGCCATGTTTTTAATGGGTTCATTGACAGCAAAAGATCAAAATCCCAAACAATAATGAAATCCACATTTTGACTTTCACCATTTGAAGATATCAGGGGCCTTAGAAAAAGTGAGTTGCTCAAGATCACATCTAGTTTAATTAAACAGAACAGTTGGTGGTAAACTAATGACCCCCAAACAATATTTTGATGTAAACTTCACTGTGTGCAGACAAAACAGGAAAAGACATTTTTAGATGTGTTTATACATGGATCAAGGAGACAGGTTCAAATCACAGATTTTTAAAATTAGTTTTGTTCCATTTTAATTTACATACAATGAAATTAATCAATTTAAGTATACAGTTCAGTGGGTTTTGACAAATGCATGTCAACACAAACACAGTATAAAGTATTTCCAATAGCTTGAAAATCTCCACTATCATTTGCATAAGTCCTTTCCTGTACATGCTGGTCCCAACAACCACTTACCTGTTTCTTTAACTCAGATTTGCCTTTTCCTAGAAGCTCATAAAAATGAATGGGCTTCATGTCCATCTTCTATTACTTAGTATACTACTTTGCAACTTGTCCATATTGTTACGTATATCAGTACTTTTTATTGTTGGCTTAATATATTCTAAACATTAATATTCATCCCCTTCACTCTATCAGAGAGTGCTACAAACTAGGAATTTGACATGCTGAGGTGTTAGCAATGGAATCATGAAGTTTTTGAAGGGGATGTCCTGGCCCTGAGCTGGATGTGCTCTGCACATTGTCTCAAGAAACTCCATTTATTAACAGAGTTTCAACTCTATCTTCCAAGGTAGAGTTTATTAAGGAAAATGGAATTTTATCATATATTAAAGAAAATGTTAACGACCTCCTCATTATACAAACTCACTTTCTTATTGGAAATATTTGAAGATAACTGGGGTAATTATCTACAAAATATTTTATAGAGGGGATTGAAACATTAAAGGAAGATTGTTCCAGATGACATTAAGGTTGAATAATGACATAAGAAGTAGAGAAAATTTTTTTTTCCTTTGTTGGAAATATAGGCAGTGTCTAGAGCATAACTACTGCCATGTTCTCTGATTATAGGCAGTTTTGATTGCTTGCTGTGTTTGTATAATAGATATTGTAGATAATGTATAGAAATGCAAATAACTCTTATCAATAGACAAGTAAATCCTTCCCAGATTTGCCTCCAGCAAGTACATTCATTTTGATATTCCTTATTAATAAACATGTATGTTCTTTGGATTTTCATTTTAACTGGTCATCCTATCTACCTTTTTTTTTTCATTTGTGAATAAAATAAAGTACGTGTTCATTTTTATACCTGTGTGAGAATCATAATCCTACCTTTTTCTCAGATGAGATTTTAATAGAATAAATTAAATTAATCTTTTCTTACCATTAAATCGGTGCTTTTTTCTTTGTAGCGTGATGAGCTCATATATTTCAATGACACTTGACTTCTGTCATTAATTCCCTTAACACATCAAGAAATCCCTTTACATTTTGAACTCTCTTTTATCAAGGATGCAACAATTTCCCAGGACAGATATATTTTTTCACAATAGGTCAGTCCTGTGAATGGCATACAGGGTTATAAGGGAGTTGTACGGCTTTGTTTCATGAAGATCAAGCTTCATCAAGTTGTAGCATTAGAGGCAGGTCTGTAACCTTGAAGAAGATGGGGCCATGTCAGACTATCTCCCATAAGACATGGATCTCAAGTCTCTCTAAGCTCTGACTTTTTGAGCTGTCAACATTTCAGAAACTTTATTAGCGGTAATATTTGCTGCTGAAAGAATCCAGAGAGAAAAGAACATGCCATTTGTTTCTTCTGTTTTCCATCAGGTAAAATCTATATTTGGTTTTCATATGAAACATCTGATTGGAATAAACCACATATTTTAGTTTTTTCTATGTCTTAGAATTATACAACAATCCAGTGTTAAAATGAACCTTGTTATTATTTGAGCCAAACTTCATCTGATATTCCAATCTTTTCTAGGAAACCTTAAATTACATGTATGATCAAGCCACTATGCAGTGTGTTCTGAATGGGAAATTCCATTTTGCTGTGATTATGCTCAGTGAATCAATGTAAAAATAAGTGAATTAATTAATAAAAAGAAAAAATATATTAGATGATTGACTCAAATATATTTAAATACTTTCATAAAGGGAGTTCGTCATTATCCGAAAGCCCAATCTATACTCAGGAGTTGTGAGAAGTGTTCCTTAGATAAAAGTCCATCTTTATTTATGAATATATAATGTATACCATATAGTGCTAAACATATAAATGTTCTCTGATTCTTATAACTCTAATATGGTGTTGTCCGATGTTACTGAGAGGTAAATTGAGTTCCAATAGTAAGTTACTTGTTCAAAGATCCAAAAGTTTGCCTTTTTTAAAAGCCAAAGTTGGATTCAAACTCAGGGTTGCATGCCAAAATATTTCCCCCCTTTTTAGAAAAATTTTAAATTTATCTTGTAGGACCACCCAATAACTCAAACTTTTCTTTGGGATAAGTGAAGAAGTCTGCAAAACCTAGTAAACTGGTTTAGTACTCCTGGATCCATAGATTGTGACATTAAGAAGCTAATAGTTTCAAAGTCTGGTAGATTAAATGGATGCTATGTTGAAGACCAGAGTCCATCTCAGGTTTTGTAAAGGAAATTGCTCGTGGAATAGTTATAGATATCTTTGGAACATTTATTAGATCTTATCCTATTTTACTATTGCAAAAAATAGGATCTACTCTATTAAGTTGAGGCCAAAATAAACAAAAAAATTAATTAGAATTATTAGATAGATTTCAGAATCAGGACCAGAGGGTAAAGCTCTGAATGTCTGTAGCCAGGAATAAAGTCTATTACTACCATGGCATTTCTGTGTCTAAGGCGTATTATCCTTACATGTAGCATATTAACTCACTCTGATTATGTCAGAAATCAACTCTATAGGTCTTCAATGGCTACCCTATCTGTAAAATAAAGAAAATTCAATAAAGTTCTAATGGGGCCAACAGGCTCTTAAGAAACTGAACTGGGACAAACAGAAGGAGACTGACCTTGGAACATGCGCTCTGGGCGTATCTCCTCTTTGTCAGTGCACCTGTGGGTTGAAACACCGAAAGTTGTTCTAGATACTATCAATATTCATTGGACTGTTTGGGAAAAATAGCATCAGAACCAAACTCTGTCTCTGAACTCTCTCCATTCCCTGTCTCTTGATAATTTTTTATCACTTTTCTCTCCCAAAGTACAAGGAAGGACTTTGACATAATTAGTCCTATAGGTTAATAATAATAATAATACAGCCTACCAGGTATTAAGGGAGAAAAAAAATACCTTTGGTCCTTTTTCTAAGATTTTATTAACTAAACTCCTATCACAGGGAAGACTACAGAACACACCTGGACAGGGTCTGTCACAAGCTCTTCTCTATCTCCCTAGTCCATCCAGTTCCCACAGAGAATAATTTCTTCACCATTGTCTGAGAATTGAACCCAGCATATCCTCTTAAAAAACATTTTACACTGTGCCAGACTCATCAACTCCCATTCTGACCCTAAATGCCCACAAGATCATCCTGCTCCCCTTATCATAAAATTTATCCAATTGTGCTGTGCAGACTCCATGTTGTGCTATATAACATTGATGAATGTAGGATTTTTTACTGTGATTACATAATCACCCATGCGATCATTCTAACCCCATCCCAGATACAATTTTTTGTTTAACTCGCTCTGCCTCTGCCTTTATTTCTAGGTTGATATCTCAGTTCCAAACACCTTCATCACTACTCTTATAAAAATTTCATCATATTGCTTTCTGAGAAATAAAACTGAGTACATGAGCAGAAAAATACTATAGACCAGTTCTTATGTTTCAGACTTAAGAAAAAAAAAATACTTGGTAAAAGTATGACTGATGTTGGAACAGGCAGGGATGCTCATTCCAAGGACCAAAAATCAGGTTTGTGCCACTGGCTGCAAAGTGACAAAACTCAGTGACTTATGAAAAGTATTTACTCAATGAGGCTAACACCAGGGAGAAAACGGACCAGGGTCCATAACATCTTCACTGTACTGAACAAAATTCAAAACTTACATAGCAGAGAAGGTATGTACATTTATAAAACAAAGAGTAAGTGGTTCATCATTCAGGCAAAATATGAAGAGTCCTGGCCAGTGTCTTTGGTTGGATCACAAGGACAGTGGCAGTGTCGGATTGGCTATCACAGTTAGAGGGTCAGTTTCTGTTCCTGGTATGGTGGGCAGGGGAGAATGACTGATTTCCATTCTCTGCAAGAGCTAAGTAGTGACTAACAAGGCAGCAGGAAAAAAATAAATGGTGCTAGATGTGTCTTTGTAATGCCTAAGCTAATAAAGTCTTAGCAGATCAAATATTTTCAGTCATTATATGGGCAGGGGCTGGTGCAGTCTCCCCTACGTCCTCTCTCTGTAGCCTATTATCTGTAAAAATTAAGTAAGCTTCCATTAGTTAAGTGAGGCAAAAGGCTAGGTTCTGTAAGACTCATAATGAAGTAAAAGATAAAAATTAAAGACTGATTTTCCTAAGGTACAATCTATTAAAATAGACTCTAAAATTAAGTATAATATAAACTCACTTTGGTTGTTCTATGCTTTGGCTACATGGCTTCTGGTATTGGGAGAGGGGAGGACATACTTATGATGTAGGAAATTCTCAGAACATAAGAGTTTCCTCTAAGATGATGTATGGTATATGTACACTAGAGGAGTATGATGTGTAAAGAAACAGATCCTGTGACTATAAGGAAAAGAATTATTCATACATTTGCAAAGTCACATGAAATAGGGGTTATTTATACTCGGTAAAGATAGCCCTGATCTCAAAGCAATTTGTTCTTGATAATGACTTCAGTTTCTTATCATTTGGAAGCTTCGGGGTGACAGCTGGATTTACAAATCTTTGCTTTTTCATACGGAAGACTTCTGGCTTTACTGTACTAAATGCAGACAATTTCAATTTGTCTATGGACTACTCTATGGTCATTATTTTTTCATTTTTATCTCCTTTCTTGAAATTCCATATATTATACAATTCAATATTGTATAATAATATTTCACAGACAGTATAACCTCCAGGAAGACATTTTAAATATACAAAAGAATAGATTACTTATAGATCTTAGTTATCTATGCAATTTTATTTAAGTCTGGCTAATTCAAATCTCATGATGAAGTGTTTTATTTTCTCTGAATTTCTCTGGCAAGAGTTATCTATGCCATTTATTTAAGCATTAGCAATGTGCTCTTCTGTAACATAAATTTCATATGTATGTGTGTGTAAATAAATAAATAAATAAATAAAATAAATCTTTAAAAATGTACATAAAAATTCACATTTAACCACGTTTAATGAATAGTAAAGCAATGTTAGCTGTGTTTACTTTTTACTGTTGAATTTTAATTTCATTTCATTGTGATCACAAAAGATATTTGATTTATTTTTAATCTTCTTAAATTGATTAAGATTTGTTTTATGGCCCAACATGTAATCTATCTGGAGAAAATTTTGTGTGCTCTGGGAAAGAACATGCATTGTTGGATGGAAGGCTAGGGATTGTCAGTCAGGTCTAACTGGTCTATAGTGTTATTCAAGTCCCGTGTTTCCTTTTTCTATGCTTGTTCTATCCATTATTGAGTATGGACAATTGACATTCTCTCCTGTTAGATA
>NW_006209541.1:880716-881147 GCF_000334495.1 Tupaia belangeri chinensis
TATATATATATATATACATATATATATATTGCTATACCTTCCTAGTGAATTTAGTATTTCATTACTATATAATATCTTTATCTTTATCTCTTGTTACTATTTTTGACTTAAAGTCTATTTTATATGTTGTAAGTATGGTCACTCCAGCTCTCTTTTGCATGGACGTTTTTATTTTTCACCCTTTTTCTTTCAGCTTAATGTGTATTGTTACAATTAAAGTAGATTTTTATGAATAGCATAGTTGGATCTTGGATTTAGTTTTTGTTTTCCATTCAATCACTCTTTGATTGGGGCTTTTCACTCATTTATTTTTGAAGTAATTACCCACAGAGTAACTTATATACTATTGCCTTTTTGTTAATTTTTTTGGCATGTCTTATAGATACTTTTGACCTCTTGCTCTCATGCTTTCTATCATAGTGTTTTAATGA
>NW_006209541.1:881171-912267 GCF_000334495.1 Tupaia belangeri chinensis
TAGATATTGATATGCTTTGATTTGTTTCTCTCTTTTTTTTGTATCTTCTGTTGGCATTTTCATGTGATTACCACCGGAATTACTTAAAGCATCTTATAATAATCTCCTTCTTCCATTAATAACACCTTAACCTCAATCACATACAAAAACTGTACTCCTTTAACACCTCCCTCACTACTTCATGTTATTCTTTTCACAAACTGTGTTACTTTAGACTTTTGTTCATTTCATTAGCATGGTTTTATTGATTTAGTTATCTTTAGGCTCTTTTAACTTGTCAAAGTGCACATACACTCACCAGAGAGACAGAAAGACACACACAGAAAGAGGGAGAACACACCTCTAATGGATTATGATCATGCCACAATCTCTTCTCCATTTCTCCACCTTGTCAGAACTTTGGGCAACCATGCATAGACCTGAAATGTTTTCAAGCCTCTGGGGCTAGGACTTAATCATGTGGTTGGTCAGATGGGAACTGGCTGCCTTAACCACTAGGGTACAAAGTGGGTCCTGTTCTCATGCTTTTATTTTTTGAATTATCTCCCAGAACTAAACAATTTACATACAACAGTTACTTATGGAATTATATATTGGGTTATCAGAAAAGTCGTGATCTATTTTCCTATACAAAAATAGGTCATGACTTTTCCAACAACCCAATGTATATACATATATATTTAATTTTATCAGAGTGCATTATAGTTTTATGTGCTTTCCTGTTGTTTTCTAATGTCTTTTCATTTTAACGTGAAGGTCTTTAGCATTTCTAATAAAGCAGGTCTAGTGCCAGTAGGCTCTCTCATTTGTACATCTGGAAAGGTATTTCATTTCTCTTGTCATTTTGAATGGATACTTTCACTGGATATGGTATTCTTGATTGACACTGTGTGTGTGTGTGTGTGTGTGTGTTTCTTTTGACAATTTAAATAAATCATCCAACTCCCTCTGGTCTGTAATATTTGTGCTGAGCAATCTGTTCATAATCTTTCTCATAGGAGCTCCTTTATATACTCAGTCACTTCTCTTTTGCTGCCAGTTCTGTCTCTGACTTTTGGTAGCATAATTATGATGTGTCACAGTGTGAATCTCTTTAGATTCCTACTATTTGGAATATTTTGAGCTTTCTGAATGTCCATGTCCTTCCTCATATTTGGGAAGTTATTTGTGTAAATAGACTGACTGTATCTTTCCCCTTTATTCTTTGGAGACTTCTGTCTATAAATATTTGCTTGATGGTATTCCATAAGTCCTTTGTGCTTTCTTCTATTTTCTCCATTTTATTCTGTTTTTCCCTCTGACTAAATAATTTAAAATGACTTGCCTTTATCTTCACTGATTATTTTGCTTAAAGAAGTTCTCTGTCAAAAATTTACACTAAAATTTTTAATTCAATTATTGTATTTTTTACTGCTAGAATTTCTGTTTGGAGATTATATATTCATTTTAGAGGTTTTTTTGGTATAGGATGGATGTGCTTGTCAGAGAAACAGAAAGACCAAAAGCAAGAAATCACCCCACCCAGGGAGGGTGGGCACAGTACAATCCCTTTCTTCCATTCTCTTCCCAGGATGGGGCACACATGCACACACACCCTGTGTGTGGTTCAATCTGTCAGGTCTGGGACTTGAACTGTGGTTGGTCATATGGAAGTCCAGCACCTTAACCACTATTCCATCTATTGATCCCTGTTTTAGTTTTTTAATAGTTGTATCTCATTGCTGATATTATAATGTTGGTCATACATCATTTTCCTGAATTGTTTAGTTGTGTATGCATGTTTCTTATCTTTCTTTCTTTTTCTTTCTTTCTTTTTCTCTTTCTTTCTTTTTTTTTCTTTTTTTAAGATTTTTGCCCTAGTGAGCTGGTCAGAGAGAGAAAGACCTTGAGAAGAAAAGTGAGAAATAACTGGCCGTGGGGGATGGCCACACCACAATCCCTTCTCCTCCATTCTCCTCCTGGGATTTTGGGCATTCTAACACACATGCCCAGCATGATTTTCAAGTTACTAGGTCTAGGACTCAAACTGAAGTCACCCATGTGGGAGTCCAATGCCTTAACCAACATTCTACTTGCTTGCCCCATATGTATTGCATTTTAACTCACTGAGTTTCTTTTAGATTTTTTTAAAAATTTATAGATGTATTTTTTAGCATTGGTTTCCATAAATAAACATTGATCCTTTGCTTGGACCATATTTCTGTTTCTTCATATGTTTTATTAATTTTTGTTGGGATTTAGACACATGAAAAGTTAGATACCTCTTCCAGTCTTCACAGACTTGTTTTATCCTGGGGACATCTTTATAAATCTGCCCAGCTAGAAATTCTGGGGACCTCTTAAACCTTTCCTTTTTTTTTTTTTTTTTTTTTTGATGTGAGTTCTTTGGGTTCGTGCATAAAATTTTTCAGCTAGTAAGGTTTGATGGTTTCTTTTCAGGGAGTCATAATCTTTTGCTACCTCTGGTGTCTGTCCATGGTACTGATGATACTCTGGTGCAGCAATGATCTGCTGAACTTTTCCTTATTTTCTGTGGCCTCAAGGCATATGCAATATGTGCTTCCCATCAGTGCTTAAGTCAGGTGAGATAGAAGCTAGTCTCGTGTAGCTTTCCGAAACAAAAACCACACACACATACACACACACACACACACATACACAAAATAATAATAATGGGCATGTATTTCAGTCTTCCTTTTCTTTTCCAATGGAGAAACTGCATGTTGGATGTTTTTTTGTTTTGTTTTGTTTTGTTTTTTGAGTTGGCTTGAACAATAGCTACTGGGTAAGATAAAACAGATATGCTTACCCATTTAATATAGGTTTTCCTGGCTTTGCACTTAACTGAGATGTTATGATGTTTTAACTTGTGTCTGGAGATTTTATAAAATCTCTAGGGACAATATATTGTTGCTAATATGGGGCTTTTCTGGGAAACCCATGAGCAAAATTTTTTTCATAACTGCTATCAAAGCCCTGGTTAATACTGTGCCATATCACCCTTACCATTATCATTGTTGTCTTAGTCTTCTTGGGATGTCACCACAAAGTACTAATAGCTGGATGATTTATAAACAATAAAAATTTATTTCTCACAGTTCTGGTAACTGGAAAGTACTAGGTAAGGAAGCCAGGTTATTTGGTATCTGATAAAGGCCCCTTGTTTGATTTTAGATAGCACATTTTCACTATGTCAATACCTAATGGAAGAGGCAAGCAAGATCTCTGAGGCCTCCACTCTTATGATCACCAAAAGGTCCCAGTTCTTAAAATGTCCTTGGGGGTTAGGATTTCTGCATACATATTTTGAGGAGATACAAACATGCAGACCATAGCAGCTGTCATTATCTTAAGCAATTATTACCATGTTTTCAATGTATCGTATGCCATACACATTGTATTGGGAAAATCATAAACACTTCACCAAATTCTCATAAAGTTTGAATAAGAGGACGATTGTTATCTTCATTTCACAAATGAAGAAATTTAATGGAGAGACAATAAGTAATTTAATTAATAAGAGACAGATAAATTGAAAACTAATATTTTCACCCTAACTTGAGGGAAAGGAGATATTGCCCTTATAATATACTCTGTTTATCAAGTGAGACACATTAGCTACCCTTCAATTTCTTGAGGCATTCTTGTTTTAATGGAATCTCACTAGGGTGCTCTATTTACAGTATGTTTGTTTATTTATTTATTTATTAGGGAGATTTTTGCTATAGGGTGTGTTTGCTCCCCAGAAAGACAGAGCGAGACAGAGACAGAAAGTAAGAAATCACCCTTCCGGGGGGATAGCCACACTGCAATCCCTTTTTTTCCATTCTCCTCTCAGGATCTTGGGCACACATGCACACACGCCCAGAGTGAGTTTATGCCCATGGGTCTGAGACTCAAACCATGGTCGGCTACATGGGAATTCAGAGACGTAGCCATTACGCCAGCTGCTGGTCCCTCCATTTACCATTTACGAGTGGCTAGACAAAGCACCTCTTCAAGGAGTGAACCTAGAAACATCAAAGGAGCTTACCTGTGTTCAATGTTTTTAATACACTTTACAATAAAGAGCTTGTTCCTTTCTCAGAACATCAATCCTGGCTAGTTTTTTGTTACCACCTAGAACTTCCTTTCTCACTCTCCTGAAGTTTATTGTAGAACATTTTGTCTCTTCTGGTTCTAGCTAAGTCTACCATCTCTATAATAGCATTCTTTATTTGAATACAACACCTTAGAATCTTCATTTAGGCAGGGAGGAGTTTATACCTTTGGGTTATGTCTTTCAGTGGAAGGTAGAGCTCCCTCCAAGAACCCTAATCCTTTCTCTCATTCAATGTATTTGAATGTATATATATATATATACACACACACACACATCTGATTTTAGTGGTGGTAGTTGTGGGTTTATTTTATTTTTAACTTTTGGGGAATTAATGCAATGGGAAGAACATACTATTAGATTAATTTATATATAAATCTTAATATTTCACTCAGCTTCTATGATACCTGAGCTTTTCTACTTGAAACCTAGTTTTGCCACCTTTAAAAATAGGAATAATAATACCTGTTTTACATGAGTCTCACCAGAGTTAGATAGGAGACATGAAAGGCTAGATATATAATAAGAAATAAGTCGAGCTCATTTGTGTACAATCACAGTGGGAGTGAGCATCCACGTAATGATGCAAGGATTTTCTCAAAGCCCATATGTAGTGCTTCAGTTGTACTATCTTCCTCTCCTGTCTTTGAACTTTTCTTGCATTGATCTTCCCACCTATGTGAGGTTCGTACTCAAACTATAAAACCTTGCTCCACAAAATGACCTCTTGAAAATATACCATTGCTTATAGTAGGGCACCTATAGAAAAGGAATCTTACTCTTACAAATATTGATTGAATTTCATGGAAAATTTTTGATACATCATTTTGCTGAAGATAAAAATATAAAATCCCCCAAATCAGCAAATAGAAATCCTCAACTAAGATTGAAACTGGGGAGAAGCAGAAGTGGTAGACATCATCATGACATCCATGAATAATACCTTTTATAATGCTTAAGACAATTCTGGAACATGAAACAATTAGGGACATCCCAAGGCTGACCATGAAATAATTTCTCAAAATGAATGGTTGCTCTGTCCAGGATAATGAGTGAAAAACTCATGTAAGCATAAACACAAAACATACAGTTTAATGGGTCATTCTATAAAAACAAGAGCAAAAACAAAACTTTGCCTGCATAAGAATTAGAACAATGCCAATGGAGGAAAAAGCAGTGATAACCAAGAGGCACTACCTGCTTAGCAATGACTTCTTCAATAAAATAGAATTTTATCACTTTGGAAAGTTACACCATCACAAGATGATGATAAACTTTATGCCTTTTGTGTACATTTGCTTTTCAGGCTGGTTAAATTGCTCTGGGAGGGAACAACAGGTGTGACAACAGGACTAGGCCTTCTCAGCAAGCTGATTATATTGGGAGACAATCTTGGCTGCTCAGGGAAACTAGAAGCTATTGCTATTGCCAAATAGTATTTTTGCATAAGTATTTGTATTGCTTTTATCACCTGAACTTAGTTCTAAGTAGAAATATTTTATAAACATTTTACATTTGCTTCCTGCCAGATATGTTTCAATCCCAATTTCATCATTATAACTATCACTTTAAAGAACTTTCTGGTGACTACAACCATTCAAACTTAACACTCAAGACTCAATCTTGTATTTTTTTCCCTTTTTTTTTGAGAGGTTTTTGCTATAGGGCATGTGCACTCACCAGAAAGACAGAGACAGAAGATAGAAAGCGAGAAATCACCCTCCAGGGGGACAGCGGCCATGCCACAATCCTTTCTCCTCCATTCTCCTCTCAGGATCTGGGGCATGCATGCACACGCACCCAGCATGAGTTTAAGCCACCGGGTCCCGAACTCGAATCGCGGTCAGCTACATGAGAGTTCAGCGACATAGCCATTACACTAACTGCTGGTCCCCTCAATCTTGTATTTCTTTTTTTTTTTGAGAGGTTTTTTCGCTTTAGGGCATGTGCGCTTGCCAGACAGACAGAGAGAGACATAGAGACAGAAAGCGAGAAATCACCCCCCAGGGGGGATGGTCACGCCACAATCCCTTCTCCTCCATTCTCCTCTGGGATCTTGGGCATGCATGCACACGCACCGGGCATGAGTTTTAAGCCACCCGGTCCAGGATGCGAACCGCGGTCGACTACGTGGAAGTCCAGCAGTATAGCCATTACACTAACTGCTGGTCCCCTCAATCTTGTATTTTTGATGCACATTTTATAATTATTTTTCTATGATACATGAGGGTTTTTAAAATGTGTTCATGAGCCAGCTGATGGTGTTGTGGTAAGGCATCCAGATCCTCACGACCAATTGCAGGGTTGAGTCCCAGATCCTGTGGATTGAAAAATGTACCAGATGTGTGTGCATGTGTGCACAAAATCCTGAAAGGAAAGAGAGATGGAGAGGGACTGTAGTGTGATCATTCCTCATGGGAGCACTTTTTTCTGTTTCTTTTTTCTGGTGAGCGTACAAGCCCTATGACAAATTAAAAAAAATAAAATGAAAAAATTTTCCCCCAATTGATGATTTCCTCTTACAACCTAAAAGAGCCAGAAACAGATAACAGTCTTCTCAACTAGGGGTATTTTAGAGAAAAGGCTGAAAAAACTTTACATCTATCCAAGCGTAGCAGTTTCAGCATTGAGACACAGCTGGTAATAGAAATCTGGTTGGTCCCTAGAGAAGAATCCTGCCCAGGATGAGATCCCAGAGGTTCTGAGTATTTAAAAGGTATTTAACATGCTCTACTGAGGTGTGGAACAGATGCCGAAGGCCCACAAAATCCATGAGGGGTTTTTAGAAGAACTGGCCATATTGTCATATATTTCCTTTTGTGAGAGCCAAAATTATAAAACCTGTATGAGTTTTGATTCTGTTTATGAAGAAACACATATTGTGTAGCCAAAGCTGAGCAAAAAATAAAGATTAGTTATTTGATAAATATATTTTGGAGCTAACTTTACAAATTTTAAAAGAGCTAAATGAAATTGAGGGATCCTTATTTTTCAAGTCTACCATTTGAAATGAAATAAACTCCTTTTCTCATAGTGACTAATTGATAAACTTTATCTTCCTAGAAGTTCCTCTTTACTCACTTAAAGGGCTAATTTCTCTTATGAGTCAACAGACAAACTGTAGCAGAAAAATATTAGTTCATATTGCGATACACTTCAGATATTCAGTGTATTTGGGTGCAAAAGTTTTGAAATTATGTGTAATTTCTTTATAATAAATATTTTTCATGAACTTTCGAAGACTACTTCAAATATGACATAAACTAACTTAAGTTTACGATAACAGATTTTGACAGCCTTCAGTGTTGCCTGGATAATTTTAAGTATTTTCCTAGTTATTCCTACTTGCAGTGGCCTAAGGTGACAATTTTACTTACTATGTTTCTTCATAAAATTTAAAATACAATGTTCTCCTTACAGAGTCTCCCTTGATTCCTACTATTTAGATGGTAAAATAGAAACCATGAGAGAAGTATTATTTTTCACTACACACACATGCACACACACACACACACACACACACACACACACCTTCACGTTACAATGGATGTACTGTATGCCTATCTAAGGTCAAAATACCTATCTTGCACTGGAGTTCATCAGCTCTTATCTAGTCAAAAACTTTCTTCTTTGAATAGTCTTGCACGTGCCTGAATTACCAATTTATTCTGCTCTCCTTTAAGTCAGTAAGAAGAAACTGTGTTAAGAAAGTGGATGAATATGGAATATTTACTGCTGAGTAAAGGAAGCCAGACCATGAAGGAGAGTTATTGTATGTCCCCACTGAATATATACCCAGTGTCTGCACTCTATAACTGAAACCAATCGACTAAAGGATATAGAAACACAGTAAATGGTTGTGAATATCAGATATAACGTTTGTGAAAGAGTAGAGTCTGAGGAAGGACATTTAGAAGAAAAATAGAGAGGCAAAGCATTAATGGGACAAAGAAATGTGGTATTATCTGTTGAAGATAATTTTATAGTATTATTGACTGGACTATGGAAAATGTACCCATGTTTGAATGTTCACTTTGTAAGCTTAATAACGTGATTGAATGTATAATATAACAAGAAATAAAAAAGAAATGAAAAAGAAACTTTCATTTATTAGAGTATAGAATTTACCTTTAAAAAATACCTCTTGCTTTTTGCTCTTGTTTTAAAGCACTGGTAGAAACTGTGATTATAGTTTAGCAAAGATATAACTAAGAATGATTGTGTTCATAAAATATTAAGATAAATCTCATAGCATCTCAAATGAAGGTCAACTTAAGAATCATACTGTTAGGCTATCACCACACATGGTCGCTCTCAGGGTATTTATTGATCTTTCTAAATTTAGACATGTAGAGTTTGAATGAAGTCATATAAACAGAGAAATATAAAGTCTCTCACTTTATTATTTATCTTAAATACAAGAATTGTCTTAAAATATGTGTATGTTATTTAGAAACTGAAAATCATTGTGAAAGTTTTAAGAAAAAGAAAGTGATAAATAGTATACAGGGAAATACAATAAAGTCAGGATTCTCAATGAGATAGTACATATCTTCAGTGAAAGATAGTACTAGAAGAAAAATGCTGGGTTGCCTGCTATGTTCTGTTTGGGACAACATTCCATGTCAGGATTCACATGAGTAGACTGGACTTCATGTGGTCTGAAATTTGAATTTAATTAGCGTTTTTCTCAACAGTTTCATTGTAAATGCTGGAATTCACACTCCTCTAAAATTCCTGCAAAACAAGTGTAAATAATCTCAGCTGGCATGAATTCTTACAAATTATTCCCATGAAGTTCTCTTTTTAAAAAATGAGTACATAGTCCAAAATTATGAAACACAAAAGAAATAATCACTGTGAATGAGACTGTAGTAGAATGCTCAAAGTAACACAAATATTGGAGAATATCCATATTTTAAAGGTTAAAGAGGGGCCATCATGTAGCATTAATGGCTAAGGCACTGAACTCCCATGTGGCTGAACACAGTTTGAGTCCCAGACCCACTAACTTGAAACTCATGCCAGCATGTCTGCATGTGTGCCAAAAATTCCAAGAGATAAATGGAGGACGAGGGATTGTGATGTGGCCATCCCCAGTGGGGAATGATTTCTTTCTTTCTCTCCATCTCTCTAGCAAGTGCATGTGCCCTACAGCAAAAATCTTTCTCTGTCTCTCTCTCTCTCAAAAAAAAAAAATTTAAAGAAAGCAAAAGACAAAAATATGAGATATGAGTCAGGAATATGTTCTAGCCTGTCACAAAGAGGAAAATATTAAAAATTGATCTTTTCCTGATTGAATGGGTAAAACAACAGTGTAGACAAATTTCACTGTAAGCTTTTATGAAAAGAAGATATACGAAAGTAAATGATCTAGAATGTGAAACAAAGAAATGAAATGAATAAAAATACCTAAAAATTGCCATTGTAGCTAAAACAATAACCATCAAAAATTAGTATAAAAATAATCTAAAGAAAGAATATTAGGAAAGAAAGGCAAAGAAATCAAAGAAAGAATTTCAGGAAAGAATGACAAAAAAAATTTTAAATATATAAATTAAAACAGTATTATGGAGATACAAATAACCATCAGATTAGAACCGATTAACCAATTACATAAATATTTAAGAATTAAGTAAACTAAAGACATTTTCCTATACACACACAACCATACACGTTCACACAGGCACACATGCACATGCACAAACACCCCAAAACAGATTTCCAACATAGGATTCTTCCTAAAGAAACTTTCTACATTACATACATATTTCAGAAAGAGAACTCAGAAACATATCTTATTTTGACCTTTACTATTAATAGTAGTGTAAATATATACATACTATTAGATTAAAATATCTTCTTTCCTTATAATTGAATGCATAATTGTTGTCTGAGGTTGAAACATGGAGGAATCAGAGTGGTCATTGAACTATTCCCAGAAGAAGCACATTTCACTTGCACTCATGTACCCTTGCATTGAGTCAAAAGCCAGACCTTACAGAGTGGGAAGGCTACCTGAAGGACTGGGACCACCACTCCTCAGGGGTAACACAATTGTGAAGGTAATAGAGGAGAAATTTTGGTGAATAGTTTGGCTTGTTCCACCACTACACTTTCATGATTCTTTCCCAAGTTACCTTTTCTTGGAGAACTATGCTCAAGTGTGACTCACACTGTATTGCTCATCAAAAGACAGTCAATAATGTGGTAATAGTATGATCACAAATGAGTTTATATCTTAGAGGAGCTTCAGCGACCATATTTTTTTTTCATAGATTTACCCACCTATTCTTTTCTGAGTTTCTACTAAGAACTAAACACTAAGTATAAAGAATTAATCAAACAGCTGCCCTAAGAGGCTTAAGGATAAAAATCAAAGTGAAAATCAGATATATAAGCTTTTATAAAACAGTATATATAATGATAGCTCGTGTATATCAGTAATATAATTTCTATTTAATATAACTTGTAAATATATGTATGTTATATATGTACATAGCTTACAATGCATTGTTATGAAAAAGCTTATGATGAAATTCATTGTCCTCTGCTCATCTTCATCCTACCCTCTAATTAAGTTCCTCAGAAAAAACTACTGTTAAATGTCTTATAATTTTATCTACAGTCTTGAACATATTGCTAAATAATGTGCTTACAGTGTTTCATGATTTAAAAATTCTAATTGTTCTATTGTTTCTTTATTGTGGTGGATAAAAGTTTTTATTTTATATTAACTCTTCTATGTCTTCACTTTCCTTTTTTGAAACATGTTTTTATAATTTCAGAATAAAATTAAGTCTTCTTTTTATTTATTTTTGTAAATATTCTTCATCAATAAGTAATACAGCATTCTACTTCTTTTTTCAAGTTTGTTTTTCCTTGATGTAATGCTTTTTCCATTTCTCTTTTTGGTCTTCCTGTGGAATTTGAGTCTAAATAAAAGTATATAATTTATTCAAGTTCATACTGATTCAAGAAAATACATAAGAAATTCAGATCAGGATTTTATTTTTATTGCAAAGATCAGGTTCATCTCACTCCTCTACTAGCTGAAGTTTGTGGAATAATCTGTGTTGTAGATATATAGAAACAAATGATAGTTTTAGCCTAATTGGAGCATATTTTCCCCAAAAAGCTTAAGGATAATGATTTATTTGTTCTTCTGAGTCTCATGCACCTACTCCTCACCATCCACTCTACCATACAGTCTTTGGTATCTATCAATGCATTTGTTCTTTCTACCATTATGTCTTTGAATCTCCCAATTTCTGCAATAGAGTGCAGACGTTTGGTATATATGGAGTGGAGACGCTTAATGTTTTTCTTAGCATTTACTCTTCTATATTCGTCTATTTTGTATCAAATGAGAGAGTATTTAAGTTCTTTATAACTGAACAGTATTTGGTAGTCTATATGTGCCACATTTTCTTAATCTAATCATCAGCTCTTGGGTACCTAGGTTTATCCCATTTCTTAGCTATTGCAAATAATTCTGCAATGAACATGGATGTTTAATGTCTTTCCTACTAAGTGTTGTCCTCTTCTTTCAATAAAAAGCCAGGAGTAGGATTACTGAGAAATACGGTAGCTCTATAATTTTTGAGGAACCTCCATATTGTTTTTCACAGAGTTATACTAATTTACATTCCCACTAATAGTACTGGAGAGTTTTCTGTCTACTACAGCCTCAGCAGCACATTTTTAAAAGAGATTTTTGCTATAGGATGTGTGTGCTGAGTGAAGAGACAGAATCAGAGAGACAGAAATTTAGAAATCACCTCCCAGGGGGGAAGGCTATGTCACAACCCATTCTCCTACATTCTCCTCTTGGGATTTTGGGCAATATAAGCTTTTATAAAACAGTATATATAATGATAGCTCGTGTATATCAGTAATATAATTTCTATTTAATATAACTTGTAAATATATGTATGTTATATATGTACATAGCTTACAATGCATTGTTATGAAAAAGCTTATGATGAAATTCATTGTCCTCTGCTCATCTTCATCCTACCCTCTAATTAAGTTCCTCAGAAAAAACTACTGTTAAATGTCTTATAATTTTATCTACAGTCTTGAACATATTGCTAAATAATGTGCTTACAGTGTTTCATGATTTAAAAATTCTAATTGTTCTATTGTTTCTTTATTGTGGTGGATAAAAGTTTTTATTTTATATTAACTCTTCTATGTCTTCACTTTCCTTTTTTGAAACATGTTTTTATAATTTCAGAATAAAATTAAGTCTTCTTTTTATTTATTTTTGTAAATATTCTTCATCAATAAGTAATACAGCATTCTACTTCTTTTTTCAAGTTTGTTTTTCCTTGATGTAATGCTTTTTCCATTTCTCTTTTTGGTCTTCCTGTGGAATTTGAGTCTAAATAAAAGTATATAATTTATTCAAGTTCATACTGATTCAAGAAAATACATAAGAAATTCAGATCAGGATTTTATTTTTATTGCAAAGATCAGGTTCATCTCACTCCTCTACTAGCTGAAGTTTGTGGAATAATCTGTGTTGTAGATATATAGAAACAAATGATAGTTTTAGCCTAATTGGAGCATATTTTCCCCAAAAAGCTTAAGGATAATGATTTATTTGTTCTTCTGAGTCTCATGCACCTACTCCTCACCATCCACTCTACCATACAGTCTTTGGTATCTATCAATGCATTTGTTCTTTCTACCATTATGTCTTTGAATCTCCCAATTTCTGCAATAGAGTGCAGACGTTTGGTATATATGGAGTGGAGACGCTTAATGTTTTTCTTAGCATTTACTCTTCTATATTCGTCTATTTTGTATCAAATGAGAGAGTATTTAAGTTCTTTATAACTGAACAGTATTTGGTAGTCTATATGTGCCACATTTTCTTAATCTAATCATCAGCTCTTGGGTACCTAGGTTTATCCCATTTCTTAGCTATTGCAAATAATTCTGCAATGAACATGGATGTTTAATGTCTTTCCTACTAAGTGTTGTCCTCTTCTTTCAATAAAAAGCCAGGAGTAGGATTACTGAGAAATACGGTAGCTCTATAATTTTTGAGGAACCTCCATATTGTTTTTCACAGAGTTATACTAATTTACATTCCCACTAATAGTACTGGAGAGTTTTCTGTCTACTACAGCCTCAGCAGCACATTTTTAAAAGAGATTTTTGCTATAGGATGTGTGTGCTGAGTGAAGAGACAGAATCAGAGAGACAGAAATTTAGAAATCACCTCCCAGGGGGGAAGGCTATGTCACAACCCATTCTCCTACATTCTCCTCTTGGGATTTTGGGCATGCATATACACACACCTGGTATAAGTTCAAAGCCACTGGGTCTGGGATTCAAAGTGCTTTTGGCCATGTGGGAGTCCAGCAGCACAACTATTATAGCATCTTATAGTTCCAGCACTTGTTCATGGTTTTTTCTCAAAGCCATTCTGACTGGGGTTAAGTGATACCTCTTTGTGATTTTGATTTGGATTTCTTTTATTGTAGGAGACACTGGACATTTTTTTCATGTGCTTTTTGGACATTTGTTTCTTCCTTTGAGAGTTGTCTGTTCAGGTCACTTACTTTGCGGTTTCTTTACAAAATCGTAGAACATCAACATCTTTGAACTTCCAGATTTCAAATATTTCCTTCTGTTTTTTTAGAAAAGGATATTTAAATCTCTTACTTTAACTTAGTTGACTGGCATTCACAGTCACAATATTTAGTAGAAAAGCTCTGGAACTTCACTTTTAGTTCCTTTACCATTCAGTTTATTCTTTTACTTTCACTGCAAACTGTATGCTTCCTTCTGCAATTTCCTCTCATTGATTCTGCATTCTCCATGCACTCAGATCACAAATTTATGTAAAATAATTTGTTTGTTTTCAGAACAGACTTCTCATTTATTCTCATTGCCTACATAATCTATCCTTTTCTGCCCTCCATTTGTTGCCATTTTGAGACACATCAAATTCCACATGGCAAGGCATCTGCTTCCCATGCTGACGAAGTGTGAACAGGTTCAATAGGAAAAGCACCTAATGTTTCTAAGACTGTTATCTCATTTGTGATCCTTAGGGTGTGTTTCTACAACTGGCAGATTTACTCTGGGACTTACAAAGAAGAAATGTTGGCCTGGAGACAACGGGGGCACTGTCTGGCTGTGGAAAAGGACTCTTCTTCCCTCATTCCCTTAGTGCAGCAGCTGGGCCTGTGCAGCTTGCCAAGGACTAGTGCACCTGTATGCAGTGTGGAGTGGTTGTGTTAGCTCTGGGTGTCCCACAACACCCCAGAGCCATCTGGAGAACTAAGTGAGTGCCAGGGAATTAGCAAATTTGGACACAAACCAAGTCAAGCAACGAACTTAAAAGAAAGACCAAACTTTCTCGATGTTTCTTCTTTAGAAAGTGATGAGAAAATTGCAGATTGGTAATCAAACAAAGCTGGATTAAAATTACTTCTTTACTTCCTAAAAGCTTTGTTATCTTACCCTTAATTACCTCATATAATCTTATTCTTCCTACTTACAAAATGTAAGAAAATAATGTAGGTATGACGCTGCCAACTTCTTAAAACTATGTCAAATGTTTCAGTTATTCTTACTTTACAAATTTGAGATATAGGTTAAGTCAGGCCTGGGAAAACTAGGTACTTATCTCTGTGCAAGTAATTTACATAAATTCTTTCCCTTGAGGAATAGGCCAATACATCCTACCTCTTAAATTAGGTGCTATATTTAGTGAATTCCTTCTGAAGAACACAGTAATGGAAAGTGAGGAGGAGAAGAGTGGTTTTCCAGTGGAAAAACCTGGCTAAAACTCTATTAAGTCAGTGAAAAGTCATCTTAATGGCACATACTTTCGACATGATATGTTGAAAATGACACTTACTGGGACCAGCAGTTGGCGTGGTGATTAGGGCCACTGGACTCCCACATGACAAACCATGGTTCGAGTTCCCAACCAGGCAGTGTGATTTCTCACTTTCCCTATCTCTCTCTCTCACTCTGTCCCTCTCTAGTCAAATTAATAAAAATAAATTAAAGAAATTAATTTAAATAAAAACAATTGTTATAAAAAGAAAATGGCACTTACCTCAGTGGTGTTGTGCCCCCAAATTCATAACTACAGTATACCCATGACAGAAATGTTAAGAAGATGAAACTGAGGAGTATTTCACAAAATAACACACAAAATTGTCAGTGTCAAAAAAGAGAGAAAGAGAAAGAAAAAGAAAAGAAAGAAAGGAAGAAAGAAAGAAAGAGAGAGAGAGAGAGAAAGAAAGAAAGAGAGAAAGAAAGAAAGAAAAAGAAAGAATCCATGTATCTCATTGTCTGGAGCAATCTAACATGATATCCTGGATGGAACTTTATAACAGAAAAGACGTCATATAAAAATTAAGAAAATTCAAGTAAAGTATATTCAATGGTCAATCATTATGTATTGCTATCAGTAGTTTGTTGTGACAGGTACCATAGTAATATAAGATATTCTATATTAAAAGTGTTTCAAATGAAAAAGTTACTTAAAAAGGCAAATGTATAGTTTACATTAATCAAAATTTGTACATGGGGTGTCTTCATGTTCCTCTTCAATATTATGCCAGAATAGTGTATTAATAATTAGTATATAAAATCTATTTTTATATAAAATTGTCAAACGATGCTATAGTAGTGGGCTTTTTTTAAAATACTTTTTAAAAAATGCTAATTGTCAAACTTGTTTTTAGTGAAAGCTGATTTTGTATAGGCACAGTCTACAATTCTGTTTGGAAAAATAAATCTAGGAATACTTAGCAGATATTCTCAGTTGAGTTTGGCTTTTGCAGCTTGGAAAATTCCATGACCTTCTTAAATGGTTAATGGGAGTCATAAAATCATGACAGGTAGTTTATACTTGGCAACTTTATACTCATGAAAATTTGTCATTACAACAACAATAAAAAATTAAACCTGGGCAAAGTTTGCCAAAGCAAATGTACATAGTATCTGAATAAGGTAGAGTTACATTAGATCTTTTAGTCAACTGAATTTGGCCACAGGAATTTTAGGGGAGATGTGAGGAGGAATATTGTTTGTCTGATTTGCCCAAGAGAAAACTGAATGTAATATAAAATTAAATTTACTTTCCTCATCACTAGTTCTACGTTTGGATCTCAGAAGAGATCTATCCACTGATCTCTCAGTCAGAGATTTAGGTATTACAATTCCTTTCATGTGACTAGGCAGATCAGAAGTGTGGAAGTTCATAAATCTGGACGTGAAGTCCAACTCTATTGTCTGAATAAGATTGGCAACTTGTCCAACTTTGAACAACCTCATTTTCTTCACATGAAGATAATAATAACCATTTAATTCACCAGGGGGTGAATCAAATATGCTTTCTTCCTTTCTAGTTACACTTTTCATACACTCACCTCTCCATTTCTTTTTTCTTTTCTTTTTTTTTTTTGGAGAGGTTTTCGCTATAGGGTGCGTGCGCTCGCCAGACAGACAGAGACATAGAGACAGAAAGCGAAAAATCACTCTCCAGGGGGGATGGTCATGCCGCAATCCCTCCTCCTCTTGGGATCTTGGGCAGGCACGCACACACGCCCGGCGTGAGTTTTAAGCCACCAGGTCTGGGACGTGAACTGCAGTTGACTACGTGGGAGTCCAGCAACATGGCCATTACGCTAACTGCTGATTCCCACCTCTCCATTTTTTCAAAACAAAACAAAGCAAAGTGAATGAAACTCCATTTCTCCATTTAATATTCACCATATTGAGTCTAGTTAACCCACAAAATATTTACGTTTTTTATTTCTTTTTTTCTTTCTTTACTTTCTTTTTTTTGTTTTTCTTTTCTTTCCCCTTCCCCCTCTCTCCCTTCCATACTAAACTTTTTTTCCATATTTTATTGATTCACAAAATACCTTAAACTAGAAATATGGACAAAGTTAGACTCTAGTTATAAGTTCCCTGTAATTTTCTTCTGAAACTTTTTTTTATTAATTAGCATTCATTCCCTGAGCATTGTCACAGCATACAAAATATGATTTTTCCATCCATAATCTATGGCATAGTGGCTTAATCATACATGTTATCATCAATAATTTTCCATTTCTAGTTTCTGACATTTCTCATCCTCCTCCCACATTATCTCAGGTGTCTACATTTGTCTTCCATTCTTTTTTCCCCCACATTTTATTGATTCACAAAATTTCTTAAATTATCTAACTGCTTTCAATAACGAGTTCAGCTGGTATACTCATAGCTGTTTGAATCTTTATTATTTCTTTGTTTTTTTCTCCTAAGATTCTTGGGCTGCTTTTTGTTCTTGTTTTTCCAGTTCCCTAATGCAAGATGTTAGTTAGGTTGTCTATTTGTCACCTTTCCATTTTTTTCTTATGTACACTATTGCCATGAATTTCCCTCTTGTGAGTGTTTTTGTAGTGTTCCATACATTATGAAAACTCCTATATCCATTTCGTGGTTTCCATAAATCTTTTGATTTCAGACTTAATTTCTTTGGTGGCTGAAAAGTCATTCAGAAGTAGATTGCTTAATTTCTATATGTTTGTGTATTTTTTACTTTTTTCTGAAATTAATATCAAGTTTAATTCCATAATGATCAGGAACGATGCTGGATATAGCTTCTATGCCTTTGAATCTATAAATGCTTGATTTTTGCCCTATCATAAGGTCAATCTTTGGAAGTGGAGGTGAGAAAAATGTATATTTTGTGGTCTTAGGGTGGTAAGTTCTAGAGATGTCTGTCAAGTCTATTTGATTTATAGTATCGTTTAGGTCCTGTTTCCCTCTGCTTATTGTTTGTGTAGATCTGTCTAAAGGAAATAATGGGGTATTGAGATCCCAAACAGTTACAGGGTTGTAACCTATCTCTCCTTTCAGCTCGAGCAGTCTTTTCTTCACGTAATTAGGTGCTCTTGAGTTGTGCACTGATGTTTATAAACCTTATGTCGTCTTGATGAATTAGCTCATTTACTACTATATAATGTCCTTCTTTGTCTCCTCTTACAGTTTTGTCTTAAAGCCTATTTTGTTTGAAATCAGTATTGTGATTCCAGTTCTTTTTAAATTTCTATTTGCATGGAATCTCTTTTTCCAGCCCTTCACTTTTTATCTATATATGTCTTTATCTGCAAGGTGTGTTTCTTGTAGAAGTTTTCTGTTTTTTAATCCATTTAGCCAGTCTGTATCTCTTGATCAGAGAATTTATATCATTTAGTGAGCCATTTTCTTGGCTGGTTTTTGTTCTCTTCTATCTGTCTTATAGACTTTAGTTTTCTGGTATAGTACTCCCTTCAGAACTTCTTGAAGAGCTGGTCTGGAGTTAGTAAATTCTTTCAGGTTTTGTTTATTTAAAATGTCTTTATATATATATATATATATTTTTTTTTTTTTTTTTCCATATGAAGGATAACCTTGTCTTGGTAGAAATCGTTTTCATTTAACACTTTGACTATATTTCCCATTCTTCCCTTGCCTGCATTGTTTCCAGTGAGGGGTCCGATGTTAGCCTAATGGTATAAATTTTGTAAGTAACTTGACATTTCTCTCTTGGCAATTTTAGTATCTTGTCTTTGTGGTTTTGATCAATCTGGCTACAATGCACCTTGGAGATCTTCTTGGGTTGATTCTACCTGAGGTCCTTTGTATTTCTTTGGCTTTGAATATTTGAATCCTTCTTTAGGTTTGGAAAGTTTTCTTCTAAAATTTCATGGAGTAAATCATCAGTCCCCTTATTATTTTCTTCACCTTCTGGAATACAAATTATCTGGATGTTTGGGCACGTGATGGTATCTAATATTTCTCATATATTGTCCTCATTTTTTGGTTATTTTCTCAGTCTTTTTTATTTTTTTTTCTAAGTCAGAAATTTTGTCTGCTACATTCAATATTTGATATTATGTGTGATCGAATCTGCTTTAATATTTCAAGGGAGATTTTATTTCTTGTTTTACAATCTTCATCTCTAACAATTCCGTTTGATTCCTATTTATGGTGTCTATTTCTTCTTTCAAATAGAGAAAACATTTTCTCATCTCCTGGAGCTCATTGTCTCTTTTCTCTTACATTTTATTTAGTTTTGTTGGCATAAATATTCTGAATTGTTTATTTGACATTTCCACGAGTTTTATTGTTTTGTCTGTGAAGGATGAGGAACTGATGTTTTCCCTTGGGAGAGAGATATTTTGTTGGTTGCTCAAATTTCTTGTGCCTCTGCAATGGTTTCTAGTCATCTGGTGATTTGTATGTACCTTCTTAAATTCTTTGAGTTAATTCTGGGCATTCAAAGACTTGTGGAAGTAAGTGATTGGCGATCTCTCTGCTGCTCTACCTTCCTGATGCAGTCCAGCTACCTGCACTGCTGTTACTGGTCTTGGATGATTCAAAGTCCTCCCCATTTCTAGAGTATAGATGTGACTGAGACTGAGCTTCTGTGCTTTAATTCAGGAACATGGAAGGGATGGCACCATGTGCTTTTAAAAATGCTGAAGTCTTAGAATTCAGAGGCTTGTTTCAGGGAATAAACCACAGTCTATTTGCAACTCAGTGTCTCTGCACAGGGAATGGATGTGTGAATGGGGCAAGCAGGAACACAAGGTTTTCTCAAAATCCCAAGGAACATACCTGAGAGCTCAAAGGTGAGTAGAGGAAGGGATGAGTCACAGGTCTCTTGGATAATATATTTTTTAAAGAAACAAATAAAATAAAGTATTCTGAAAAGTGGAAAGGGGGTGGCAGACTGCACAGAAACTCCAGAAATGGCACAGTGATAAGAATGTGGGACTTTATCTTTAGCTCATATGTCCCAGACTTGTGGATAAAGAATCTAACAACGCAATAATATCATGGAGTATAGCCAAAAAATATCCCAATGAAATCTTGCTGTCAGCCAACAATGTTCCATTAAATACCACAGAGAAAAACTAAGCCCATGTACACAACACTGAAATGGGAGTCTAGAATTCCACCATTGCAAAACTATAATAAAGACCCAAGACTCCATGTGAAGTGATGTCAGAAAAATCTAAGTATAAATTTAGAATATTTACTCCCATCATGTGAAAACGACCAGCATCCACCACTCCTCCAAACTCCTGGGTGACATTAGAGATGAAGTGGGGAGCAATAATGAAGTAATTCTATCCCATATATCCAACTAAGTATCAGTGGAGGCCTAATGAGGAACTGGGACTCCCATTCTTATCCAGCAGTAACTGGGAGTCCCTAATTCAGGTTCCAATAGAAGCAGAATGGAGCATTAAGATTTCTGTTCTAAGCTACAAAAAAAAAAAAATCCATAATACTATACCCAGGGAATATATTCTATAAAAAAGAGAGGAAAAGAAAAGAATATAGCAAGAAATAAATCAGGTGTGGGGAAATGAAGAGAATTTATTGCCAACAGAAAAACCATAAAATAATGGCAAAAGAAATTTAACTAGAAGGAAAATTGTAAATAGGAAACTTGGGAACATCAGAAAACAAATAAACTAAGAAAAAAGATAGAGGTAACTATAATTGAATTTTCTTCTCAAATTTTTCTACACAAAACATCTAACAATGTAAAATGTGATTCTAAATTAATGTAGAGAAGATATTTAATACCATCACATTAATAATGATGGGAGGAAATAAAGAGCTATAAATAAATACTAAAGGGAAGTAGTATTTTTATACCTCACTTAAACTTTGAAATGAAGATGTCATTAGACTGTCACAAGTTGTTTCTATATAATATAAAATATAGATAAGTCACTAAAAATGTTAATCAAAGAGATCAACTCAAAAATAATATTAATGGGCTACCTGGTGGTGTGGTGGTTGGGGTGCTGCATCCCATATGACTGGCTGTGCAGTTCAAGTCCCAGGCCCAGAGGCTTGGAAAAACATGTTGGGAACATGTGTGTACATGTTCAAAAATTTCTAGTAGAGAAAAAAGAAGGGATTATGGCTGTCCTCTTTGGAGGATGCTTTCTCACTTTCTCTTTCTCTCTCTCCCTGTCTCCCTCTGTGTGTTTGTGTCTGTGTGTCTGTGTGTGTGTCTATGGGAAGGGAAGGAGCTCTATAGAAAATTTAAAAAAAATAAACTTTACTAATCAATCAAAGCATAATTATAAAGTTGTAATAATCCACAGGGAAACATAAAAAAGTCAAACAAAAATAGAATAAAGAAGACATAAATATAACGGCAAGTTTATGCCCTAATATATAGATACTACATTAAATATAAGTGACCTAAATAAGCAAATAGAAATACAGAATTAGAAGGAAAACATCATAAAAAATGAACTAAAATAGATATTGTTTAAAAGAAGCTAACTTCAAATATAATACAATAGTATAGATATGTTGAATATAAAAGAGAAGTGAGGAAGAGTAAGATCCTGCTATTTGATACAGTGTTGGTGAATATAAAAGAATCAATGCTAAGCGAATTATTCTAAGCGAATTATTCTAGACTTTGAAAAACAAACATTGTATGTTCCCACTGTGTATAGCAAATATCTGCACTTGATAGCAAAAGGGAAACTGGGCCCCTGCCCCAGCTCCAGCGCCAGCACCCCAAGCCCAGAGACCCTATATTTCTGTCAGCCAGGTAGGGATTCTTTTTCCTTATCTTCTTCTTTCATTTGTGAATTTCGCACTTCTTACCACACAGGACCACCCCTAGCTCTACAGCAGATCCCACTTCCATTTCCAGACCCCTGGTGAAGACTTTTTCTTTATTCACCTTCTTACTCTCTTCCCTCTTATTTGGTCCTCTCTTCCTCTTTCTCCACCCTCTCGGACAGACTAGATAGGACTAGAATCACAGTTTTATAATACCTTAGTATTATAAGACTCCCTGGGGTCTTCCCTTTTACTGAACCACCTGCAAAAAAGTAGATACTGCTCTTTAGACACCTGAATAGACTACTTCTCCTTGTACCACATTGCTAAACACAACAGAAGAGAGACTTCGGCACTGCAAGATTATCCTTCATATGGGAAAAAAGATAAAAAAATCTTCTCAGACAAACTAAACCTGAAAGAATTTGCCAACATCAGACCAGCTCTTCAAGAAACCATGAAGAAAGTACCATTCCAGGAAAACTAAAGAATTAACAGCCAGAAACAAAGGAATAAAAGGAAATCAAGACAATGGCTAAATGTCAGGACAGGTCCAGTAACACCAATAATAACACTGAATGTTAATGGATTAAATTCTCCAATCAAGAGACACAGGCTGGGTGAATCAATAGAAAAATAAAATAAAATAAATAAAAAAACTGAAACCCTCTATCTGTTGCCTACAGGAAATCCACTTCATGGATAAAGATATACATAGACTGAAAGTGAAGGGTTGGAAAAAGGATTTCCATGCAAATGGGAACCAAAAAAGGGCTCGAGTAGCAATATTAATTTCTGACAAAATAAGCTTTAAAACAAAAACTGTTCAAAGAGACAAATGAAGGCACGATATTGTAATAAAAGGGTCAATCAATCAAGAAGACATAACGCTTATAAATATCTATGCACCTAACACAGGAGTATCCGCATATGTGAAAGAAAGACTGTTAGATCTGAAAGGGGAGCTATACTACAATATACTAATTGTTGGAGACCTCAACACCACACTATCCCTTCTGGACAGATCATCTAGACAAAAAGTAGGTAAAGAGATAAAGGATCTAAACGATACCAAAAAACCAAATGGATTTAACAGACATCTATTGAAATTGCCATCCAAAAACCACAAGATACACTTTTTTCTCACCCCCACATGGAACCTTTTTGAAGACTGACCACATCATAAGGCACAAATCAAGCCTCTACAGATTCAAATGCATAAAAAGTATATCCAGCATCTTTTCCAATCATGATGGAATTAAACTTGAGTTTAATTACAAGAGAAATCCTCAAAAATACTCAAATACATGGGAACTAAATAACCTACTCCTGAATGACTCCACAACTACTGAATAAGTAAAAACTGAAATCAAAAGATTTATGGAAGCCAATGACAATGAGAACATGAGTTTCCATAAACTTTGGGACACTGCTAAAGCAGTCATAAGAGGGAAGTTCATAGCAATTAGTGCACATCAGAAGATGGAAAGAAGGCAAATGGATTACCTAACATGGTGCCTCAGAGAATTAGAAAAGCAACTGAAAAAAAAATCCAAAAAACTCCAAGAGAAAGGAAATAATAAAGATACAAGTAGAAATAAATTAAATAGAAAATAAACTATACAGAAAATAAATGAAAGTGAAAGCTGATTCTTTGAAAAGATAAACAAAATCGATATTCCACTAGTGAGACTAATTAAGAAGAAGAGAGAAAGGAACATGGTAAATCAAATCTGCAATGAAGCAGGCAATATAACAACAGATATAGTAGAAATACAAAACATCATTAGAGGATACTATGAGGAATTATATTCCAAGAAACAAGACAATCCGGATGAGATGGACAAATTCCTGGACACATATAATCTACAAAGATTGAGCCAGGAGGGCATAGAAAGTCTGAAGAGACCCATAACAAGACAGGAATTTGAATCAGTAATAAAAACCCTCCCAAGAAAAAAAAGCCCTGACCCTGATGGCTTCACCTCTGAATGCTACAAAACTTTCAAAGAAGAGTTAACCCCCATTCTGCTCAAATTATTTCTAAATTAATTATATGAAGCCTCTATCACCCTTATCCTTAAAACAGGTAAGGACAGGACAAGAAAGGAAAACTATAGACCAATATCTCTGAAGAATATAGACACAAAGATTCACAACAAAAGACCAGCAAATTGTATTCAACAACTTATAAAAAAGGTTATACATCATGGTTAGGTAGGCTTTATTCAAGGAATACAAGGTTGGTTCAACATATGCAAAACCATAAATATAATACACCATATTAACAGGAACAAAGACAAAAATCATGTGATCATATCAATTGATGCATAAAAAGTATTTGATAAGATATAATATCCCTTTATGTTCAAGACTCTCACCAATATTGGCATAGAAGGGTCATTTCTCAACACAATAAAAGCTATCTATGAAAAATCCATAGTAAACATCATCCTGAATGGAGAAAAACTAAAGTTTTTCCACTAAAAATGGATACAACACAAGGATGACCACTTTCTCCACACCTTTTCAATATACTACTGGAAGTCCTCACCAACACAGTCAAAAAAGAGGAAAATATAAAGGACATTAAAATAGGAAAGAAAAGGTGAAACTCCATTTTAGATGATATGATTGTATACATAGCAGACCCAATGGATTTTATGAAAAAATTCCTGGAAGTAATACAAGAATACAGTAAAGTTGCAGGATACAAAATCAATATACAGAAATCTATAGCATTTCTACATATGAATAAAAGGCAGACTGACATAGAACTGAAAAAGTTATTCCATTTACCATAGCCACAAAAGTATAAGATACCTAGGAATAAATCTTTTTTTTTTTTTGAGAGGTTTTTTGCTATAGGGCACATGCGATTGCCAGACAGAGAGAGACATAGAGACAGAAAGTGAGAAATCACCCCCCCCCCAAGGGGGATGACCACGCCGCAATCTCTTCTCCTCCATTCTCTTCTCAGGATTTTGGG
Source organism: Tupaia belangeri chinensis (assembly GCF_000334495.1). Classification (NCBI taxonomy): domain Eukaryota; kingdom Metazoa; phylum Chordata; class Mammalia; order Scandentia; family Tupaiidae; genus Tupaia; species Tupaia belangeri. The sequence goes on from NW_006209541.1 coordinate 905,873, forward strand.
CACGCACACACTTATGCCCTGCATGAGTTCTAAGCCACCAGGTCCGGGACGCAAACTGCGGTCGACTACGTGGGAATCCAGCGACATAAGCCATTATGTTAACTGCTGGTTCCCCCTAGGAATAAATCTAACCAAAGAAGTTAAAGACCTCCACAAGGAAAACTATGAGAAGCTACAAAAAGAAATTGAAAATGACACAAAAATGTCAAAGGACATCCGATGTTCCTGGGTTGGGAGAATTAGTAAAATCAAAATGATAATTCTACCCAAATTAATCGCCATTATGTTAACTGCTGGTTCCCCCTAGGAATAAATCTAACCAAAGAAGTTAAAGACCTCCACAAGGAAAACTATGAGAAGCTACAAAAAGAAATTGAAAATGACACAAAAATGTCAAAGGACATCCGATGTTCCTGGGTTGGGAGAATTAGTAAAATCAAAATGATAATTCTACCCAAATTAATCTACATATTTAATGAGATGCCAATCAAAGTGCCAGACACATTCTTCACAGATCTAGAAAAGATGATCATAAAATTTGTCTGGAATCATAAAAGACCCCGTATTGCCAAAGCAATTTTGCACCAGAAGAGTGGAGTGGGCGGCATCTCACTCCCTGACCCCAAAATATACTACAAAACTGTGGTAATCAAAACAGCATGGTACTGGCACAGAAACAGACAGGTGGACCAATGGAACAGAATAAAGAGTGCCCAGAAAAAATTTCCCAAACATAGAGTCTACTGATTTCTGACAAGGGGAACCAGTCAATCCAGTGGGAAAAGAGAAACCTCTTCAGCAAATGGTTCTGGAAAAACTGAATTTCCACCTGGAGAAGGATGAATCTGAACCCTTACCTCTCACTTTTGACAATAATACACTCAAGGTGGATCTAAGATCTAACCTAAGATCTCAAACTATAAAACTGCTCCTGGAAAACACTGGGAAATCTCTGGGATACTTAGAGTAGGCAAAGACTTCCTAAATAAGACTTCCAAAACCCAGTTGATTATCCCCAAAATAGACAAGTGAGATTACATCAGACTAAGAAATTTTTGCATGGCAAAAAACACATTAATTAGTGTGACTCCACAGCCCTAAAAATGGTAAAATATTTTTGTAATCTATGTGTCAGATAAGGGGCTGATAACCAGAGTACACTAGGAACTCAAGCAGTTGTTCCGAAAAAAGATGATCAACCTTATTCAAAGAGGGAGAATGAATTGAAAAATCAACTCTCTAAGGATGACATTTGAATAGCCAAAAGACATATGAAAAAATGTTCAAAATTTCTCATTTTAAGGAAAATGCAGAGCAAAACAACAATAAGATACCACCTAACCCCAGTCAGAATGACTAAGATTAAAAAATATATATATAAGTGCTGGCAGGGGTGTGGTGAAAGGGAAACTCTCTTACACTGCTGGTGGGAATGAAAATTAGTCCAGTCACTGTGGAGAACTATTTGGAGATTCCTCAAAAATCTACAAATAGAACTACCATATGATCCAGCAATCTGACTCCTTGATATCTACCCAAAGGACAGAAGAATTCTTAATTGGAAAAGTGTTTGCATGTCGATGTTTATTGCAGCACTATTCACAATTGCTAAGACATGGAACCAACCCAAATGCCCATGAACAGATGAATGAATTGAGAAACTGTGGCACATATACGCTATGGAATACCATTCAGCCATAAAAAAACCTTGCTTTTGACAGAAAGTGGAAGAATATGGAAGTTTTACTGCTGAATAAAGCAAGCCAGGCTATAAAGGAGAGACATTGTATGTCCCCACTGAATATCTACTGACTGTCTGCACTTCATGAGTGAAAATGGTTGTCTAAAAGATATAGAAACACAATAAATGGATGTGAATATCAGATATATTGTGTGTCAAAGAGTAGAGTCTGAGGAAGGACAATTAGAAGAAAAGTAAAGAGGCAAAGCATTAATGGGACAAAGAAATGTGGTATTATCTGTTGAAGTTAATTTTTATAGTTTTATCAATTGGGCTAGGGAGAAATGTTCACTTGTTGAAATATTCACTTTGTAAACTAAATAATGTGATTGAATGTATAAAAGAAAATGAAATAAAAATTAATAATAATAAAGATAGTGAAATATTTAAAAATATAATGGTAGGTAGGACAAGTGTAGATATCAAGAGGTCAGGAAAGAAACAGTAGACATAGGAATGTAAGGATCTCTGATGAAAATGATGTATATGGTAATATCCTTGATTTGAGTGTTATATATTCCATGCATACTCTGTAAAACCATATTGTGTGCTATAGAGTTATAAAACAAATGTGAATAAGAAATCATAAAATAAAAAATAAAATTAAAGAAAAAAGAAAATAAAAGAGTAGAAAAATAATGTTGTCCAAACATAAGCAAAATAAAACAGGAGTAACTATTAATATTAGATGAAGTAAACTTTAGACACAAAATTATCAGAGATTGATAGGGCATAGTATAGGGACCATCACAAATTGATATGGGCATAGTATAGGGACTAACCTGGCAAGAAGACATATCTATCCTAAATATGTATACATCAAACAACAGAACTACAAAATATATGAAGCCAAAAAGTGAAAGAACTGAGAAAAGACACAGCAAATAATTTTTTATGGTGAAGATTTAACTGTCTATTTGTCAATGATGAATACCACAACTAGAAAAAATATTGACAAATATATAGAAGACCTCAACATCATCAAGTAGGATTGTCTAATTGATATGTATGGGACATCATATTCAACAACAGTAGAACATATATTTTTTCAAATATCCATGGAACTTATACAAATATAGACCACAACCTAAGTAATAAGATCAACTTTAACTAATTGAAAAGAATACAGAATTTAGAAAATGTGTCTTCCTTCTGATCACAATAAAATTAAAGTAGAAAGAAGTAGCAGAAAGATAGAAAGTTTTCAAACACTTAGAAAAGAAAACATACTTCCAAATACTCCATGTGTCTAAAAGGAAGTCTCGAGAAAAACTAGTATAGTAAACTGAATAAAATTAAAATAAATCAAAATTTGTGTCACAGAGCAAAAATATTGCTGTTTGGAAAATTTGAAGCATTAAATATAGAAAATTAAGAAAAATAAAATAAAATATATAAAAGATAAAAAGTCTAAAATAAATAGTATAAGCTTTCATTTCAAGAACCTAGAAAACAAAGTCCAGAATGAACTCAAACCCAGAAAAAGAAGAAAAAAATAAAGATAAGGGCATAAAGCAGAGGAAGAAAAAAATAAAATAAAAAAAAGCATAGAGGGAAGAAAAAATAAGATTATAAATCAATGAAAATAAAAACAGAAAATCAATAGAGAAGATCAATGAAATAAAGTATTTTTTTTTTTAAAAAACTATAAGATTGATAAACTTCTAGCAAAAGTGACCAGAACAAAAGAGGATACACAAACATCAATATGAGAAATGCAACTTCAAACCTTGCCGACTTCTAAAGGATAATATCGGAGTAGTCTGAGCAACTCAGCACACATAAATTTGACAACTTAGATAAAATGGACCAATTCTTGAGAAACACAAACCATAACTCATTAAATAGGAAAGGTTAATTTTAATTGCATTCTACCTACTAAGGGAATTGTACTCATTGATAAAAGAAACTTTCAGGTTCAAAAGATTTAACTAGAAAATTTTATCAAATTTTTAAAGAATTAATACCAGTTCAACACATCTCTTTAACAAAAAAATAAATATAGAAATTTAAAATTTGTTCATAAATTTATTTTATGAAGTTAGTATTGCCCTGATTGCAAATGCAGAGAGTGCACAAAAAGAAAACTACAAGCTAATGTCTGTCATGAATATAGACACTAAAATTCTTAGCAAATATTAGAAGATAAAACTTAGTAATATAAAAGGAATTATACATAATGAACAAATGGGATTTATTCCAAGGATGCAAGCAGAACTGGATAAATATTTATTAAAAAAAATCAAATCAATCCTCCTTATTAACAGGCTAAAGAGGAAAAATCATATGATCCTCCAGTTGCTGTAGAAAAAGCATTTTGCAAACTGTAGAACCACCTCATGATAAAAGCTCTAGGAAAAACAGAAATAAAGATAATCCATTAAAACAGGTAAATAGCAGCTGAAAAATTTATTTAGCTATTATTTTTTATATTATTTATTTCACTTTATTTCACCTTATATTTTTCTCTGCCAGATGTACATGAATGATCAGTAAAGGGAGGAAGAAAGAGAGAGAGAGAAAAAGTGAGAGAGAGAGAGAAGAAAGTACCCCACAAAGGGTCTCGTTCACATGGTAATTTCTTTGTCTCAAATTCTCCATTCTTTTGAGATCTTGAGAAATTATACACATTTTCAACCTGTTTTTCCAGCTGACAGGGCTGGGATTCAAACCCTAATTGGACATGTAGGATCCAGTTTCTTTTGCATAGTGTCTAACTGTTATACTATGGGGCTGGCTCAATAAACATTTTTCTCAGTTGTAAAAGACTGAAATATTTTTGTTATTTTATTTTTGTTTGTTTACAAAGATTTTTGCTGTAGGGTGTGTGCACTTCCTGGAAAGACATAGAGAGACAGAGAGACAGAAAGCAAGAAATCACCCCCAGGTGGTATGATCATGCTGCAGTCCCTTCTCTTCCATTCTCCTCTCAGGATTTCGGACACACACGCACCCATCGTGAGTTTTAAGCTGCTGGGCCCAGCACTTGAAATGTGTTTTACTACATGGGAGTCGAGCAATGTAACAATTACACCATCTACTGGTCCCAAGACTGAGTCTTTTTATGTTAAGATGGTGTCATGGTTCATTTTATGTGTCAACTTGACTAGACTAAGGGATGACCAGATACCTGGTAAACATTATTTCTTAATGTGTCTGTGAAAATGTCTCAGGAAAAGATTAGCATTTGAATTGGTAAACTGAATAAAGAAGATCAACCTTCACAAGTGTGGGTGGGGCATCATCCTGTATAAAATGAAAAGGTAGCAAGGAACAGTGAACTTCTCTGCTTCACCTATGACCTATCATCTCGTGTCCTTGTACATCAGTTTTTCCGGTACTAGGCCTTCAGATTCAGATTGGGTCTTCCACCATTTGTTTCTCAGGTTCCCAGACCTTGGAACTTGGACTAAATAAATTACAACACAGGCTTTCTTGGGTATCTAGTTTGCAGAAGTCTAACTTTAAGCATTCTAGGCCTTTGTAATTGTGTGGACCAACTGCTATAATAAACCTCCATATATTTATATATTTATGTACAGGTTAAGTATCTCTTATCCAAAATTCCTGGGACCAGAAATCTTTCTAATTGTGGAATTTGAGGATTTCAAAATATTGTATGTGTGTATAAGCACAGTATTTATTCATGTTTCATATACACTACACACACATAACTTGAAGGCTATTTCTACATTTTTTTTTTTCGGAGAGGTTTTTGCTATAGGGCGCGTGCGCTCGCCAGAAAGACAGAGAGAGACAGAAAGATAGAAAGAGAGAAATCACCCCCCCAGGGGGGATGGCCACACTGCAATTCCTTCTCCTCCATTCTCCTCTCAGGATCTTGGGCACGCACGCACATGTACTCAGCATGAGTTTAAGCCACCGGGTCTGGGACTCGAACCATAGTTGACTACATGGGAGTTCAGCGACATATCCATTACACTAACTTCTGGTCCCTACAATAGTTTTATAGTAAAGTGCTTTAATCTCATCTCACATGAGATAAGCCATAGAATTTTCTATAGGTTTCATCAGATTGGCACTTAAAAGTTTTAGATCTTGGAGATATATACACACACACACACACACACACACACAAATATATCTTCTGTTGGCTTATTTCTCTGGAGATCCCAGACTAACAGATGAGGAATAAAACAAGGATGTGCACTCCTACCAATCTTATTCAACATGGTGTTGGTGCTAAAGATTTTAGCTATTGAAATTTAGGCATGAAATGAAAATAAAGAAATGACAAAGTAGAACTATCTTGTTTGTAAATGGTATGAATAGCTATGTGGAAAATCAAAACCCAGAATCTCCCATTATTTATTAGTGAATTAAGCAGTGTCACAAGATACATGCTGAACACAGAATCAACTATATATCTATGTATTAATAATGACCATCTAGATAAGAAAATTAAAATATGAGGCCACAAGAAGATCTTAAGCAAAATGAAAATATTCCACTTAGGGAAGATATTTCTCAAAGTTCAGTAATAATTATTTTATAACAATTACTCATTTATAATTATTTTACAACATTTTTATGTGTTCTATAAAATTTTATGTTATTATAATATTTTATTTATACTATATAGTTTTCTCACTGCTATGAATGAGGTTTTTAAAAAGATTGATGTCTGAGATTG
>NW_006209541.1:912280-923699 GCF_000334495.1 Tupaia belangeri chinensis
AATGGATATCAGGATGTTTATCTTTTAGCTTCTATTCTGCCATTTTCAAACCACATCATTTACAGGTGTGCAGATTAATCTTTCTGGTCCTATATTAAAAATGACAAGCAGGGGACCAGCAGTTGGCATAATGGCTATGTCACTGGACTCCCATGTAGTCGACCATGGTTCGAGACCTGGACCTGATAGCTTAAACTCACACTGGGCGCATGTGCGTGTGTGCCCAATATCCCAAGAGGAGAATGGAGGAGAAGGAATTGCAGCATGGCTATCCTCCCTTAGGGGTGATTTCAGTTTTCTATTTCTCTGTCTCTGTCTTTCTGGTGAGCACATGTGCTCTATAGCAAACCCCAAAAAAAAAAAAAAAAAAAAAAAAGACAAGCAGAATTTTGTGATCTAACTCATTTTTTGAAAAGATATATTTTATTATTGTTATTATTACATTAAATCACTGTATATTACTAGAACATTCCAAATGAATTTTCCCAGCATGGATACTCCTATCTATCATGACTTTGGAAGACTTAAGTAACCTTTCTGGGCCTTAGTTTTCTTATCTGTAAAAAAGAGTTAATCATAGTATTTTTGTCACAGGGTAGCTGTTCTGATTAAAGTATTCATTATAGTAAAGTACTTACAAGTGGCCCTTACATAGTAGGTGCTATATAACATTTGGTTTTAAACTATCATCACTATAGAGTTTAATTCTCTGATCTGAAAATTATATTTTACACTTGGAAGAATATAAAGATGAGTAGAAGAGTGTCTAACTTGTAGGTATTTGAAATTTCTGTTAAAGGTTGTGTGTGTATTGTGTAAATTCTTCCAGTGTCACAACCTATCTGGGTGCTAAGCAAGGGTACTTTAAAAGTTTTGTTCTTTCATTCTAGAAATACTTAGCTCATTCTCCATGAGCTTTTCTAGGTCTTGGAAGTAAAGAAATAAATCTATCTCGTGGAAAGTGGTTAGTTAGTGGGACTGTTGTGTGGGACATTGTCTTGATGCAAGGGTGGACTGCAAGTACAATAACCAGAAAAGCAGTAGTACTGCACACTGAGCAGCAAAGCTCACAAACCAAATTAAATGGCTCAAACCACACTGCTTATTGAATCCATGTAAATCACACAGTGATAAGCAAAGGATGTGAGATGGCAAACATAAAGACACTCAGAATACAATACAAATGAGATGTGAGGTCCTCACTGCCTAAGACCTGGGGCTTAAAACTCTCCCAAGTCCCAACATTCTGTCAGCCACATGGTCCTTCCCATTGACAGTGTAGATACAAGGACAGCGTTTAGAATCAAACAATGGGACCCACAGATGGAAAGTGCTCTGGGCCAATAACACACTTGCTCTATTACAGAGCCACAGGGTCGAGTAGGTTGGCACAGCTTGTGTTTGACAATTAGTTCGATGAACAGCCAAGGGATTTATCTGTTTCCTGAGTAGAGGACATATGGGGCCAGAACGGGTGTCAGCAGCGTGTGGCTAATTAAAACCTCTTGAAAAAATATACAGGTCTGTTGAGTGTATCCTAAACATTTACTAATGCCTGTATATCCATATATGAGGAATATGTATTCATAAATATTTCTTAGTACTGCCATAGTTTGCTATATCTGATATACCTTCTCTATTTCCTCACTACATATGTCATACTTAACATACCATATGAATTTTGCCTGTTTTTTAAAAAGTTTATTTTATTGGTACCAGCAGTTAGTGTAATGGCTATGTTGCTGGACCCCCCTGTAGTTGACTGCGGTTCGCATCTCGGACCCGGTGACTTAAAACTCATGCAGGACGCGTGTGCGTGTGTGCCCAAGATCCCAAGAGGAGAACAGAGGAGAAGGGATTGCATCATGGCCATCCTCCCTGGGTGGGTGATCGAAGGGTGATTTCTTGCTTTCTGTCTCTCTGTCTCTGTCTGGCAAGCACATGCGTCCTATAGCAAAAACCTCTCCAAAAAAAAAAAAAAAAGTTTATTTTATTTATTTCATGAGAGAGACAAAGGGATGTAGGAAGAAAGAGAAAGACTAATGCCCTGAACTGGATCTTATGCCACAATCCTCTGATCCTTCTAAGCCAGGCAAAGGTGATGGAGGCATGCACACACACACACAGGGTGTACAGGTTGACCAGAGAATAGAACTCCCATCTTTCATATGTATCCAGCATTGCGGAGTGTCATTATCACTGTGCTATCATGAGTAGGCCAGAATTCTGTCCTTATCTAAAGTAAGTTTTGCTCATTAACTACTTATCTACCTAAGCTATTTCAAACATTCTTGCTATGTTGACAAACTGTGTATTTATTCATTAGTTAAAGCAAAAGCACTTTATAAATAGGAAGAAAAACAAAACAGGCTGAGTGATAGTTTGGTCTCCATCACCTATAATGATCTCCTTGCCTAGTGGTGCAGAGCTCAGCCTGTCCACTGGGAAGAGACCCACCTAGGCACTGGCACTGGTGACTTTGTCCTGGCGCTCCCCCAGGGACTACTCCCTCAGTGGTCCTGGGCGTCAGTCTCTGCTTGCTCTGATAAGTGTCTTGAGCCTGCTTGCTGGTTTGTTCCTGACACTTCTGTTCTACCGCATTGAAACCTTATTGTATGATTCATCTTTTTCTATCACTTGTAGGAGTTCTTTGCCATCCTTTCTGCCTAGCTATCCCAGGGCTACACCTTGATCTTCCTCTGGGTGGAAGAAAACTTCCATTTACTTCACACATCCTATACTGTAGCAGTCTCATAACAGAGTTGTATGGATATCTATCTATGTATCTATTATCTATCTCCTTCTATCCTATTACCCATTATTCATCTCTACATCCATCTGTCAATCTATTTAGTTTGACGTAACCTTCTCCCTCAGAACTGAGGTCACTGGAATTTGGATATCACCTTGCATTGTTATCTTCTCATATTCAGATTATGACCTTCCTGTCAGTGGTCTCTGTTTCCACATTCTGGATCTCTGTTTCCACATTCTGGATTTCAATAAACAATGCCAAGTTCAATAAAAAGTTTTGTGTATATTTGAATTTCAACTGTGAAAAGATTTGAAAGCATTCCAACGTCTTTTGGAATAAAAAATGGGCTTTAGAGTAGCCATCAGGAATTGGATGTCATTTAATATTCAATACTCTAGAACAGCGTGCCCATGCCATAAGAACTCTAATCATACAAAAGAAACAAAAAAAGGGCTGTAACAGACTTTTATGTGATATGAAAGATGCGGGGACAAAAAATTAAAAATGACTTTGGAAAATTAGAGAAAAAGTTTTTTAAAAAATAATATCTAAAATCAGACCGACTTTTGACAAGTAGAAATTGGAGAAAGAGGATCCCTGTGGAGAGAAGAGAATTAATGAAAGAATGAGATATTTCATGGTGTTTTCAAAGAAAAATTTGTGATTATTTATACATTTATGAATTGAGGAAGAGGGACGTTTGCATAAGATTGCTAGATAGATGGCAGGCACTGACCTAACTAGTAATCTCTTATTTACTATTTCATATTAACTTTCTATATCCTTTGATTCTACAAGAATGTGTTTGTTTCATATAAATATTCATAATGTATTTATAATAAATACATTAGCATTTTAATGTCATTTAAAAATCTATTATTAAATAAATAATTACTATTAAAATTACTTAATAGTAAAAATTAAGAAATATTTACTATAAAAATTAATGATTTCTTATAGTCAGGAAAATGTACTTGTTTTAATACACTTTCAAAAATTCTCATTTTTCAACATTAAAAAATAATTCTCATCTAAGGAAAAAGGTAGGATTGTAATCTAAAAACCTTGGAAAGTGAAAATGTAAGTTTAGTTTACCTGTGGAACATGAGAACAGATTAGGATGTGGGTGCATACATGTTAAGCCATAGACCTTTTTTCTGATACTCTCAGCTCCTTAGCTATTTCTTTGGTTCTGTATTCATTTGGAATAACTCCATACTCTGCATTTTAAAATGTTCTGCAATGCTGGAAGACATGGAAAATCAGAGTTTGGTTCTTGGGTCAAATCTGTACATGCCAGATGTGCACGCAAAAGCCCGTGATCTCAACTGGCTGAAAGGCTGGGGAGATAATGGTGCGAGACGTTGTTGAAGGTCCTTGTCTTTCTCTCTTTAGCTCGTGAAAAACATAAATAAAAATAAACTTTAAAAAATAGCACAGTGAATGAAGGAAAACTAGATTTAATCTTCAAAAACAGATTATTTACTGTTATTGAATAATCAGTATCTATCAATTGCCTATTTGTATTCTGGCCTGTTTCCTTGCCTAAGGCATGTGTTGTGTGTGTGTGTGTGTGTATATTAAAATATTTTTAAAATATATTCATTCAACTTTTTTTTTATAAAGCAAAAATTACAGAACTATTTTTTTTTATTTCAACAGAATAAATGTTTCTTCTCTTTGCTACTCCCATCCACCCTCTGCCACCCATTCATCTCCCTTACAGTCTCTGCAGGAGGATATCCAATTGTTTCAGCACCATTTGGTGAAAAGACTTTCTTTTCTCCACTGTGTTGTCCTATATCCTGCATCAGTTGGCTGTATGACTTTTTATTTTCTAGGTTCTCTATTCTGTTCCATTGGTCAATGTATTTATTTTTGTTTACTACTGCCTGTACAGTCTGGTAGTGAGTTGTCTGCTACTTTGTTCTTTTTGCATAATATTGTCTTGGTAAATATGGTTCCAGACATATTTTATGTATTTTTCTACTTCCATGAAGAATGTCACCAGCAATTTAATTGAAATGACATTTAATATGTAAATTAATTTGTATAGAACTGACATTTTGATTATATTGATTCTTCCAATCCAAGAACATGGGATATATTTCCAATTTTGTATCATTCTTGATTTCCTTTTTCAGTTTTTCATAGTTTTTCTTTGTAGAGGTCTTTCACCTCTTTAGTTAGGTGTATTGCTAGGTATCTTATTCATTTTATGGTTATTATAAAAAGGATTGTTTTCTTTCTGTCTGTCTTTTGTCTTTATTTTTAAAGTTTTACCATAGGATATGTGCACTTATCAGAGAAAGACAGAGAGAGGAAAAGTGAGAAATCACCCCCTTGAGGATAGCCACACTACAGTCCCTCCTCCTCCAGCCTTTTCTTAAGATCTTGGGGAGGTATGCACAAATGGCCAGCATGATTTTCAAGCTGCCATGTCCAGGTCTCAAACCACAGTCAGCCTTGTGAGTCTATTGCTTTAATCATCATGCCACTTGCTGGGCTGTGATTGCTTTCTTCAGTGCTGTCTCAGTCTGTTCATTGTTAGAATACAGAAATGATGTAGATCTTTATATATTGATTTTTTTATCCTGCTACTTTGCTGAATTTGTTTATCAATTCTAAGAGTATTTTTGTGGATTTCTATGTATACAATCATATCATCTATAAATAGGAATACTATAGCTTCTTCTCTTTCTGTCTGAATGTCTTTTGTTTCACTTTCTTTGTCTGATGGCATTGGCTGACTTCCAGAAGTACGTTGAGAAGTAGAGCAGGACCAGCAGATGGCATAATGGCTAAGTCACTGGACTATCATGTAGTCAATTGCAGTTTGAGTCCTGAACTCAGCAGCTGAAACTCAAGCTAGGCATGTGTGCATGTGTGCCCAAAATCCCAAGAAGAGAATGGAAGAGATGGGATTGCATCATGGCCATATGCCTGGGTGTCTATCTCAGTCTCTCTGATGAATTCATATGCCCTATGGAAAAACAAATAAACAAACAAACAAAACAAAACAAAAAAAAAAACAAAAAAGAACAAACTTCTCTTTTTAAAAAAGTGGAGAAAATGGGAAGCCTTGTCTTATTCCAGTTTTTAATGGGAAAGCTTTCAGCTTTTCCCCATTCAGTATGATGTTAGCAGTGGGTCTGTCATATATGGCTTTTATTGTGTTGAGGAATGTCCATTCTAGCCCTATTTTGCTGAAACTTAATTATGAAGAGGCATTATATTTTATCAAATGATTTTTAAAAGTTTTATTTATTATTATTATAATCTTATTTATATTACGTTGAATTACATACATCTTTACAGTGTATTACATATTTTTATCCAGAAGGAATACTATGCATATCAGTCAAGACATAGACATTACTATCAACATCAAATAGCTTTTTTTTTTTTTTTGGGAGAGGTTTTTCGCTATAGGGCGCGTGCGCTCGCCAGACAGACAGAAAGAGACATAGAGAGAAAGTGAGAAATCACCCCCCAGGGGGGATGGTCACGCCGTAATCCCTTCTCCTCCATTCTCCTCTCGGGATCTTGGGCACGCACGCACACGCGCCCGGCGTGAGTTTTAAGCCACCGGGTCTGGGACGCGAACCGTGGTCGACTACATGGGAGTCCAGCGACATAGCCAATATGCTAACTGCTGGTTCCCAACATCAAATAGCTTTTCATAATTTTTTTCCAGATTGTTATTATTATTCTCATTATTTTTTAAACATTCACTTTATATCGTTTTGCTCATAAAAAGAATTTACCCAACATGAAATACTTCTCAGACCAGTCCAGTTGAGAATACTATACATGTTATCACCAAGAGGTAATAAACCATTTCTTTGTCCTGCTAATGTCTTACCCCTCTATTTGTTTTCTTGCTATCCTTCTCTATACTCTTCCCTTCTCCTGCCCCATTCCATACTATCTTCAGTATTGCTATTTAACTATTTTCCATGCTTTAATTTCTTCCAATATTTCCATCTCTACCAAAAAGTGCAGGTAAGACATAAATATTAAGCGAATATATACAATATATTTCTTTCATATCCTGGCTTGCTTCACTCAGCATAGCCATTCCCCTAGGGGGTAATTTCTTGCTTTCTATCTCTCTGTCAATCTCCGTCTCTCTGGTGAGTGCATGTGCTCTATAGCAAAAACTATCAAAAAAGTAAAATAACAATGTTTTTGACTACAATATCCACACAGTTTTACAAGAGGTTCAATTTCATTCACTAATAAAGTAACTTCTTATTTTATGTATTTAACTAATACTAGAATATTTTGAGGAAGAAATTGCACATCCTAACATTTAAATGCAGTTTTGACCTTTTTAAAAGCAACATAAAAGCTATAAACATTGTGTTCTGTAAAATAGAAGGATGCTATTAACTTGGGTAGATGATAATCCATTTAGAGCTGCACACTGATATGGAAATATATCATGATAGACATTTCCTATGATATCTGCTGCATCTTACAAACATTTTATGCTAAATCTAGTTTATTTACTACTATATGAATTCAGCAGTGACACTTCCATAAGACATAAATAAATTTCTAACATAAAAACAGTGAGAACACTTCACACGACTAATGATATACCATAATTTCTATTTGTTTTTATAAAAATGTTTTACATTCTATTAGCTTACATACTAATTAAAATTTGCATTTTGTCCACATTATATTGGCACTTATTTATATTTTCAAGTACTTATTCTTATTTTCCAAGTATGTTGACACATGTTTCAGGCCTTCATCTTTATAATTACTAGTTTAAGATAGCTAATGCTAATTTTTTTATTGTACAAAATCTAAATGAGCATTAAAAAATTGTATACTTGAAAGGGTATGGGAGTTCCAGTGAAAACATGAGTCTAAGCTGGTGCATCCTAATCAAAACAGGTTTGCCTTTGGAACCTGGGACCACCTCAAGTCATGATGGGCAACCATTTTCTGAGACATGCCCGTTGAGAAGCTGAGTTCTGGTGCAAGTCCAAATATCACTGGGCATGTCCCAACCCCTATAGGTTTGCCTTTGAAACTAGGGACTCTCCTGACCATGCATGGAGTAGTGCAATACATGGCTCTATCCTCTTCATTAATTCATATCTCCTTAGCTCATCTCTAGTTCATCAGGAGCTGAAAGGATGGGATACCTGAAGTTACCTACAGAAACACTAACCTGTTATGATTTTGGAGACACAACTCTCTACCAAGAAAACATTGGGGATCTAGGTCTGATCTTCCTTCCTCTGACACCACAGAATTTACTCCAATAAATAGGATGAAGTGAATAATTCATCAAATGATCAAAAAAGTACAGACACAGGAACCATGAGAAAACAAGGAAATAACTCTCCTAGGAAAGTCAGTAACTCTTCACCAACAATATATAGCAAAAAAGAATTAAAAGAAATGTCAGAAAATGAATTTTGAACATTCATTGTGGCAAAACTCAATGAAAGACCAGAGAAAACAGATAGTTAATTCCAAGAAATGCAACAATTATTCTAGGACATGAAAGAGGAATTCCGTAAAGTGATAGATATGCTGAGCAAGAATCAAATAGAACCGCTGGAAATGAAGAATACAGTAAAAGAAGTTAAAATCTCTTGAAAGCATTAACAGAAGATTGGACCATGCAGAAGAAAAAAATTCTGACCTTTAAGAGAAGAATTAAAAATTTCTGAACTTTTAGACCAAACCACCAAAAAAAGAATAAAAATGTGAAGATAACATATGGGAAATTCTAGACACTACTAAATGTCCCAAAATCCATAAAATGGGTATTCTAAAAGATAAAGACTCTGCTAAAGGCATTGCAAACCTTTTCTATGAAATACTATCTGAAAATTTTCCAAGTCTAGAGGAAGAGTACCAGGAAATAACTCCAAACAGAATCAACATAAAAAGATTCTCCCTGTCACACATCATAGCCAGACTGATAAAATTCAAAGACAAAGATATTCTAAAAATAGAGGGAAACACCTAGTTTTGTTTACAAAGATTATCATATTAGACTAACACCAGATCTCTCAACTGAAACAATGCAGGTAAGGAAAGAATGGGAAGACATATTCAAAACATTAAAAACAATTTTAGCCTAAAATATTATACCCAGTAAGATTATCCTTCACATGGAAAGAACAAATAAAATCATTCTAACATAAACAGAAACTGAAAGAATTCACCAACATCCTACCAATTTTTCAAGAAATACTGAAGGGAGTACTATAATAGGGAAACTAAAGAGAGACAAACGGACATAAGAGGGAAAACAAAACAAAACAAAAACAAAACACAAAAACAACAACAAAAAAGAAAAATAGCAAATAAAATGGCAGGAATAAGTCCACAAATATCAAAAATAACATTAAATGTTAATGAATTAAGTTCTCCTAATTAAAAATGTAAGACTGGTTAATTGGATAAAAAACAGGAGTTCTCTACATGCTGCTTACAAGAAACACACCTCACTGATAAAGAAATAAATAGGCTGAAAATGAAGGTCTTGAAAAAGATATTCCATGCAAATGGAAACCAAAAAAAAAAAAAAAGACTGGAGATATGAAACAAATAGTAGACAAAATAGATTTTAAGATGAAAGCTGTAAGAAGAGACAAAGAAGGACACTGTATAATAGTAAAAGGGCTACGTTACCAAGAAAACAAAACATTTATAAATATCTATGCATGCAAACCTGGACACCTAAACATATGAAAGAGAGATTGCTAGATCTAAAGGCCCATATAGGCTGCAACACAACAATCGTTGAGTATCTCAACCCCCAATCATCTCTCTGGACAGATCGTCTCACCAAAAAAAAAAATACACATTTTTCTCACTTCCACAAAAAACGTGTTTAAAGACTACTACATAATAGGTCACAAAGGCCACATAAACAAGCCTTTATAAATTCAAACAAATAGAAACTATATACAGCATATTTTCTTAGCACAATGGAATTAAACTTGAAATTAGATACAGAAAGAACCCTAAAAAATACAAATACATGAAAACTAAACAACCTACTCCTGAATGAATTAACATTAACTGAAGAGATGAAGACTGAAATTAAGACATTTGTGGAAACCAATGATAATAAACAAACAAGTTTTCATAACCTATTGAGCACAGCAAAAGTAGTCATAAGAGGGAAATAGCTAGCAATTAGAACCCACAAGAAAAATATAAAAAGAGGGCAAATAAAGAACCTAATGACACATCTCAGGGAACTGGAAAAGCAACAACAACAACAACAAAAAGTACCAGTGAAAAATAAATAATAAAAATTAGAACACAACTATGTGAAATGGAAAATAAAAGAACCATACAGAAAATTAATGAAACCAAGAGCTAGTTCTTAGGGAAGATAAACAAAATTGACAAACCATTAGCTAGGCTAATCAAGAAGAAAAGAAAAAAGAACAAAATAAATAAAATCAGCAATCAAATACGAGAAACTACAACTGAGAGCAGAAATATAAAAGATCATGAAAGAATACTGTTAGCAATTATACATCAACAAATGAGAAAACCTAAAGGAAATGAACAAATTTCTGGACATATATAATTTACCAAGATTGAATTAGAAAGAAATTGAAAGCCTAAATGGACCAATGATGAGAAAAAAAGATCCATAAATAAATAGACAGGAATAAATAGTCTCTTAACTAAAAAAGAGCCCAGGACCTGATGTCTTCACTTCCAGATTCTACAAAACTTTAAAAAAGAATCCAAATTCTCCTCAAACTATTTCTAAAGATCCAAAAGAAAGAAACCCTCCCAAATGTATTCTGTTCTATGAATACTACATTACTCTCATCTGCAAAGCAGACAAGAATATGTGTGTGTGTGTGTGTGTGTGTGTGTGTGTACATGAAAACAAAATCTCTTCAGCAAATAATGCTGGAAAAACTGGATATCCACTTACAGAAAAATGAAACTAGGTCCCTATCTCTCACCATTAACAATAATCAACTCAACATAGATCAAAGTTTTAAATACAAAACCTCAAATCATAAAACTCTAGTCTAAAACAAAGGGGAAACTCTTGGAGATATCATAGTAGGCAAACACTTCTTAAATAAGACCCCCAAAACACAGGCAATAATACTAAAAGTAGATAAATGGGATTTTATCAGGTTAAAATGATTATGCACAGAAAAAACAAACCTTAGAATGGGAGAATATATTTGCAAACTATATCTCAGATAAAGAACAGATAATCAGAATATAGAGGGAACTCAATCAGCTTTCCTGAAAATAATAATGATAATCAACCAAAAAAAAAAATGACCAAATGAACTGAACAGACAACTTTTCAAGGAAGACATATGAACAGCCAAAAAGATAGAAAAAAATGTTCAGCTTCTTTATCATAAGGGAGATGCAAACCAAAACCACAATTAGATACCACCTAAGTCCAGTCAGAATGGCTATGATTGAAAACATAATGAATGGTAAGTACTGGAAAGGCTGTTGTTAAAAGTGAATCCTCCTACACTGAAGTGTGAATGTAAAGTAGTACAGCCATTGTGGAGGACAATATGGAGGGTCCTCAGAAATGTACAAACAGAATTACTGTATGGTCCAGTCAAATGGTTTCTAATAAAGGCACAAGACAATCCAGTGAGAAAAGGAAAATCTCTTCAG
>NW_006209541.1:923727-934107 GCF_000334495.1 Tupaia belangeri chinensis
AGGACCAGCAGATGGTGTAATGGTTATGTTGCTAGACTCCCACATTGCTGAATGCAGTTCAAGGCTTGAACCTGGTAGGCTGAAACTCATGCCATGTGTATGCCCAAATCTTGAGAGAAAAATGGAGAAGAAGGCATTGCCATATGGCTGTGTCCCCTGGGAGGGGGGTGATTTCTTGCTTTCTCTCTCTCTGTCTCTCTCTGTCTCCAGTGAGTGCACACACCCTACCACAAAAGTCTCTCTTAAGAAAAAAAAAAAAAGAAAGAAAAGAAAAAATAAATCTCTTCAGCAAATGGTGCTGGAAATGAGATTATCCACTTGCAAAAAATTAAAACTTCACACCTATCTCTCACCATTAACAAAAATCAACACAGAATGTATCAAGGATCTAAACATAAAACCTCTAACTATGAAACTACTTGTTGGGAAACTCTTGGAGACACTGGAGTAAGCAAAGACATCTGAAGTAAAACTATCATAGCATAAGCAATCATCTCAGTAAAGTAACTAAGAAAAAGAAGGGTGGGAAGCTTGTAAATGGTTTTATATGCATTTACATTGAGATTTACTAACTTGGTGATATTGTAAATGGTTTGATATGCATTTACATTGAAATTTGCTAACTTGGTGATAATTTGTGTACCTAAGAGTGGAATTACTGGGTCATAGGGTAGTTGTATTTGTAGGTTACTGTGGAACCTCCATACTGTTCTCCATAAATGTTTCTACTAAATTACATTCCCACCAACAGTGTGGTATGGTTCTACTATCACCATAGGTTCACCACCACTTAAGATTCTTTCAGTAACTTAGAAAAATACTTGCACTTTCATGTTTACTGCAGCATTATTCACAATTGGTAGGACATGGAATATACTCAAATGTGTAATAACAACTGGGTGAATTGAAAAAAAAATGTGGCACATATACAGTATGAAATGCTACTCAGTCATTAAAAGCAATGAGACCCTAACATATAATAGAAAGTGGATGAATATCAAAGACTTAATGCTAAGTAAAGAAAGCAAAACTATGAAAGATTGACATTGTATTTTTATGCTTAATATTACTGAATATCTGCACTCTATAGCAGAAACTGGAAGATTGGAAGGTATAATAGCAGAGAAGACAACTGAAGATAGTAGAGATAGTGTAGGAAGGGTTAGGTAATAAGGGTTTGGTAATAGGGAGTGTGTGGCAAGGGGATCAGGGAAAAAAATTAAAAAGCATTTTATAGATACCAAAATGAAATGTTAACTGTTGATGATAATGTATCTGGTAATATCTTTGACCTAAGAGGTACTCTATTCATGCTGAAAAGTCATGCTATATACTGTAAAGATGTACAGTGATTAAATGCAAAAAGAAATAATTAACTAAAAAGAAGTGTAGAAAGATTTTAAATAGTTTTATATGCATTTACATTGAGATTTACTAACTTGGTGATCTTTCATACATTCAGTACCTTGAAGATTTCAAAAGAAAATCAAATTCACACAAGATAATTCTTGACTATTAGTGCAATATTAAGGTTAGACCTAATAGATGTTATAAAATAAATGTTTCTTAGTTAACTAGTGTTGGAAAATATTAGGTGCAACTAATTTTAACAGATTTTTAAATAAATTTAATAAGTCATATTTTATTTTAAAAATATCCAATAGATTCTAAAAATTGTATTTGTTTCATTCAGAGTGCACCTAGTGAGGCTTTATAAAATTGTAAATTTCCATATATGAAAATAGAGACAGTTGCATATTAATAAAAAAGCACTGTATTCAAAATATCCTTAAGGACAGCCCTCAACGGAAAGTAATTAACACTTTAGGAATAAATGAGTTACTAGCCAAAAGAAAGTCTTAATTCAAATATCTATGCACACTTTATAAACCTGTCAATACTTACCAAAACTGTAGAATACTGGAATCTTTTAGAAATTAAATTGAAAACTAAACTGTTGTGATAATGAGGAATTTATTTCATCAAGAGGTATAAAGTGACAAGTTGCCAAGTCAAGAAAATCACTAATAATGTATGGTTAGAAAAAAATGACCAAGAATGTAAAAATGACTATGTATGTCAATTGAAAAGCACAACAAATACAAGAAAAAAATGAGTATGAGATAGATAGCGATTACTCAGAAAAGGAAACACATAAAACCAATAAACACTTGAAGATATTTTTGACATCATTAGTGATCATACACAATTAAGATGAGAAGGAAATAAACTTTACATCTATTTAATTGACACAAATTAAAGTTTTATAATGCCTTATATTCAAGATATAAATGATGATAACAAAAACCAAATATACCTACATAGTTTGCTTTCTTCATCAAAACAAGTAATATTGGGACCAGCAGTTCGTGTAATGGCTATGTTCCTGGACTCCCATGTAGTCAACCACAGTTTGAGTCCCGGACCCAGTGGCTTAAACTCACACCAGGCGCTTGTGCGTGCATGCCCAAGATCCCAAGAGGAGAATGGAGGAGAAGAGATTGCGACGTGATCATCCCCCCTGGAGGGTGATTTCTTGCTTTCTATCTCTCTGTCTCTCTCTCTCTGTCTGGCGAGTACATGCACCCTATAGCACAAACCTCTCAAAAAAAAAAAAAGTAATATTCATTATATTCTTATCTCCTGAATAGAAATTCAGGAGATAAGAGTTATAGATAGCTTAGACATTTGCTCCTAAAGACATTTGCTCCTAAAATATTTGCTCCTAAAATATTTCCTGTCAAATAAACAAACAAAATGAAATAAAACAAAAAACTCCTTCTTTTGGTATATTTTTGTTACAGGGCATGTGTACTCACTGGAGAAAGAGAGAGAGAGAAAATGAGAAATCACCCCCCACCCCGCCCCCCAGGGAGAATGGTCACACTGCAATCCCTTCTTCTCTCAAGATTTTGTGCAGAAACACACATGCACTGATTTCAAGCACCCAGGTCCAGGGCTCAAACAGTGGTCAGCCATGTGGAAGTCCAATGCTTTAACTAGCACACCACCAGCTGGTCCAAATCACATTTCTTTAAATTTACATTAAAATGTTGATAGCATGAAACTACTGATTTGGTAAACTTTATAGATAGTGTGAGACTGTGAAACTACATTGATTTGCCAAAACTTTGCACCTCCTGACAGCACACTTACCATGCTATTTCCTCAGATTCTTCACACAGTCCTCTTTAATTCCTGCAATAAGAGACCTATGTTTAGCCAGATTTCAACATCATAAATATCTCAACTTTGCCCTTGGATTCTGAATTGAAACTAACACTCCTCTTAGGTAGTACAATTTATTAAACTCATCTTTGTCTTCTCAGCAGTTAGTTTTTTAGATATTTTGGGACAGTTAGCATTTTACCAAGAGATACATCTTTAATTTACTTTGACTATAGAAGTAATTTACAGTTGACTTCAAAGAAACAATGGAGGCCTAAAGACAATGTCATAACCTATTAAAAATGTACTCAAAAAGAAAAACTGTAGCCCATGAGTTCTATATTCAGGAAAGCTATCTTTTAAAAATGAAGGAGAATGAAAAAAATCCCTAGATAAACAAAAGTTAAGAGAATTTGTTGGTAGCAGATATGCCTTAAAGAAATACTACAGAAAGGTCTTAAGAGTGAAAGTGACTTCACATAGAAACTCAAATTCATACAAAAGAAAAGAAAAGAGATAAAGGAAAAAAGAGTGCTGGTAAAAGAAATTGTATAATTACAAATAATAACATAAGTGTATATAGTGTTTTCTTCTTTCTTCCCTTAACTGATACAAATAGCTATTAAAGACCCAGCCACTTTGGTACAAATGTTAGGGTACTGATATACAGTACTGGAAGTCACATGTCCAATCATAGATTTGGACCCTAAGTAGACCACTCTTGTGCAGGATTGCTTTGGCAATATGAGGTGTTTTATGATTCCAGACAAATTCTATTAATGACTATTCTAGACCTATGAAGAATGTCCCCTGTAATTTAATTGAGATTACACTAAATTTGTAGATTAATTTGGGTAGAATTGCCACACAGAAGAGAGGAGAAAACTCATTCAGAAAAGTGCTTTTACATCTATGTTTATTATAGCATTATCCACAAATGCTAAGATGTGGAACCAACTCAAATGTCCACAAACAGATAAATTGGTTGAAAAAGTTTGGCACATATACACTCTGGAATACTATTCAGACATAAAACAAACAAGCAAACAAACAAAAAAAGAAGACCCTGGCTAGGACCAACAGTTAGTGTAATGGCTATGTCGCTGGACTCCCATGTAGTTGACCACAGTTTGAGTCTTGTACCCGGTGGCTTAAACTCACGCTGGGCACATGTCTGTACATGCCCAGGATCCCGAGAGGAGAATGGAGGAGAGAGGATAGTGGTGTGGCCATCCTCCCTGGTGGGTGATTTCTGTCTTTCTGATGAGTGCACGTGCTCTATAGCAAAAATAAATAAATAAATAAAAATAACCCTCTCAAAAATAAAAAAAACCCCCCAAAAAAAAAAAAAAAAAAACCAAAATAAACCAAGAACCTGGCATTTGGTAGAAAGTGGATTAATATGGAAGATTTACTACTGAGGGAAGCAAGCCAGTCTATGACAGACATTTTATGTCTCCACTTAATATATACCTACTGTGCTCACACTATGGTGGAAACTGAAATATTAGAGGACATAGAAGCACAGAAAATGGTTAAGGATACTAGAGACAGTGTGGGAAGAGGATGAGAAATGGGGAGGAGTGAG
The DNA here is from genome assembly GCF_000334495.1 of Tupaia belangeri chinensis. Classification (NCBI taxonomy): domain Eukaryota; kingdom Metazoa; phylum Chordata; class Mammalia; order Scandentia; family Tupaiidae; genus Tupaia; species Tupaia belangeri. The sequence continues at coordinate 928,484 of NW_006209541.1, forward strand.
AAAAAAGGAATCAAGGAGAAAAAAATAGAGACTTAAGACATTTAAGGGACACAGAAATGGAAGATCGTCTGTTGATGATAACATGTATGATATCTTCAACAGGACTGGTGTGAAGTGTATTCATGTTGAATAAATTCATTTTACAAGCTGTAGTGATCAATTGAATGAAATTGTAAAAAATAAAATTGAGTAAAATGGGAGGTATAAAATAATACTGGGCAAATAACACAGACATGTAACATAAAGGATGAAATTGGAAGCAAAGCTGGACTAGGATAAAGAATGACTACTGAAGTGACGCAAAAGCCCAGGGACAACGTAGAAAAACAGAATGGTTAATTAAGAAAGTTAATATTACAAAACCTATAACCTATATACTTACTTTTTTTGTATAATGCCAACGTTTTAAAAGGCATTAACTTATATAAAATAATAACAACACATTATTGATTAACATTCAAAGATTATATGCATATATATATATATGACTGCAAGGGGAGACAGAGTAGTGAAATAAACTGATACAGAAATGTTTTTACAGCTAACTAAAATTAACCTTATTTAATGAATATGATACTAGAAACTATATGGTAAGCCCTACAGTAAAAAGTTAGGAAATGTTAAGAAACATATTTGAGCCAGCCTTACAGCATAGTGGTTAGGGAAGACAGATGTAACAGGCCTACCATGGTATGAATCTTGGGTCTGCTGGCTTTAAGAACAAAATGAATATGCATACATTATGCCCCAAATCCATACAGGATTGGAGAAATGGAAAAAGGTTATCATAGCCCATCTGGGGATGTTGTTTTTCTCTCTGCCTCTGTTTTTCTCTAGTGAGTGCTCACATCCTCTGGCAATTGTAAAAAGAGACTAAAGGGTTAATACTTCATGAAGATGAAAATACAATAATTATAAGCACTAGGTGCAAATAATTGTACCTAGTAACAGAACACCAAAGTACATAAAGCAAAAACTGACACAAAAGAAAAGAGAAATAGAAAAATCAACAATAATAGCTGGAGACATCAATGTTCAATTTTCAATAATGGATACAGCAAGTAGGCAGAATACCAAAGTTACATGAAACTGAATACTATAAATTGATCATAACAACTGATATCTAAGCATACACCACCACATAGATCATGTGCTATCCCATAAACAATTTCAAAACATTTAAAATTATTTAAATAATACTCATTATTTTACCATGATTGAACTGAATGAGAAATAAGTAATATAAAGAAGTTTAGGACACTCACAAATATCTGGAAATTACATACTCCAAACAAAATTTGCCATTTTATGAACTGACATGGTCATCACTCAGGCTTAACCAAACATGAGCTTCACTCCAGAAGTCTCCTTCACTCTGAAATTACTTACCAAAAAAAAAAGGAAAAAATGCAAATAAGAAAATGTTTTGAGATAAATAAAAATGAGGATATAGCATACTGATAATTCTAGGGTGCCACAAAAGCAGAGGTCAGAATGAAAGGTACACCTAAATGAAGAAATAATAACAATAATAAAAAAATAACCAAGTCATCATACTTACGGAGTTTGAAAAAAGACAACAATCTAAAACCAGAGAGCATAAGAAAATAAATAATAAAGATTATAGCAGAAAATGGTGAAAGAAAGCATAGATACATAATAGACGATATCAATGAAACTAAGTCTAGTTATTTGGAAAGATCAATTAATAAGGTAAACTTTTACTTTCTGACTGAGAAGAAAAGAGAAGAGACAAATGGCTAGAATCAGAGATGAAAGATTAGTTTCTATGGACCTTGTAGAAGTAAAAAGATTGAGGCCAGCAGGTGGCATGGTGGTTAAGGCACTGAAGTCCCACATGGTTAACCATGATTTGAGTCCTAGAACTGGAGACTTGAAAATCTCACTGGATATGTGTGTATGTGTGCCAAAAACCCTACGAAGAGAATTAAAGAGAAGGAATTGTGGCATGGACATTCCCCCTGTGGTGTGGTTTCTCACTTTTTCTCTCACTGCCTATCTTTGTGGAGAGCACATTCACCCTATGGCAAAAACCTTAAAAAAATACAAAGGATCATAAAGAAAAACATGGACAGGACATAAAAATAGAATTCTAATATGAAAGATGTTCATACTTCTGATTAATCAGGAAAATCTACATTAAAGCCACAATAATACATTGGAAGTTGATAGGTAGCATGGTGATTAAGGAATCTGGATCCCACATGATTGACTGAGCAGTTCAAATGTCAGGGACGGCAGCTTGAAAAACATGCAGGTCATGGGTACATGAGTGTCCAAAATCCCAAGAGGAGAATGAAGGAGAAAGGACTGTGGTATGGCCGTAATCCCTGGGGAGTGCTTTTTCACTTTCTCTCTGTCTCTGTCCAGTAAGCAGATGTGCACTATAACAAATTAAAAATAAATCAAAATTGGGGAACCAGCAGTTAGCATAATGGCTATGTCGCTGGACTCCCACGTAGTCGATCGTGGTTCGCGTCCTGGACCCGGTGGCTTAAAACTCACGCTGGGTGCGTGTGCGTGTATGCCCAAGATCCCGAGAGGAGAATGGAGGAGAAGGGATTGCGGCGTGACCATCCCCCCTGGGGGATGATTTCTCGCTTTCTGTCTCTATGTCTCTCTCTGTCTGTCTGGCGAGCGCATGTGCCCTATAGCAAAAATCTCTCTCAAAAAAAAAAAATTGAAGCCACAATAATACAAAATCATATAATCACCAGAGTGGCATATAAGCAAAACAAACATCAACAAACAACTGCTGATGCCATGTGGTAAGAATATTGCAGAATAGTCTTTATTCTGCACATGAACACACTGTAATTATGTAGCAATAAAGGTGGATTTCAAAAACATTGTGCTTAATAAACAGAGCCAGACACAGATACATTTTCCTTTTGTACTGTGACAAATACTAAAGTGACAAGGTGGGGGAAAATGTAGCTATGTATATATATATATATATATACACATATATATGTCTAATTAACAAAATTATGAAAAATAAGAATTTTTATTAAAGTATGTTAACTGTTCAGAGTGAAGGAGGCCTCTGGAGTAATGCTCAAGTTTGGTTAAGCCTGAGTGATGACTACATGTCGGTTCATCAAACGGCAAAACCTATACACTTGTATGCTACTTCTTTATGGGTTTTATATTTTACAATGAAGAGGAGAAATGAATAAGTATAAATATATAAAAAATAAAACTTGCTGTGCTATATAATAATGCTAGTGGGAAGATTCAACTCATAGGGGTCCCCACCTGGGATGGGAGGAGCCTTTGCTCCTCACAGGAAAAAACTCAGTAGCAAGACTTTGAGAGAGAGTGAAAGTAAACTTATGAAGGAAAATGTTCAGAGCTGATTACTCCACAGGTGGAATAGCTCTGTGGGGGAGGTAGGTAAACAGTGTCATTTTCTCCATGCCACTAATCTTGATGCAAGCCTCAACAGAAAGGGGAGAACCTTTACCCAGAAGATAGAAGAGCTACTACGTAGGTAGGGCAGTCCCAAACCTTGGTGGACGTCTGGCTTATGGGGCTTGGCTTAATGTCAGGCTAAGTAAGGGGCAGTTCTTCATTACGTGCATAGGCAAGAAGGAACAGTTTTCCTGGAACCATAGTCCCTCACATTTTCTGGCCTTAGTGGAGTAGTTTCATCATTGTTGTGGTTATTGTGAAGTTTCATGGAGCAGGGAAGAGTGTCATTTAACATGTCAAAGCAATACAATGGGGGATTAATGAGTTTTAAGGTTAAGTTGCAGCTTTCCAGGTGCTATCTTTGTTCCGACTGGTTCAGACCCAATCTCCCACTATTTCTGTGTGTCAGATTTTATTGTTTTATTGTAGGTACTATAGGTCAAGAATGTTCCTGACCTCAGTCCCCTCCTATCTCAGTAACATATACCTCTTTCTTTGTTAAATGGAAAATACCAATATAGGGAGAAGTGAGACAAAAGGTGACTTTCTGTGAATTTCAAGTCAGCAATGGAGTAAGGGTGAAGTGTCTTTGGCAGCAATAGTTAAAGGTTATTCTTTAAAGGTGGCAGTAGGGACTAGGATAGATAGGAAACATATGTTTTGATATAAAGTAGAGTACAACCTAGACATAATAGCAATAGACCACAGTGAAGCCAGACCGGATGTCATGTTAAAATATCTGGGTTAGCAGGAACAGCAGATGGCATAGTGATTATGTTGCTGGACTCCCATATGGCCAACCACAGTTCAAGTCCAAGACCTGGCAGCTTGAAACTCATGCTGGTCATGTGTGCATGAGTGCCCAAAATATCGAGAGGTGAGTGGAAGAGAAGGTATTGTGGCAATGGCCATCTCCCCTGTGGTGTGATTTCTTGCTTTCTGTCTCTGTCTCTCCGGCAAGCCCACACACTCTATAGCAAAAATCTCTCTCAAACAAAACAAAACAAAACAACAAACTAGATTGACTTGAGTGAGAATGGAACCACCGTTGGTAATCAACTGGATCTTCTATTTAATTTATCTAATTGGTTCTGCCCAAGTAGGCAAAAATATTTGGGGGATTGAAAATCTCTCTAAATCTTTCTGCAAGCAGTTGGACTACATCTACATGACTTTACCTTCTGGATTAACTCTGAAAAAATAATGATGGTTTCAACACAATTGCTATTTGATTTATTGTTAAGAGTTTTAAATTTTTATTTGTACTATTTGAGGATAGGCTCCATACATTGAACTCTCCTCCCCACTCCCTCTTCACCCTATTTTCCTGAAACCCAGTTGCTGGTCCATCAGGGCCTCCTGAACATTTATGACCATTTGCCTTCATCTCAAGGAATTGGCACATGGATGAAGCCATTCCAAAGGTATATCGACCCATCCCACATTGACATCACAAGATTAGGATTACTAAACCATAAACATACTCTCCTGATTCTGTTAGTCAATTAGTTAATCTTCCATTGTAGCTTCAAACAATGTATGTACAAACCAAACTTCTGTCTTAGTGACCTAAAGTCTCCATTGATCTTTAATTGATTCATGATCATATAAAACCTGAGTCTGGACCAACAGGTGATGTGGTGCTTGAGGTGTTAGATTTCCACACGGTTGACTGTGGTATGAGTCTGGGACCTGGCAGTTTACTTTTTCACCCCCGCCCCCCCGCAACTCGCTTTCTGTATCTCTAAGATGAATGCATATGCCCCATAGTAAATTTAAAATAATAATAATAAATAAAATAAATAATTTTTGAGAAGTTTTTGTTATAGGGTGCGTGTGTTCACCAGAAAGACAGAGATAGGCAGAGAAATAGAAAGTAAGAAATCATCCCCCAAGGGGGATGACCACGCCGCAATCCCTTCTCTTCCATTCTCCTCTCTGGATCTTGGGCACACATGCACACAAGCCTGGCGTGAGTTTAAGCCATGGGATCCAGGACTTGAACTGCAGTCAACTATATGGGAGTTCAGCGACATAGCCATGACACTAAATGCTGGTTCCAATAATTCTTTTTTTTAAAACAAAAACAAAAACAAAAACAAAAAAACAACCTTAGCCTATGCTCATGACAGCACAGAGCATTCTCCACCTACTTATCTGTGGAGCATCCTTTCCCAATGTGAGTAAAC
>NW_006209541.1:934152-953336 GCF_000334495.1 Tupaia belangeri chinensis
TGAAATTTCTAAATATGCTTTGTGTTCTCTTCTATTTGTCTTCTTTAGCTTTCCTGGTATAGTAGTCCCTTAAGTATCTCCTGAAGAGCTGATTTTATTTTGGTTAATTCTTTTAGCCTTTGTTTATCTGCAAGTGATATTGTTTCTTCTTCCTATTGAAAGATACTCTTGCTGGGTATAGTACTCCTGGCTGTAATCGCTTTTCTTTCATAGTTTTAAATATGTCTTTCCATTCTTTCCTTATTTTTATTGTTTCTACTGAGAGATCTGATGTTAGTTTAATGCAGTAAACTTTTTAAGCAACTTGGTGTTTCTCTCTTGCCATTTTTAGAATTTTCTCTTTGACTTTGATATTTTTTTTTCCAATTTGGCTATCATATGACTTGGAGAGGATCTTATTGTATTATATTTGGTGTCCTTTGAATCTTCTGGATTTGGATGTCCACATGACTCTCTAAATTTGGAAAGCTTTCAGTGTATGGTGTCTAGGATTTTATATGTATTGTCCTCATTTAAAATGGTTATTTTTATATTGTTTCTAGTTGCTTGGACTAAATCAGAGGTTTTGTCTTCAAGGTTACAGATTCTTTCTTCTGTGTGGTCTAATATGCTGTTGATACTCCAAAGGAAGTTTGAAGTTTCCTGCAATGTACTCTTATTTCCAGAAGTCAGTTTGATTCTTTTTCCAGTGTGTCTGTGAAGTTCCCTAATCACATCATGTATGGATTTTCTCATTTCCTGCAATTGGTTCTTTGTTTTCTCTTGAATATTGTTGAGTATTACTCCAATGAATATTCTCTGTTCTTTCTCTGACTTTTCTGTTATCTATTTTTTTTTAATCCCATATTCGATGTGGAGTGATGATCCTTTGAGGGGGAAGTACTTACTGATTTTTTTTTTTCTATTTCTTTAGGCTCTGCTTTGATTTTTAATTATCTGATGATATACTCATTTCTTCCTACTTCTTTGAAGTATGTTTTTATACCTGTGTATGCTGTACTTCCCTATGATGTACGTAAACTCTGTGCTAACTTCGCTCTTCTACTGTGGTTGGGAGTGTGGAATACACAGTAGGAACTTCAGGTTTAGGTGTTCAGAGGAGAGTTTCTCTCCTTTTACAATCAAGGGAGTTATGGAGGAAGAATTCCTCCAAGGTCTCCTATTATCTGGTGTTTGGTTCTTGTATATACAACTCTAACTGTTCCAAATGTAGATGGAGTTTGCACTGACAGATAAAAAGTAAGGTGGTAGATAAATTTGTGTGGCATGTGCCACATAGACTGAAGGGTTCTCTCCTCCCACACAGCAGGCTGGGATAGTATCCTTGCTGATGAGCTTAAGCCAAGCAGCTTGGCTTGGACTTGCCTATTAGACTTCTATTTCTGGGATTGCAAGGTCTCCCTGTTTCCTTCTTTCTCTGGTAGACGACCAATGAGCTTTGTCAAAGACTTTGGCATAATGCTTCTAGAAAATTATTCTGCAATTTATCATAAAAACTCTGTATGTTCCATATTTACTTTCAGTTTCTTGTTCCATGTCCTATGGTTGATAACATGCTTCCTGTCATCAAAGCAACAAAATTAGAAAATTTTTCAGGAGTTTTTTTGAAGAAACTCCTAGAGTAGACATACATGACCCTCTGGCCTTGTACAAGCACAAACTCCTATCCTGGAAGGAGATGTACCCCTTGTTTACCGTCATCTCTGCCTTCATTGCATTGTTCCATGTTTCATCCCTCTGCCTGAGGTTGTATGACTACATTATTAGAGAGGCAAATAAGTGACAAGCCATAGACACCAAATATACACACAGAAAAAACATGATATCTGACTACTTGGCTTATGTTAAAGTTTTAAAGTAGTTATCATAAGAAAATAAAATGTTAAGTTTCCTGTATTTTCTCACACTTGTTTTACAATGTACTATTGCTTATTTATTTATTTAGTTTTGCTAATTGCTTTTATTTTGAATTCACATAAAGAGTATTTTAAACTTCAGTCTTTCTAGCTACTGAAAGCCTTAATTAATACTTGCTCAGGTGCCAGCAGGTGGCCTGGTGGTTAAGAAATTGGGTCCTGCATAGTCGATTTTGTGGTTGGAGTTCCAAAACCCTTGAAAAATACATGGGGGAAGGCGTTAAGTGGTGTGGTGGTTAAGGCCCTGGATCCCCAACTAGGCCAACCATGGCTCAAGTCCTAACCAGGGTTGCTTGAAAATCACTCCAAACATGTGTGCTTAAGTTTCCAAAATCCCAGGTGGAGAAAGAGGAGAAGGAGTTTCAGTATGGCCATTACCCCTCAGGGGATGATTTCTTACTTTTTCTGTCACTGTGTATCTCTCTCTCTCTCTCTCTCTAGTGAGTGCACATGCCCTGTGGCAAAAAATCTTGGGAAAAAAAGAAAGAAAGAAAAAAAAAGAATAAAGAGAAAGAGAGAAGAAAGTAAAGATGAAATAGAGAAAAAAGTAAAAAGAGAAAGAGAAAAAGAATGAATGAGAGAAAGAAAGAAAAAGAAAGAATGAAAGAATGAGAGAAAGAAAGAGAGAAGGAGGAAAGAAGAAAGAAAGAAGAAAGAAAGGAAAAGAAGAAGGGAAGGAAAACAGAAAGAAAGAAAAGAGAAAGAATGAAAAACATGTTGGGTACTCATGTTTATGTACCCAAAATCCCAGAGGAGAATGGAGGAGAAGAGATTATGGCCTGGCTAGCCCTTCTCTCTCAACTTTCCTCTCTTTCTCTCTCTTTTTGAAGAGCACATAAAAATCTCAAAACAGGAAAAAATAAAAAAAACTTGTTCTAATATGATTAGACTACCTTCATCTTCTCCATCTCCCTTGCTGTCAGGGACAAATGCTTCTAATCTTAGCCATCACAATTAGTCCTTTTCATTCCCAAGGTAAAGGAGAATTTCACCTATATGCTTGCTTGAACTTTATTTCCAAGACCTCAGGTACATAAAAATGTTATAACATCTTTCAAATAAATGCCTGTTCCTTGTATATTAACAGAAAAGTCTATCCAATCAAATAATTATATTTTAAAATTTTATTTTGCCATAGTTGCATATGTATTGTATTCACCAGAGATAGAGAGACAGAGAAAAAAGAGAAAACCTCCCTTAATGTATTGTAGTCACACTGCAATCTCTTCTCCTCCAACTTTCCAACCTGTTGGGATTGTGAGGACACGTGCATGAATGCCTGACATGTTTCTCAAGCTGCTATAGCTAGAATTGAAACCCATAGTCAGCCACATGGGATCTGACTCCCTTAACCACAACACCACATAGTCAGCTCAAGTCAGTCAATTATTAAACTAAAAGGCAATTTAGATATCCTTTACCCTACTGCCTATCAAGTACTGTTTTATGAATAATATGTCACCAATCCTTACCAGCTCTCAAATGTTGGTATTCTTTCTAGTTACACATGAGAAGTGTGTGGTTCTCAGAAACTAAACAGCTCAAATAGGTAGGTGAAAATATGAAGACTAAATCCAGTCTCTTAGAAGTAAAGTTCACCACACAAAGATGCATCCCAAATCTGAAAGCATTGCTTCATCTATTTCAAATATTGTATAAATTAGAACCCAGTACACCCAAAAATACATGGCCAACACTCAAGAACTTGTACATGGCTGCCAGAACGTCCCAGATCATTCTGTACCAGACAAAATCTGTTAAACTCACCATGAACTGTGAATGCCTTTAATCCCTATTGCTATGGTACAGGCACAATTCTAGATGCTCAGGGTACATCTATTAGACAAAAATATTCTTCTTGAAGATTGTGTTCTAGTAGAAAATAAGCTTAGTAAATGCACAGTGAAAACATGCCTTCATGCTGAGTGTGGACTGACTTTTCTTCTGGAACCTTACACAGAAATGTAACCTACACAACCTCAGTCTAGATGAGGATTGTGTTCCATGTATCTCATTGCTTCTTCCTGTTTCCAGTGTTGTAGATTACTTGTATTTCCTGCCTTTATTTCTCTATGAAAGCTTTGTATTGCTGCTACAACTACAACTACATTAGTCGCTCTAGAAAAGCCTCTAATTTGTCTTTATCCACTTCAAATTCAGCTACTGTGTTGTTGCTCTTAACAGTGGCCACTGTACACTGGCTTCTTTTCGTTCTAAGTGTTTTTGTATTATTTATTCAATTCAGTTCTCTCAATTACCTTACTAAGTAGGTATTATAATTTCCATTTAACAGGAAGGGAAACAGAAACAGAGAGGAGAACACATGGAGAGTAAGGAGCAGACAAGGCATTTTCATTCTGGGCTATGAGAAGCAAACACCCACTGCTTTTATACTAGACAGTGTAAAGTAATATCACTGTTCTGAGATGAAATGCCTTAATTCAGTTAAACAGAGTTAGAGTACATTACTCTTAAAGGAGATTATTAAACATATTTTTATCAATGAACTCTATATAGATAAAATAGGGACAAACTTGATAAACTGCTCTCAGATGAATCCTACCATTTCCACCATAACCAACATCCAGATCAAGAAAAATAATATTATCAGTGTTCTAGATGCCTGCTTCATGCTTTCCTTTAGTCACATATGCCATAGGTAACCTACATCTAGAATGTTGAAGTAAATTTAATTTTGGAGATTAAGACAATCTAATGTTGTGAGGATTTATGATCAGAAAGGGTTTTCATGGATTGCATAGTGTAGGCAAGAATCTGGTGCTAATTTCTCCAGAGGGCAGTTCTGAGTGAAGCACAAGGTGTGGGATTTATTGCTCACCTCTCAAGCACACAGACATAGATAATTTTTGCAGATAATATTTGGAGCTTTTACAAGCTAAATAACAATCAAGTCAAATAGACTTGAATAGTCAAATTCCTGAATATTGTGGACTGTTTCTTGTCTTCTATCCCCACAGTCATAAATCTCAAGCTGATGCACAAGGCCCGCCTCCCACAGAAACTCAGGCAACTAATTTTATATCAACAGGATAGCATGTTCTACCCTGAGAAGCACTTAACTTGTGCAAAATCAGAATCAGTGTTGGAAGTAGAAATAAATGTTTCTGAGTAGAGAGCAAAAATTATGACTAGTAAAGAGGCTGAAACGCTGGAGAGAAATTTTTAGAAAGCCACAGAGTATTCTCATCAGGGACTACTTAAACAAAAATATTGTATAGATGCATGTCTCTTACCTTTTTTTTTTCTCTTTTGATTTGTCAAGCTGTACTCCATTTATAACTTCTTGTGCTTTGATTCAATTAGGTTTGACAAGATTGATGTCTTAGGGGTTCAGAGAGGCCAGCTGGGACGATATACTGTTGTTGGGGCATAAAGTATAAAGATCACTAATAAAAAAAATATAGGACTTGTCATTCCATGTCAGTGCTTCCAGGTTAGTTTGGAAAACAGCAATGCTCTTGTTTACATGACTTTGTGTCTGTGTTCACTCTAAGAGCATGAGAAATAGACTGGGGGCGGGGTAGATTGAAAGAGAAGGATGCAAACTATATGCACAGGACAGAGAGATGGTATGAGTGTTCAGTTTAATACGGATACTATTGTATTCTTGGGAAAGTCAAGACACATTTCTGCATAGATAAACATACAGAAATATGTCATGACTTTCTCAACAACCTACTACTATGGTTTATATCTCCTCCAAAATTTAAATGTTGACACTTGTTTGAGAAAGTGTTAACAGGGAGCAATATTTTCATGACATCGAAAGATGTGGTCCTTGGGGTATTTAAGTGATTAGGGAGAGGCCTCCATGATTGCCTCATGGTGGGAGGAGGGAATGAGGGAGATAGAGAGACCCAAATGAATGACAGATGTTACAGCTGGAAGACCTTCACCTGAAGTGGCTCCTAGATTTTAGAGTTCCAAACATTGAGCTAAATAGACTAGGTAAAATGTTTCTCACTAACTGAGGTGAGAAAAATAGAAGTACACATTTATTTTTTATACAATATATTACTAATTATGAAAGGCAATGGTATGTGTTGCAAAAAGAAAAAAAAGCTAAAAGAGTGAGTGGGTCAGGAGTTTTCTTGGAGGAGTAGATATCTGAGTTACTTATGTCAATTGAAGAAGAGGTAGAAAGAGTCATTTTAGACAGATGAGTAAGCCTATCAAATGTTAAAAGTTAAGGAATGATAGCAATAAAATAACAACAATTTAAAAAAAGTGCACAGACACATGCACACATAAATGATGCAGTCAAGAAACCATACATAAAGCAGTGAGTACAGGGCCAGCCCCATACCATGATAGTTAGGTGCTGTGCAGAATAAGCAGATCCCATGGAGCAGACCAGGGTTCAAGTCTTGACAGCATTAGTTGAAAACCTTATTGGGCATATGTCCATGTACCCTGATTCTAATGGAATGGATTGGAGGAAAAGACATTGTGGTGTGACCAGGTCCCATTGTGTGAGGGTGTTCTCTCTCTCCCTCTCTCTCTTTCTCTCTCATGTATGTACGCATGTCCTCTGACATTAAAAAAAAAAAAGTCACAAAGATTTTGAGGGATCATGCAACAACCACAGGAAAACTAATTAATTAACTAATTAAAAATTATTAAAAGATAGGAATCCCTGGAAAACAGAGAAATATCTGACTTTCATATAACTAAGTTATTAGATTTAAATGGCCAGTTTTAAACCAGAAAACATCAAATGGCATAGCAAAAAGTATGAAAGTAAAGTAAATAAATAAAAAAGAATTCCCTCAAAATGACTTGATAGCTGGTAGACTAGGAAACAAACTGTAAAATAATTTTCTTAAAAATGCTCCAAGAGCCCAAAATGTGGAAAAAGTCATGAAAACTATTAACATGTGAAAATTAATAAAGGAATAAAAAAAGAAACTGAAACAAATTTCTGGAACTAGAAAGTACAAGGATTAAAATAAAAATTTACTGGAGGAATTCAAAGATTGGAGCAGACAGATGAAACGATTACTAAACTTATAGTCAACAGTGCAATACAACTGATCAGCAACACCCCCCCCCAAAAAAAAAAAAAAACAAAGAAAAAATTTGAAGTCAAGTGGACAGAGCCATGGAGCACTATAAAGTACACTAACCTATGCATTGTGGGAGCCTTAGAAAGAGAAGAGAAAGACAAAGGGCAGAGAGAATGTTTGAAGAAACAACATTTAAATTTTTTCTAAATTTAGTGAATGACATGAAGAAGACAAATATCTAAGAAGCTCAACAAACTCAAGTAAGATAAACTTAAATATACCAACACCAAAACACATTATACCCAAACTTTCAAAAGTCATGAGAAAGAGAACATTTTGAAAATAGCAACTCATCACATACAGAGTTGTAAATTAGAATATCAATATATTTTTCATCAGAAATTTTTCAGGCTGGTAAACAGTGGGGCAATATATTCCAATTGCTAAAAGAAAAAAAAAAACACATTAACTAAAACTGTCAAATGATAATCTTATAGCCAACAAAACTGCCCTACAAAACAAAAGGAGAAATTGAGATATTTCTGGAAAAATAAAGTTAAGGAATTTTTTACCGCTGGATCTGCCTTTCAAAAATGATTAAGAGGGAGCAGCAGTTAGCGTAATGGCTATGTCACTGAACACCCATGTAGCCGACCACGGTTTGAGTCCCAGACCTGGGACTCACACTGGGTGCATGTGTGTGCATGCTCAAGATCTTGAGAGGAGAATGGAGGAGAAGGGATTGTGGCGTGGCCATCCCCTCAGGTGGGTGATTTCTCGCTTTCTACCTTTCTGTCTCTCTCTGTCTTTCTGGCGAGCGCACATTCTCTATTGTAAAAACCTCTCCAAAACAAACAAACAAAAAATGACTAAGAGAGTCTGGCAGAGAAAGAAAAAAAAAAAAGGAAAGGATAGGGCCAGCAGGTGGTATAGTTATTAACACACTGGATTTCCATATAGTGGGCTGTGGTTCAAGTCCCAAATCTGGTGACTTGAAAATCACGCTGGGTGCACATGTGTGTGTGTGTGTGCCCAAAATCCCAGAAGGAGAAAGGAGAGGCATTTTGGCATGCTCACCCCATTCCTGGAAGGTGATTTCTCACTTTCTCTCTGACTGTCTCTCTCATAAGCCTTATGGCAAAAAACTTAAAAAAATACTTTAAAAAAAAATGTCTCTAGACCTTAATTAGAAACCATATGAAAAATAATAATCTCTGTAAAGATAAATGCATGGGAAATTATAAAAGCTAGTATTATTATAACAATGGTCTGTGCTGCTGTTTCATATGTGATTTTAGAGTCTAATAAATTCTGGAAAGTAGTTATTAGTCTAAAAGCTACTCCTATTGTAACTTCAGTTATAAATTCATATTTTGCTTCCTATACAATTTAAGAAACTAATACATGTGAAGGAATTATTAGCATATTTTAGGAAAACACTGTAATTTTGTAACCTAAAACAATCAAAAGGGGTGAAAATGGAACTGTTAAAGAAATAGTTTTTGTGTATTATTGAAGTTAATCTAGCATAAATTCAAATTAGAGCATTACAACTACACATGCCAAATATAATCTTTATAATAACCACAAAACATAGCTACTGAATATGTAAAAAAGAAAACAGAAAAGGAAATTGAAATGTTTCCCTATTATAACAACAGTAACAACAGATAGAAAAAAGGAGAGAGAGGGAAAAAAAGGAAGAAAGACAGAAAGAAAGAATAAAAGGAAAAAGAATTAAACAAAAAATGGAGTAATTCAGGAAAAGGAGAAAAACGTACAAGGAATATAGACAATAAATAACAAAATGACAAGTAATTTTATTAGCATTTATTTGAAATGTAAATGTCTTAAGATTGCTAATAAAAATAGAGAATTGCAAAATGGATACAAAACTGTATCCAACTATATACTTTTTATAAGAGTCTTACTTTAGATTCAAAGACAGAAAAAGACTATAAGTAAAAGGATGAAAAACAACTTCCACGCGAATAGTAACCAAAACATAGCATGGGTTACTAAACTAACATCAGACAAAATAGACTGTAAACCAAAAAAAAAAAAAAGAAAAATTATAAGACAAAGAAAGACATCATATGATAATAAAAGTTTCAATGCATCAAGAAGATAAAGACTTATGTACCTAATCACAGACTATCAAAGTATTTGAAGCAAATGCTGTGACAAGTAGGGCCAGCCAGTGATGTGGTGGATCCCAGAAAACTGACAGTGGAGTCCTGGATCTGGTTGCTTGAGGAACGTGATATGTGTGTGTTCGTGTGTGTGCATGAAATCTGCAAAGGAGGGCAAGATGGAGGAGAAAGGATTGCATTGTGACCATTCTCCCTAAGGGTGCTGTATCATTTTCCTTCATTTTCCCTCTCTATCTCTCTCTGATCTCTGGTGAGCACATACATCTTCTGAAAAAAACAAACAAAAATCCTGGTAGAATTAAAGGGAGGAATAATTCTATAATAATAGTTAGAGACTTCACTACCTGAGTTTCAATCATTGATTGAAGAGCCAGTCAAATGATAAGTAAGAAAACAGAGTATTTAAATCATAGAATAAACATGTTAGATATAACCGACTTATTCCAGAACAGTCCATCTGATAAAGAGATCCATACTGTATTCTTCTCTAGTGCACCTGGGACATTTTTCATGATAGACCATGTAAGAGGCCACAATTAAGTATCAGTAATTTTAAAAAGAGAGGTATAATACAAATTATTTTTTCTTCAATCTCAACAAAGATTATCAAAAGAAGTAAAGCTAAAAAATTCACAAAGTTGTGGAAATTAAGCAACACAGTTTTAAGCAAACAGTGGATAGCAGAAATAATCACAAAGGAAATTAGAAGATACTTAGGAAAAAAGCAAAAATAGTACATACCCAGAACTATAGGAAACAATGAAAGCATTGCTAAGGAGGAATTTTATATCTTTACATGTTTATATTAAAAAGAAAGCTCTCAAATTAACATCCTGAGTTTGTACTTAAGAAAGTAGAAAAAGAAAAAATTAAACACAAAGCTATCAAAAGAAAGATAATGATAAAGACTGAAACAGACACCAATAAATAGAGAATAGAAAAACAATACATAAAATCAGTTAAACTGAATTTGTTGTTTGAAAAGACAAACAAAATTGGCAAACCTTTAGATCGATATGCCATGAACAAACAAGACTCAAATTACTAAACTCAGAAATTAAATTTCAGACATTACAACTGAATCTATAGGAATATAAAAGACTGTAAAAGAGTACTATGAGGGGACCAGCATATGGTGTAATGGTTACATCATTGGACTCCAGACACAGTCGACCATGGTTTGAATACTGTACTCAGTGGCTTAAACTCACGCCGGGTACATGTATGTGCTTTCTCAAGATCCTGAGAGGAGAATGGAAGAGAAAGGATTGTGATATGGCTATAACCCCTAGAGGTTATTTCTCACTTTCTGTCATTCTGCCTCTCTCTGTCTATCCAGTAAGTGTATGCACCCTATAACAAAAAAATCTCTCATAATAAATAAAGTACTATGAATAACTGTATACCAACATATTGGTAACTTAGAGAAAATGAACAAACTCTTAGAGGAACAAAACTGACCAAGGATAAGAAAAAAAGAAAATGCAAATAGACTTATAAATAGTAAAATGATTGAATCAGAAATAAAAAATCAATTGACCAAGAAATTTCCTAGACCCAATAACTTTATTGGTGAATTCTTTCAACATTTTAAAGAAGACATATTATCAATCCCAAGAGAAACCTGACTCTACTGATGGATGAATGGATAAATAAAATGTGGTACAGACTGAACATTGCTTATTCAAAATACTTGGGACCAGATATGTTTTGGAATTCAGATGTTTTTGAACTTTGGAATATTTTCATGTACATAATGAGATATCTCAGGGATATGATGCAATTATAAACAAAAAAATTTATGTTTTATATACACCTTATACACACAGTCTGAAAGTAATCTTATGCAATATTTTTGTTTTGCTCTATTTTGATTGCAACCTGTCACATGATATCAGGTGCAGAATTTTCCATTTACAGTATTATGTCGATGCTCAAAAAAGTTTTGGATTTTGAAACATATCTAATTGGAGATTTTTGAGTTATGAATATTTAACTTATTTATATATACAATGAGGTATTATTCAGCCTTAAAAAGAAAGGCAATTTTTATACATACTACAACATGGATGAATCTTGAGTCCATTCTGCATTAATTCCATTAGTCACAAAGGGACAAATATCATATTATTTCTGTTATATGAGACACTTAGAGTAGTCAAAACCACAGAGATGGAAAGGGGAATGGTGGCTACCAGAGTTGGGGGCATGGGAGAATGAGTAGTACCTGCTTAATTGGTAAAGAGTTTCAATTTTACAAGATGGAAAAAGTTGTGGAGATGGAAAGCGGTGATGTTTGCACAATATTATGAATGGATTTATACACTTAAAAATGGTTCATTATTTTGAAAGATTAGTTCATTTATTTTATTAACTCATACACAATTACTTGTGGTTTGTTGACGCTGTAAGTCAGACAACAATATTTGCCACAATAATGTCTGTCACAGTGTCTGGTTATAAACACTCTGGCTCCAGATTCATCTGAAAGGAACTCTCAATGAAGAAGAACTGCCATTTTCATCTACCTTATAGTATTTCAGGACAGCCAGCTTAGCCTTCTTTCTCATATGCTTATTCTTCTTGGGAGGGGTATAAAACTTCTTTCTTTTCTTAGTACCACTATGAAGTCTCAACATGAGATGAAGCATGAATTTATTTGTTTGTTTGTTTGGGATGTTATACTCAACGTACACCCATATTCCAGCTGCTTGCCAGCAAAGATCCATCTTTGCTGATTAGGAGGAATTCTTTCCTTATCCTGAATCATGGCCTTTACATTTGCTATTTTATTCTATGATTCAGCCTCAAGGGTGATGGTCTTCCCTGTGATGGTTTTTGTTGTTTGCTTTGTTTATTTAGACATCTTTGCCTTAGGGCACGTGTGCTCTCTGGAAAGAGAGAAAGAGAGACAGAGACAGTGAGAGGGAAATTGAGAAATCATTCCCCAGGGGGTATGGTCACACTGCAGTCTCTTCTTCTCCATTCTCCTCCCAGGATCTTGGACATGCACACACACTTGCCCAGCATGAGTTTCAAGTCACCAGATCCAGGACTTGAAACTCAATCATCCATCTGGTAGTCCAGTGATGTAACTGCTATGCCATCTCCAAAAATCTACACCTTGGTGGTGGTCCCACTGCAGATGATGGATAGGAAAGAAAGAGTCAAAATGATTATTATTCCACTATTGCATTGTTATCAGAGATACCTGAGACTGGGTGACCAATAAAGAAATATAAGTTTATTAGCTCATGATTCTATTGGTTCATGATTCTGGCCCTGTGGAAGATCCTAAGGCATCATAGAATGGTCCCCTTTGAGCAGAGTGGATGTGCTCTGTATCCATGTGATCTTTATCTGTCTCATTTTCTTTCCTTATAAAAACATCAGGGCTCAATCATGGATGCCCTTCTCTAATAATCAAATTACAGATATCTTCCCCAAAACTACATCTTTCAAGACCACAATTGGATCAAATTTTTTGTCTTCTTATTTCCATTATGATGCCCTAACATATGAATTTTGGGAGAACATATACAAACTATAGCAGATAGTAAATTTTATTTTATGTATATTTTATTACAATAAAAAAATGGGAAAAGAAATTTATACCCTGGTGGAAAGAACAGTGAGTTAGTGCCAGACAAACAGCTTTATCAGTTACAGCTCAGTTACTACCAGCTCTGTGACCTTGAGTAAACTCTCAACTCATCTCTTAGTTCTTTTATATGAAAAATGATTTAAAAAAATCTGTATCATTGAACTGTATTAAGAACTACATGATATCCTCTGTGTAAAACCCTTACAAGAGGACCTTGCACTCACCTGGAGCTCATGCATTATTAAAAATAAAGAAAGCATATGGATTAAGAGTCAAAGGATTTGATCTTTACATTCAAAGTAGGACCTGACTTAAGCAGACATAGCAGTGATTATGTGTCCTGCACAAAGTATGAGAAAAGGCTGTCTGAAAATTGTGAATGACAATAAGAAAGCATATTTGAAATTAGAACTTGTCTCCAATCCAGGACCTATTATTGATGCCTTTATAGGTAAATAATCCAATTGTTCATGCAGTATGATTTGGAGGATCAAAAGATCAGTTTCATTATACAGTGATCTCTACAAATATCAAACATTTCTTTAACAGGAAACAAAACCTTTCCCAAAATAAATAGAGATAAGAATAACAGCTTCAATTGCAAGGATACTTACTATGTTCCCAAATAGTATCTTCTATATGTCATTTCAGGCTCTCAACTCTAAGGGTTGGATGTATCTCTACATATTTATATATAAATTTAAGAAAAGTCAAATAATTGGTCTAAAGGCAACTAGTTAATCAACCCCAAAATTAGAATGGGGTTTAATTTGAATCCAA
The DNA here is from genome assembly GCF_000334495.1 of Tupaia belangeri chinensis. Taxonomy (NCBI): domain Eukaryota; kingdom Metazoa; phylum Chordata; class Mammalia; order Scandentia; family Tupaiidae; genus Tupaia; species Tupaia belangeri. Next base: position 947,633 of record NW_006209541.1, read on the forward strand.
ACATAACAAAATAGAATAAAATAAAATCAGAATCCCAGATCTCTCTTTTGGAGGATCTGATTTCATTTGACTGGTGCAAACCCATGGGATTTGAATTTAGAGCAAGCATATTTTATTATTATCTGACAACTTTGGGACACGTTTTTATGGAATTTTTTTTAAAAAATTTATTATATTATGAATTGAGAGACTAGCAAAGAACTATTTAAGGGAAATTGAACAATGTATTAACTTCAGTGACATGAGACTACAAAAATTTTAAGTTATCAGAATCACTTTTTAAGTAATCAAGTTTTCAAATGCATTTTTAATTTCAATTTCTTTTATACATTCAATCACACATGTCACTTAGCTTGCAAAATGAATATTCCAATGTGTATACATTTCTCACCAATCCAATTGGGGAAATTATACACATCATCCTCAACAGACAATAACCCATCTCTCTGTCCCACGAATGCCCTGCCCCTCCATTTCTCTCCCCAATGTCCCTGCTCAGTCTCTCCTCCTTCATCCACTCTTTTCCCACACTGTATCTAGTATTTCTAAAGATTTTCTATGTTTCTATATTCTGTAGTCATTCAGTTTTAGACATAGAGTGTGGACCTTCAGTATATATTAAGTTGAGACACACACTGTCTGTCCTTCATAGCCTGACTTACTTCACTCAGCAGTAAATCTTCCATATTCATCCACTTTCTGTCAAAAGACAGGATCTTTTTTTTATGGCTGAGTAGTATTCCATAGAACATATGTGCCACACTTTTTATTTATTTATTTATTTATTGGAGAGGTTTTTATTATAGGGTGCGTGCGCTCACCAGAAAGACAGAGAGAGACAGAGAGACAGAAAGCAAGAAATCACCCCCCAGGAGGGATGGCCATGCTGCACTCCCTTCTCCTCCTTTCTCCTTTCAGAACCTTGAACGTACATGCACACGTGCCCGGCGTGAGTTTAAGCCACCGGGTCCAGGACTCAAACTGCGGTCGACTACATGGGAGTCCAGCGACATAACCATTACACTAACTGATGGCCCCTGTGCCACACTTTTTCAATCCACTCATCTGTTTGTGGGCATTTAGGTTGGTTCCATAGCTTAGCAATTACAGATACTGTGACAGATATTTTACTTTTTTGCTTTGGCTGTTGGAAAGATCAGAAGTAAGTCTGACTCAGCGTTGACATACACTTATATTAATCTCCCCTGATCCCACTGTAATATTTTACTCATTCGTTCTTTCTGTTTTCGTATCTGTTCTCATTTTGACCTAATTTGTTGTATTTGTAAGTGTGTAAATGTCTGTGTACTTTCATAGCTATATACAACTTAAACTACCTCCTTTATTTTGCTGTCACAAATAAAAATAAAAATGTATGCAGAAATAAATCATAAAACACATGTAGATATTATTAAGGTAAAAGTCAGGTCATATCAGATTGATTAATTTGAGATAGTTTATCTTTAATAGATCAAGGAAGCAGCCACAGTGGGAAAGATCAGGCCATTGAAATGAGGGACTTAGGAAGACTGAGCATTCTCTGCAGCAAAGTTTCTCAGATATAAATATTTTTGACTCAACTCAGTATCAAGAAAGTATGTAAACTGAGAAACAATGGGGAAAAGAATAGTTTTATGAGACATTTAAAAAAAAGACACAGGAGCAGTCTAAAGATACTGAAAAAAGCTCAACATCACTAACCATCAGAGAAATGCAAATTAATCTACAAAGAGGTATCACCTCACATCAGTTAGAATGACTGTTATCAAAAAGACAGATAATAAGAAGAGATGATATGGATATGCAGAAAAAAGAAGCCCTTGTATGTTGTTGGTAGGAATGTATATTAATACAGCAATTATGGAAAACAGCATGGACGATCCTCCAGAATCGGAGTATAGAGTTACTATATGACCCAGCAATCCCACTATCGGTAAATATCTGAAGGAAATTCATCATTTTGTTGCAGATATCTGCACTACCTTGCTCATAGCAGCGCTAGTCACAATAGGCAAGATAAGGAAGGAAATTAGGTTCCCTTCAGTAGATGGATACAGAAAATGTGTTCTTTATACAAATTAAAATGCTATCCACCTCTAAAAAGAGAAGGAAGTTCTCTCGTATGCATTAATATCCATGTACCTTGAGGGCATTATGTAAGGCAAATACACAGATACAGAAAAATAAATACCCACAAACTCATATACTTGTGGAATCTAAAAGTGTCAGATTCATAGAAATTGAGAATAGAATAGTGGTTACTAGAGTGAGAGAATTGGGGAGACACTGGCTGAGTGTACAAAATTCTCATTAGACAAGAGCAATTTGTTTTTGAGATTTAGTATACAAAAGTGATAAGTATGTGAGCTAATGGATATGTTAGTTAGCTTGATTTAATTATTTTGTACTGTATACATATATCAAACATCACATAGTATCCATAGTAACCCCTAAATATACTACATGTATGTGTGTGTGTATATATATATATATATATATATACATATGTGTGTGTTGCTCTGTCTCTTTGTCTCTCTCTCACCCTATACACACACACACACACACACACATGTAGTCATATCCTAAAAATATCCTCCTCAAATATATAATTATTTGTCAGTTAAAATAATAAAAGAAAGATATACTTTGTCTAATGGTATAATATGTCAGAAGCATTTATTCTAAGAGGTAACTGGAAGCAAATACTCTCCAGAGATTGAATTCTCAAACAGTTGGCTAATCCCCAGTGTATAAGCTATAGGCAACTTATTTCTACTTCCCTCTGATTATCTTTCACTAAGGAAAAAAGTAAGCGATGTAATCAGCATTTGTTTTCTGTAAACTCCCCTTGATTTTCAAGAAATTCATAGTGCTTGAAGAAATTCTGACAAAAGAACATTTGTCAGGTTGTCTTTCTCCCTGCAGTTAAAATGAACTAATCCTTGTTTCACATTCTTTTCTCTTGTAGGACATTGTTTCTGTGGTATCATAAGAGACATGAGGATTTTGCTGTAAAATTCATAAAAATTAATTGAATAGAAAATATGTTTTCCAGATATAATAAATATCAGAATACTTGGGTAGATTTAATAATTTCTCCAGTGGTGGGACCAGCAGATGGCATAATGGTTTCATTGCTGAACTCCTATGTAGTTGACTGTGGTTTGAGTTCCAAACCCAGTGGCTTAAAACTCACGCTAGGTGTGTGTGCGTGGGTGCCCAAAAGCCCAAGAGGGGAATGGAGGAGAAAGAATTGTGGCATGGCCATCTATCCTGGGATGGGGGGGATTTCTCACTATCTGTCTTTCTGCCTCTCTTGCAAGCACAAGAACCCTATAGCAAAAATCTTTCTAAAAAGAAAAAAAAATTCCGATGCCAAAAGTTTACAAAATAATTTGTACTAGAATAAACTCATTTAAAAACATTTTTGCCAGAGGGTACATATACTCTCCAGAGACAGAGAGGCAGAAAGAAAGGTAGAGGGAGAAATCATCCACCTGACAGGGACTGGTCACACTGCAATCTCTTCTCCATTTTTCCACTCTGTCAGGTTTTGGGACACACACACACACACACAAACACACAGTTTTTCAAGGCTGCAGTAATAAAATCCCAATTATGAAGTCTTCCATGTGGGATCAACCGCCTTAACCACTAAGCCATAGGGCCCGCTCTGGGAGAAACTCATTTTAATCAAAACTATGGAGACTACCATTTCTTGTAAAGTTCTTTTGCATGAATTAGAACATGGTTAAATATCTGTCACATTACTCATCTTAAACTTTACTGGTGCTTTGAACCCACAAGGGGTGGCAGATGTAATTCAAACATGTATCATTCTTTCAGTAAGTCTCGAGTTGCTGATAAGAAGGCCTAATTTTTTTAGCAAGTAGCTTAGAATTTCAATAGACTGGTTTTTAGTTTATTAGAACACTGTTTATAGGGATAGATGATAAGAGTTGCAGAGGCACACTTCATGACAGAAAGCTAACATGTCAAAGAGACCAATGTAAATTCTGTCACTTACATATTTTCATTATACAAGTAACATCTGGAAAGGGAACGGAAAATTCCTTTGTCATTTTGGATCATGTACCAAATTTACTGTGAGGAGATTGGCTAAGTACCTGTACCCAGGATACTTGAACCAAGAATAGAGACTTAGCTAAAATATCCAAGAGATGGAAAATTACTATTCATTGAGAGTTCACAATAGTTCATGGGGATTTCACATATCTTGTTTTGTTCATAATACTTCTGTGCTACTAATATTATTATTATTTGTTTTTTGGAAAGGTTTTTTGCTATAGAATGCATGTGCTCGCCAGAAAGACAGAGAGAGACAGAAAGACAGAAAGTGAGAAATAACCCCCCAGGGGTTTGGCCACACGCCACAATCCCTTCTCCTCCGTTCTCCTCTCAGGATCTTGCACACGCATGCACATCTGCCCAGTGTGAGTTTAAGCCACTGGGTCTGGGTCTTGAACTGTGATCGAGTACATGGGAGTTCAGTGACACAACCATTACTCTAACTGCTGGTCCCTGCGCTACTAATGTTATTGGTATCATTTTTCTCATGCTGTATAAATTATCAGAAAGGTTTCAAGTAATTCAAAGTCACAAAGCTAGTAGGTTATATAGTTGGATTTGACCTTGCCAAATCCATCTGCTCTCAAAGTCTCTTTCCCACTCTCTTTGACTGTCACTGAATGAAGATTTCATTTTTGCATTTATTAAAAATATTATTTACATGTATTTAGATCATTCTAATTTTGTACTATTCAATTCAGTTATTCTCCCTTAGTTCAAAACTTTTATGAGAATTTTTACAATCACTGTCTATGAAATTTATTCAAACATATGGTTGCTTTGACAGTTTACTTGTTACTAATTTGTTCAGTATTTTTCCAATGGTAAACATCTTAATAAGCGCACTAATTGTTTGTATAAATGGCTCACAAAGAGTACAATGTGAAATAGGTTTTTTCTGTCTTTTGAGTTTTTTATTCTCAAGTCTACCAAAGACCAAGAGTATTACTTTTCCCAAACACAACTCACAAATACAGTAATTGTCTTAGTCTCCTAACCACTTTAAAAGCTTGAATGAAATGCACTGGACCCTTGTTACAGAGGCCAAAAATGCAAAAACTGCTTAGCTCCCGTTTCTGAATAGATCTCTGGAGAAGAGCTCAAAAACTTGTCAGTTTGATCAAAAAACTCAGTTATTATAAAGATAGAAAATGGTAATTCTGCATAAGTTTACTCTTACTTGGGAAGACCACACCATATACTGTAATAAATATGGTCCTTTGCATCAGCAAACTAGGGTAAAAATATTCGATCTGCCAATGCTTCTGGAGATTTGAACAAATTAATTCACCCTTCTGAGCCTCAGATTGCTCTAATATATAATAAAACTAACAATATGATACAGTGACTCTGAAGAAAACATATTTACAAAAGGCTCCAGGAGAGACCAGCAGGTGGTGTGGTGGTTAAGGCGCTGGACACTCCCATGTGGCCGGCCATGGTTCAAGTCCTGGACCAGGTGACTTGCTTTCTCACTTTCCCTTCTCCCTCTATGTCTCTCTCTGGTCAAATAAAAATGAAGGAATGAATAAATAAATAAATAAATAAATCTTAAAAAAAAAAAAAGGCTCCAGGAATATTTTAGTATTTGGCTATTATTATTTGCTATTTCTTT
>NW_006209541.1:953367-957535 GCF_000334495.1 Tupaia belangeri chinensis
TTTCCCTAAATACTTTCTAATAACGCCAAATTCCCTTTGTCCCAAAACCCTGTAGGATCAGATAAGGGGTCAATTTTATGTACATAGTTTATGAATGGAATTTAAACATTAAAAAAATACTACTACAAATAAAAAGATTTCTTTGACCAATTCTACATTATGTCTATATATTTTAATTTTGCCAAAAGTGCCGGCATTTACCAAAAAAAAAGATGAGCAGGGGAAATTAGGAAAGCACCCCCTTATAGGGGATGATCTTGCCACAATCCCTTCTCCTCCATTTTCTCCTCTTTCTTGGGATTTTTGGACATGCTGCATATGTTCCTAGGACGTTTCTCAAGCTGCCAAGTCCTAGACTTGAACCATACAGATGGACATGTGGGATCCAGCTGCTTTACCTACCACTTCACAAGTTGGCCTTATACTAGTCTTATATCAGTTTGATGATATAAATGCAATGACTGTTGTTTTTAAAACTTATTTTTTTTAATTTTTTAATCATTTTATAGATAGAGGGAATGTACACTTGCCAGAAAAAAAGAAAACACTTCCCCCAATGGTGTGTGGGCACATTACAATCCTTTTGCCTCCATTTCTTCATCCTATCAGAATTGGGAGTATATAGGGACCAGCAGTTGGTATAATGGCTATGTTGCTGGACTCCCATGTAGTCGACTGCGATTTGCCTTCTGGACCCGGTGACTTAAAACTCACGCCAGGCATGTGTGTGTACGTGCCCAAGATCCCAAGAGGTGAACGAAGGAGAAGGGATTGAAGCGTGGCCATCCCCCCTGGGGGGTGATTTCTCGCTTTCTATCTCTCTCTCTCTCTGTCTGTCTGGCAAGTGCACACATCCTATAGCAAAACCTTTCAAAAAAAAAAAAATAGGAGCATATATGTACACACACCTGGCTTTTTTTATTCTTTTTTTTAAAGGTTTTTGCTATAGGGTGCCTGTCCTCGCCAGAAAAACAGAGAAAGACAGAGAGACAGAAAGTGAGAAATCATCCCCCAGGGGAAATGGCCACACCTCAATTCCTTTTCCTGCATTCTCCTCTTGGAATCTTGGACATGCGCGCACACGCACCTGGCATGAATTTAAGCTAATGGGTCCAGGACTCGAACTGTGGTCGACTACATGGGAGTCCAGGGACATAGCCATTACACCAACTGCTGGTCCCAACCTGACATGTTTATAACCCTCCAACGTGGGATTCAAATCATGGTCAGCCATGTGAGATCTGGCCTCCTATACAGCATACTTAAGCACTGTGTTTGTTACAGGGCCACCCTGTCTCCTTTATTTGTTAAAATGAGAAACAAACTACAGTAGCCTTAGTAGAGCTGCTTAAGCAGGAACATACAAAACTCTGAAAGGTGAAGGTCTCCCTAAATCATTGAGCAAAACCAAAGGTAGTATGCCTACAACCTTTCTCCAACAGCAGAAAATGAGCTGATACTAATGGACTCTGGGGTTGGGTCTTCGGTGCTCACACTGCAGTGTATTATAAAGTGGCCACTGACATAAATTGAGTCTATTTTTAGGTCATCAGGAAAAATCTGCTCAGAGACTGGGGTGACTAATAGGACTTCTGTTATTCCTACAACCAATACTGGAAATGACAATTGTTTTTTGCACAAGGTTCAGGGGAATGAATTTTGAAACTGGCCCTATTCCCACGTGTAAGTGCCAAAGGCAGAGTTGGACAGAAGCAACATATAAACCCTGTGTGGAGTACAATTTTTCGGGCAATCCTACTGTTCTTAGGGCTATCCTATTGATTGATTCAGTGCTTAGTATCCTTCTTACTATCTTTCTTATTTCTGAATTCAGTGTACCTTCAGTGGACGTTATTGTTAGTTTTTGGCAAATATCATATGCCAGTTAAGGATGAAGCAAAATGGTGATTCTATTTCAAGCCTGGAGTAGGGCAAAATTAGAGGCTGCACAAGGTTTTAGTCATGATTTTGCTTATGTTTGCTTTTATCCCTGACTAGAGCTATCTTCAGTACAGCATTTAATTCTCAGAGTTCATACACTAATAGAGCATACCATAATACCTCTGGCAATCAGCAAGTCTGAATCTAAGACATACTGAAAGCCTGAGCAATTCATAGTGACTGGGTTGGTCTGCCCCTCTCCCCATGGCAAGATACATTTTTAAAAAAAATCTTGTCAGAGAGTACGTGCACTCAGAGTGGAAGGAGGATAGTGTAGATAAAGCACCCTTAGTTGGAAGTGGTCATGTTACAATCCCTTATCCACTTCTCCATCCTGTCAAGATTTTGAGTGCCCATTCATAGTTCTAGTGTGTTTTTCAGGCTGCTCAAACTGGAATTCAAACTGTGGCTGGCCATGGGAGATCTGACTTTCTTAACCACTTTGGTATGGATCTAACCCCCAAAATACATCTTAATGTAAAGTTTTTATGAAAATATCAATTTCATAAGGATATTTATAAGCCAACTAAGCTGGAATGAGTGATTTTTTTTTGTTGTTTTCCCTGTTAAACAGGGATGAAATGATCTACTTTATATAGTGAAATGCACAAAATAGTTATAACACGAGAAGGTAGTTTTAAAACACAATTATATTATTGTGCTGCAATAAAAACATTGAACATTACCAGGTAGCAATCAGTGGAAACTCAAATATATAAATATTTTTAAAATCATAACAAGTTGTACTGCACATTTACAATTTACTTTGAAATTAGAATGAAATTACTTGGCTGGCTCTGTTTTAATAAGATAGAACATGGAACACTGTAGTTGTAAATTTCCTTATAAAACAAACATCTGTAAAATAATTTTGCAAGTAGTATTAGAATGAAGAATAAATACGTAGAAATATGCAGAAAGTATTTCTTTGTTTTTAATGTCAGTACCCTTAATTGTTGTCATTTAGGACCCAAGTCAGACCCAAGTCATCAACATAGACTTTAATAACAAATGAATAAATAATGTTTAAATTCCAGTTATAATTATGCCAAAATCTACCCTTGCTTATAAGCCAGATGGCGCCTTGCAATTCAAGACAAGATTGCATAATCAAAAGAGCATGTGCATTACAGAAAACTGACCTTGGTTCCAATTCTTGTTTCACCACTTATCTACTATGTAACCCTGAACAAATTCTTTTAGCCCTCTGACCTCAGGGCCCTCATCTCTAAAATAATTATAATAACCTCATAGGATTGTTGTAAGGCTATGAAGGCAGAAAACACAAGTAAAACAAACCAGTGCAGAGCCAAACCCCTAACTGGGACTTGGCCTGCCTTTTCTATGGGAGGTAAAGAAGTGACCATGTGGCAGGGACAACAAAGGATCCTAGTGGAATGGGCTGCACAGTCAGAGCACTGCACCCAGAGGATGTCTTGCTCAAACCACTAAAATGGGAAGGTTTCTTCTCTAATTAATGAGGTTTCTCAGCCTTAAGTTCAAATCTCACGTGGGAAACGCCTGTTCTCTAAGAACAAGCCTGCTTGGCAATACACAATTTCTTACCGCTCCTCTTAGGCAAGGTATCATTCTTTCTTTTCTGTTTCCATTCCTTTTGTCATGGACATCTGCTGTTGTTATTCTAGTTCTTTCTACTTTTTATTAGAAGTAAATTATTTATAAATTTTTTAAAAATCGTTTCTTGGGACCAGCAGTTAGCGTAATGGCTATGTCACTTGACTCCCACATAGTCGACCGTGGTTCGAGTCCCAGACCCAGTGGCTTAAACTCACGCCAGGAGGGTTTGCGTGCGTGCCCAAGATCCCGAGAGGAGAATGGAGGAGAAGGGATTGTGGTGTGGTCATCCTCCCTAGGGGGGCGATTTCTCGCTTTCTATCTCTCTGTCTCTGTCTGTGCTCACCAGAAACAACATAAAAGAGAGAGAGAGAGAGAGAGAAAGGGACCAGCAATTGGCATAATGGCTTTGTCTCTGGACTCCCATGTAGTCAACCACAGTTTGAGTCCTGGACCCAATGGCTTAACCTCACGCCAGGCTCGTGTGTGCATGTGTGCCCAGGATCCCGAGAGGAGAAGGGATTGTGGGGTGGCCATTCCCTGTGGGGGATGATTTCAACTTTCTGTCTCTGTCTGTCTCTCTCTGTCTTTCTGGTGAGTGCACACCCCCTATAGCAAAAAGCTCTAAAAAAAAAAAAAAAAAAAAAAAAAA
>NW_006209541.1:957563-971987 GCF_000334495.1 Tupaia belangeri chinensis
AAGAAAGAAAGAAAGAAAGAAAGAAAGAAAGAAAGAAAGAAAGAAAGAAAGAAAGAAAGAAAAAGAACCAAAGAAGTAAAACATTTAAGGGACCCACAGTGGAAAAAATATCTGTTGATTATAATGTGTATGGTAAAGTTTTTGAGTGGACCAATATACAATGTATTCATGATGGGAGAATTCATTTGGTGTGCTGTAATGATACACAGTGATTGAATGTAGAAATTAAAAAATAAATAAAGAGTAGACAATTTTAATGATTTTTTCCAGATATAATAAGAGAGGGTGGGTGATAGCAGGTATGAGAGAAAGGATATCAGAATAAAAAGAAAACATTTAACAATAATATAAATCTGGTATAATCATTTTTATTTATTCCAAATACTACTATGGGTGACAGTAAAGTGTAATTTTTTTAGAGGTTTCTGCCAGAAAGACAGAGAGAGACAGAAAGCAAGAAATCACCCCCTCAGAGGGGATGGTCATGCCACAATCCCTTCTCCTCCATTCTCCTCTCGGGATCTTAGGCATGTATGCATATTCTCCCAGTGTGAGTTTAAGTCACTGGATCTGGGACAGATTCCAATTTATTCACTTAAAATAAGATATATTATTATGAAGAATCAATATTTGATGTCTTTACCATCAGTACGTTTTCCTCCTATTCTTTTTCCCTATGAGGAATTACTCTTCTATGAAAACAAAAACTAGAAACTAGTATTTACTGGCTCTAGGGCATGGAGCTAGTTCAGGACCACAGACACCATGTTCAATTTCTGCACATCGGTCAGCACCATGGTCTAACCTGTACATAGGCAGCGTCATCTCTCTCCTTGTCCATTCTGTTCAGTAACTTGCCCATGCGTCAACTCTAACATATATTTAGAGGTTTCCCATACTCATGATTTCCAAGTTTTGGTCTAGTTATTTTGTGCTTTTACTCACCCACATTTTTCTAGCAGATTTTAATTGATTGCTCACTCAGAAGTTCCCTTGATTTCCATTTAGTTGCGGGTCAAACAGAAAGAGCATAAATGCAAATATGTAAATATGAGAGAGGGTGGCTTTTTACCTAGGCATTAAGAGAAGAAATGAAAAATTGGTCTAAGGAGATTGAGTCATAGAAAGCTTCTGTTTTAAAGTTTTACTCACTGAAAACTGCAAAGATCAACTTCAGTTTCAGTAGATTTGTTGTTTGAGTCTTTTTTTTTTTTTTTTTTTTTTTGGAGACTTTTTGCTACAGGGAGTATGTGCTCACCACAAAGACAGAGAGAGAGAAAGTGAGAAATCATCCCCCAGGGAGGATGGCCACACCTCAATCCCTTCTCCTCCATTCTCCTCTCGGGATCTTGGGCACGCACACACGTGCCCAGAGTGAGTTTAAGCCACCAGGTCCGGGACTCGAACCACTGTCAACTACATGGGAGTTCAGAGACATAGCCATTACACTAACTGCTGGTCCCTGTTTGGGTCGTTTTTAAGGCACCCAAAATGTCCTGTTACTTTTGTTAAGTCAAACCTGTTTTTAGGGACAAATCCTAAACATTCTGGTGAAATTATTCTTAGACTATCCCTAGAAGGTTGATCTCAGGAAACACGGTATAAAGGAGATGAGGTCTTCTTTATTAAAAATTTTGTCTTAAATTTCTACTTAACTGGCAATTACATGATGAACCAACTAGTTGCACATTTTACTAACACTGGAATTTTCCTAAAACCTGGTTTCTGAATGCCTCAGATTCTACAGAACCTCTTTATCCCTCCAATGTGGAAGGGAATGCCAGTGGGAATAGAAAGGGAAATAAAAGGATTCTTCTTTTTTTCCTTTCTATTTGAGGAATCATATTCACATTCAAAGCACTTTCTAGCACATTTACTTTTAGAAATCTTCACATTTTCCTGAGGGGCAGGTAAGTGTTTTTATCTCAATTTTACAGATGAAAAACTTGAAACCCAAGGTTAAGTGACTTGCTTACAGCAGCACTGGGAGCCAGTGTCAAGACCAGACTTCCAACATCAATGTTTGATTGCTCAGACCACTCAGCCACGACTCTTTCTAAGCACAATACAAATACTTGGAAAATGGTTTTAACTGTTAATGGGAACACAAACATCCTGAACTGAATTTCGGGTCAGAACAGACTTTTCAAATGCCTGATAAACATGGAGATAGTGAATGGAAAGTGATGATTTCCTTGTTTAATTGCAATTACTCCTATTTTACATAATTTTGTTGACTAATTCAATTGTCATTTATATCTTCATGTGTTCATATAATATGCATTTAGTTAGCCACCAATAAAATAATTATGAGTATAATTATAAATATATACATATGTAAATGTCATATATGTATAAAATACATTTATAGCTATTTTCTCTATTAATTACATGACATCAAGCTATCTGGTTAATGAGTCACATATATTATTTCATATATACAAACATATATCATTTTATTTAATCATTAAAAACCATGAATGAGAGACTTTTTTTTTTTTTTTATTGTAGGGCATATGCACTCACCAGAGAGAGAGAGAAAGAGAGAGAAGTGAGAAATCACCTTCCCCCTGAGGAAAGGGCCATACCATAATCCCTCCTCTTACATTCCCTAGGTGTTTGGGGCATGCACACACCCCCAGCATCCAGCATGTTTTTCAAGCCACTGGGGTCAGGACTTGAAGCACACAGTTGGCCATTGGTTTTCAACTGACTTAACCACCATTGCCACCAGCTGGCCTCTATTGTTCCATTTTTATAGGTGAAAAAATGTCCAAGTCATTAAGTCACTTAACAAGCCAATATTTAAACCTAGGCTACTGCTGGAAAAATCATGGGCTTCTGTATGAGACAGATCAGCATTCCAATTATAGTTTCACTTACTTACTGAGCAGATTACATAAGGTGCCATTAAACTCCATAAGTTAAAATTTTCTTGCTTTGAATATGGTAATGCTAATGACAATGATATCATTGCTTAACAATATAAAATTCTTGTGAGGATTAAAGGAAAAGATGTATTTTTAGTTCCTAATGCCTTTCTTCCTCAGTAATTTCAGGCCCTACTATAAATAAATAGAATTTTAAGAAATATTTGAATCTTACAAGTATAAGTAGTTTGAAAAGTAAGTAAAAAACTTTCAGAACAAGGACTGAGTGAAGGCTGAAATCCAGCTGAATTCAGCCACAGCCACTGGCGTTCACTTCAAGGCAAGCAGTCACCTGGTAGACGAGCTTTGGTTTTCATAAACATGTAAGGAGCACAGGACAGATGACTAAGTCTAGGTCCTATACAAGATTTTATATCCAATAGGACATTCTCACACATAAAAAGGGAAATTCCAAACACTTGAACTTTATAAAAATTATGAACTATACATATTCCCAGATGGAAGCAAATATTGAAATAAAACTCTTTTTTTGGGAAATTTTTAATTGCCAGAGGTCACGGACACTTGCCAAAGAAAGGGGGAGTGAGTGAGATAGAGAGAGAGAGAGAGAAAGCACCTTCCAATGGTGTGTGCTTGTGCCACAAAACTTTTGCGTCCATATCTTCATCCCATCATGTTTGGGGCATATATACATACATGCCCGGTGCGTTTTTCAACCACTGGGGAAAGGACTGAAACTCCAATTGGCCATGTGGGATCCAGCTCCCTATGCATAGGGCTAAACTACCCACGCTAAAGGTCCATCCCTAAAACACATTGATTTTACAAAAAATGGGAGAGGGTGATGGAACATAACTGAGAATGCGAAACAAGTCAGCTGTCAGATTTGTTTACAATTTGGATGGCCCCAAAACTTTCGAGCTGAGAATTTAATACAGAATAACCTTAATTAGTAGTCTCACTAGACACTGAAAAGAAACTATATGTGTGTGTGTGTGTGTGTGTGTGTGTGTGTGTGTGCATATATAGATATAGATATATAAAGTCTAGATTAAACTACCTTCAATGAAGTTCATAAGAATTATGATAAAAAAATAGTATACAATAAAAAGTAACTACATTGACAAGGAAACAGAAGCAGAAATTTTTAAAAATAACCCATTTAGGACTATAAGTTTTCAAATATGGCTCTTTTAAATGTACTTAAAGAAAAAGAGGTGAACTTGAAAGTATACGCAACAAGAAACTATAAAGACTTGAGAAATTGATTGAAAAAGTAATTAATATGATTGCTAGAAACAGAAAAAACAATTAAAATGAAAACTTGTTTTTACAAATGTTAAGTGAGTTATATTAGCTTTCCCACATATAACAAAAGATATTATGCATTTGATTATTGCTATAGGGTTCATGTGCTCCCAAGGAGAGAGAAAGATTGAGGGAAAGTGAGAAAGCAGCTCCCTCTGAGATAGCCATACCACATTCTCCTCTCCTGCATTCTTCTCTCAGAATTTTGGACACACACACACACACACACACACACACACACAAACTCACACATACACTGGGTGTGTTTTTCAAGACACTAGATTCAGGGCTTGAATCACACAGTTGGCCATGTGAGATCTAGTCACACAACCACTATACCACTGACTGGCCCAAAGTTGGACAAACATATTTGAAGACCTATTAGTGAAACTGGAAAGCAACTACAGAAAGTACTAGAATATAGTGTTGAAAGTAAAAGTTAGGTAAGTGAAGTTTACAAGTCTATGGCTTTTTACCTAGAGATACAGGCTATGGAAAACTATTGCCTTAATGGTTTGAAATATCAGAGGACAGAGTTTATGGCTGCCAGAATAACCATAAAAGCAATGGAGAGACTCAGACAAGAAGCCATTTTAAATCTGAGGTGTTTTCTGGTATATTCAGGAAAGCTATGCTCTAAACTCCATCTTCTAGACTCCTGAAATACTCAGACAAGAAGTCATTAAAAAAAAAAAAGAGAAGCCATTTTAAATCTGAGTTGTGTCCTGGTATGTTCAGAGAAGGTATGCTCTACACTCCATCTTCTAGACTCCCAGAATATTCAGACAAGGTAGGGTGCCCTCTGTCCTCTCTCTGCCTCTGTCTGTCTGTCTCATTCTCTCTCTCTCTTTTAAAATTTTTTTCTATTTTATTTTATTATTTTTAAACCAATTCTCCTCACTTTGGACCTTTTCTTTCTCTTGCTAATTTCAGAAGCTATTTTAAATCTGAGATGTGTTCTGGCGTGTTCAGGAAAGATATGGTCCAAACTCCATTTTCCAGACTCCTGAAATACTCAGACAAGGTAGGGTGATTCTGTCCTCACTCTGTCTCTGCCTGTCTATCTGTCTGTCTCACACTCTCTCTTTAAATATTTTATTTCATTTTATTTTTAAACTACTTCTCACCTTGGGCCTTATTTTTTCTCTTGCTAATTTCAGAAGCCATTTTAAATCTGAAGTGTGTTCTGGCATTAGCACACAGTTTTTATTTTTTACTTTAAAAAAATTTCCATTTTTTTCTTTTTGGTCATTTTCGTCTAGTTCTTTTTTTTCTCCTCTCTTTTATTTTAACCTTACTTTCCTACTTTATTCTTCACTCTTCACACACTGAATGTCCAGCTAGGCCTAGGAGCATGGTAGCTAAGCATCTGAATATTTTAGAGCATTGAAATCCTCAATGCTTATTGAACCTCCTGCTTTAAGGAAGAAACTTCTTTTTATAAATCTGAACTCATAATCTCTTTCTGTGGATACCACATTGCAAAGCCCAGTAGAGGAGAGATTTTGTCACAGAATGACCAGAAACCACCACAGAGGCACAAGAAATATGAGAAACCAAGAAAATATCTCTCCCCTAAGGGAAAAAAGCAATCATTCATCACCCACAGACAGTACAGCAGAATTAGTGGAAATGTCTGATGAAGAGTTCAGAATGTTCATAGTGACAAAACTAAAAGAGATGCAGGAGCTGAGAGACAATGAACTCCAGAAGATGTAGGAGAAAAGAAACGATGAATTCCAAGAGTTGAGGAAGTTCTTGCATTATTTGAAAGAGGAAATACGCACCATAAAAAAAAGAGCTATTGGGACCAGCAGCTGGCGTAATGGCTATGTTGTTGGACTTCCAAGTAGTCGACCGCAGTTTGAGTCCTATACCCAGTGACTTAAAGTTAACGCCGGGTGTGTGTTCATGCATGCCCAAGATCCCAAGAGGAGAAAGGAGGAGAAGGAATTGTGACATGGCCTTCCCCCTGGGGGGTGATTTCTTGCTTTCTGTCTCTCTGTCTCTCTCTGTTTTTCTGGAGAGCAGACACGCACACACTATAGCAAAAGCTACTCAAAAAAAAATCTATTAGAGATAAAGGCCGTAATTCAGGAAATCAAAACCTCCCTTGAAAGTATTAAAAGCAGATTAGTCCATGCAGCAAATAGAATCTCAGATATTGAAGGCAAGACCTCTGATCTAGACAAAAGAACCAAAAAACACTGAGAAAATAACCAGAAAAAAATGAGAATACTGTATGAGAAATACTAGACACCATTAAGCTTCCAAACATCTGGATAATCAGTATTCTAGAATGTGAAGAAACTAATAAGGACATTGATTATCTATTCTATAAAATCCTGGAAGGAAACTTTCCAAATCTAGAAAGGCATTCAAATATATAGACCCAAGAAATATAAAGGACCACTAATAGAATCAACCCAAGAAGATCATCTCCAAAGCACTTCATAGCCAGATTGGCAAAATACACAGACATAGACAAGATACTAAAATTGGCAAGAGGGAAATGTCAAGTTACTTATAAAGATTATCCCATCAGGGTAACATCAGACCTCTCATCAGATACAACGTGCAAAGAAAGAATGGGAAAATATATTCAGTGTTAAGTGAAAAACAGTTCCAACCAGGAATACTATACCAACAAGATTAGTCTTCATATGGAAAGAAAGGATAAAAACATTCTCAGATAACCAAGACCTGAAAGAATTTGCCAATACCAGACCCACTCTTCAAGAAGTTCTGAAAGGAGTGCTCTACCAGGGAAACTAAAGACACACATGCAGAAATAAGGGAACAAAAAGCAAACAGAAAAATGACCAGCTTAATGCTAGGGAAAAGAAATATCAATAATTACATTGAATGTTAACTTCCAGGATTTAAACAGAAAGATCAGACCACAGAAACAGTGAAAATTCAACAGAAAAGAGATTGAATATAAGACTAAACTGGTAAAATAGAATTTTATGACTTTTGAGTAAAACATTACTGACTTTTTTTACAATGTTTTGTTTTCCCAATTTAAGGATTTTGCTTTTTTTCGCAATGTTGATAGGTTCAGTAATTTGTTAAAATATTTTTTCTTGTTTGTTTGTTTCTTTAAATGGAAACATAAATTTTTCTCCCTTCCTGACCTCTCTGGAATTAGAAAATAATGGAGAGTATTCTTATTTTATATACCTGTTGCATTGAATCAAAAATTAGAAGGACCAGCAGTTAGCATAATGGCTATGTCGCTGGACTCCCATGTAGTCGACTGTGGTTTGCGTCCCAGACCCGGTGGCTTAAAACTCATGCCAGGCACAAGATCCCGAGAGGAGAACGGAGGTGAAGGTATTGCGGTGTGGCCATCCCCCTGGGAGGGGGGGTGATTTCTCGCTTTCTGTCTCTCTGTCTCTCTCTGTCTGTCTGGCAAGCACATGCGCCCTATAGCAAAAACCTCTTCAAGAAAAATTGGAAATATTCATTATTGGACAGATTTGACTGGAATGTCATATCTGAAGATGAATCAGAAAACTATGAAACTAAGGCAGAACTTAAGTAAGCCAACAGAAGCTCTTGGAAAGTTGACCTGGCACCATGAACTGTTCAGCCTCACAGAGAGGACTAGAGAAGCTATATGAAAGAATTTGTACCATAAAATAACCTGGACTTTTTCCAGCCCTGTGTTGTAATCAGTAGAGATTGCAAAAATGCAACCACAACCATAAGATTATCTTGAGGAAGACTTTGAGGAAGAAAAAAAGAATGATTTTTGCTAGCAGATGGTATATCACAGAATACTTGGTAGGCAGGGCTGAATTGGGAAGGTTTATATGTGACTTGTGTGCAGGGCATCTGCTTTTCAACAGTTTGAGTAGTTGACATGTAAATATTTTGTTCAAAAATATTTAAAATCATACTGTCTCTGTTGTTACAGACTCACAAACACCCAGAAAACAGTGTTGATGAAGGTAGAGACAATTTGGAACCCTTGTGCATTGGTGGAAATATAAAATGGTTCAACCACTATGGCAAGCAGTTCGGTGATTCCTCAAAACGTTAAACATAGGATGGAGGGAAGGATGAGTAAGTGAAATGCAGAGGATTTTTCAGGTAACAAAGATATTGTGTATGATGCTATTTGTACTAGTCAGGAGTCTAGAGGAAGGATATGTATAGATATATGACAGGGGATTTATGTGCTAAGTCAACTCACATGATTATAGAAACTGTGAAGTTCCATGGCAGGCCGTCTGCAAGCCTGAGACCCTGAATATTGCTATCATGGCTCAGGCCAATCCTGAAGGCCACAGATTCAGAAAATTGATTATGTAACTCATAATCAACTCAAGTTGAAAGCCTGAGAACTAGAAGCATCACTGGTGTAAATCATGGATTCCAAAGGCAGGCAAATCTAGAGTTTTGATGTCCAAAGCAAAAGATGTCTACTCCACTCTCTCTAAAGAGATCAATCCACTCTCCGGATTTGTTCCCTGTGGATCTCTCATTTATTGAATTGTGCCTGTCTCCTTGATAGGTGTATCTTCTTCACCTTATTTACTCAGACTCGCATGTTAATTATTTCTGGAAACACTCCACAAATGTACCTAGAATAATGCTTTATTAGGTTTATAGGCATTCCTTAGTATGGTCAAGTTAACACCTACAACTAGTCATCACACTATTATTCTGGATAAATGTTTTTATACATTTGTCAAAACTCACAGAATATACACCAAGAGTGGATTCTAATGTAAACTATGAACTTCAGGTGATGATGTCATGACTGTAGGTTTATCAATTATAACAAAGTACTACTCTGTGAACCTAAAACTTTTACAAACAATACATCTTTTTTTAAAGAATAGAATTGCATATGACCACATAAAACATATAATCTAACAATTCTGCTCAGACATATCCAAAAGAAATAAAAACAGGTACTCAGATACTTGTACACAAATGCTCATAGTAGCATTCTTCATGATACCCAAAGGTGGAAGGTAGCTAGATGTCTATGAAAGGATATTTGAATATACAAATTGTGTGTGTGTGTGTGTGTGTGTGTGTGTACAATGAAATGTTATTCAGTCATAAAATAAATGCTAGTGCATGCTACAACATGTATGAACTTTTTTAAAAAATTTGTTAAGTGAAACAAAATGTCATATATTATGTGATTTGATTTACATGGAGTATCTAGAATATGTAAATCCATAGGCCAGAAACAGGTTGTGGCTTCTGGGTGGTTGACAGGATATAGGGAGAGGTTGAATTGAGGAGTAACTGGTTTCCGTTTGTGGTTTTTCTTTTCTGGTGATGGAAATGAATTGGAACTAGACATTAGCTGTGATTGCACATTATGAATATATTTGTCAACACTGAGTTGCACACTTTTTCTTTTTTTGAGAGATTTTCACTATAGGGCACGTGCGCTCGCCAGACAGAGAGAGACAGAGAGACAAAAAGCGAGAAACCACCCACTCAGGGGGGATGGTCATGCCGCAATCCCTTCTCCTCCATTCTCCTCTTGGGATCTTGGGCACACACGCACACATGCCCGGCGTGAGTTTTAAGCCACCGGGTCCGGGATGCGAACCGTGGTTGACTATGTGGGAGTCCAGCAACATAGCCATTATGCTAACTGCTGGTTCCCCTGAGTTGCACACTTTAAAATGGTTAACTTTATGTGATAAGAATTTTACCTTAATTGAAAAACTCAACATAGATTAGATAGACAGAAAAAGAATCCATATGAAATATATTCTTTGCCTTTTACTGAGCAAATCACAGCTTGTTAAATCTGGGACTTTAGAGGTGAATATACAATGCATCTGAATGAAAGATTTGTTCTTCTTTATTACTACATATATAATATTTGAAGGAGCATTGGAAGCATAACCCTGTTCTGTTTATTTTTATGAATAAATAAAGTCATTGAAATGATCAAAATGAATTTTAATTACCTGACATTTACAAATGATTGCTTTGAACTCTATTTAGAGATCATCTTATTTTTTAATTCAGTTAAGAATTTCCTTATAATTGTAATTTTATGAAAACATACATTTTCTAAGTAAAACACTTAAGTACAGCTAATAGTAAGATCACCTGTAGGAACCAGCAGATGGCATAGCAGTTATGTTGTTCATCTCCCACATGACCTACGGTGGTTTGAGTCCCAGATCTGGTGACTTGAAAATCACACTAGGCTCTCCTTCCTCCTTCTTTTACCCACCCACACAGGTGGGGGGAAAAAAATCCCAACCCCAACAACTGTTGTTCAGTTTTCTAACTTTATCATGTCTTCTCCTCACCTCCCCCAGGTTTTTGCCATAAGGCGCATGTGCTAGCTCGAGAAAGACAGAGACACAGAAAATTAGAAATCGATTGCCAGGGGGAATGATCACATCACAATCTCTTCTCCTCCATTCTCCTCTGGGGATTCTGCTCATGCATGCATGTGTGTCCAGCATGATTTTCAAGCTGCTGTGTCAGGAACTTTAATCATGGCTTCCTTGCAGGAATCCAGTGCCTTAATCACCACTACACCTGCTGGCCCCTCATTTAAATCATTTTATCATTAGATGGAAGAACTATAGGTTTACTAATGTCACTAATCATATGAAATTGAGAAAGATGATTGAAATTCCCTTTTGTATTCCACAGCCCCTATGTAACTGAAAGAATCATGGAATTGATGCAGAATTTCATTTAGTTTCAAATTCTTTTTCTTTTCTATCTATAATAATTATCATGTAATAATGAAATGTACTTATAAAAGTCTAATATAAGTTTATGCATATCTAAGAACACTTAGATAAGTAAACCAGATCACATTTTCTCTATGCTACCGTTCTGAGGGGAAAAAAAAAGATTCCAAACATTTTTCTCTCCTTGTTGATTCATTTTTAAATTTCCAAAGAAATACCAAAAATGATTTTAATTTCCAAGGTAGAACACCGTGACTAGATTTAATTAAATTGGAAATGGTTTGAAAATCCAATTGATATTACATGACTATTTCTTGCTCATTTATTCTATAGCTACTGTTGATACTTGCTTTTGTATTTCTCAAATATTAGGTATTTTTAATATCACATATCATTTATTTGTACATCAGACCAGGGAAGTTGGTGTTCTTATCTTTTTTATTCATAAGAAAACTGAAGTATATAGTAGTTAATTAAGCTTGTCTATGATGATAGATTTTGTGGAAATAAAAGTTCATGCTTTTTAAACAGAGCATCATATACTTAATTTATTGCTGAAACATATTTTTGAAGATAAAAAAATTTATAAAGTTTATTTTGCTATCAAAACAAGTTTAGTCTACTTGGAGAGAGAATATCAATACCTGTGGATTAGACCTGGGTAATTTACGAGTGACTGCTATTAGCTATGAACTTTCATTTACTTATTAATAAAGTGAAGTACCTTCCTTATCTCAAGTATAGGTTTATAAAAATGTTTGCAAGTTTATGATACATTACAAAATTAAATTAATTAATTGTTAACTCAATAAGGACCGGAAGGCCATCACATTTGACTGTGAAAAGTAATAAAACTATTTATTAAACACGTCCTCACATCAGACAATAGCAAATAGTACTAATCTTCAAAACAACCTTAGAAAATAAGTATTATCATATTTACTTTACAGATACAGCGTACTTTTTAGAGATATTCTTTAACTTGTTTAAAGTGGAAACGTAAATGGAGATGAAGGTATAAAAACTATCTGGAATTTGCCAAAAATCTTGAACTCCTTCCATAGGCTCCTCTGAAGTCAGACCAGATCAATCCTTGTCAGTCATTGTGGTCTTTTGTACACTCAGCAATTTGAGGAACTTCTCAAAGCCTCGGTTCCCATACCCCTTGACTTTATTTGATCTATGACAACTTTTTTTTTTTTATAATTATCTGCCAATTACAGGTTTAAATGTTCTTCTTCTACCAGTATGAGAAAGTATGGATCAGAGAGACAAGACATTGAATATGGGGAGATTAATTAAAAGATAAAGTTATGCAAGTGTAAAGGTGATCAGTAGCTGAAGTAGAAGATGAAAATATTACTAAAAAAATGAATAACAAATGCTCTTGGAAAGAAAATATAACCAGGCTTAATAATGTACAAATTTGTGTTAAGTGATAAAACCAGAAGTGTTTTAAAATTAATTACAGATCATTTTACTTAAGGAACTAACATAATGGTGGCAAATCAAAAAGGTTAATTTTTAAACATGAAATACATAATGTCTACTTCAAGGAACTCATACATTTTAGTGGAAGACATGTGAAAAGGTAATTAAGTAGAATGTGATAGTGCTGTTGTTTCAGAAATGGGAAGACACTGAAATGTACCCACACCAACCCCTTCCTAACCTGAGCAAGAGTTGGTTGCCTTTGCCATTTTTCCTGCTGTTTGTCTCACACTTCCTGTGACCCACACACCTTTGTTTACAGTGACTATTCAACCAGGCAGGTTGGGACAATCTTACTCTCTTTCCTGGAAGTTTAGTATAGGAAAGTAGAAAGCATAAACAAGGCAATTAAACTGTGGTTATGGGGCTGGGCATCCATGTTAAACCAGAGCATGGAGAGAGAACATCTTCCATGGAGAAGAGTAAAGGCCGAGAAAGGGAAACAGACTCGGGAAAATCCTGCAGCAGGAGATTATTTGGCCTGGATGAGAAAAAGGAGATTAAAAAAAATAAAAATGAGAGAGAAAAATTCTTGGTTCCTTTTCTCTTGGTCTTATAGACTATATTAATTTCTCTGCCCTTGACTTTCTTTTTCTTTTTTTTTTTTGAATTAGTTTTCCTACTTTGCTTAAACTATATTGAAAGAATATCTTCTCGGGACCAGCAGTTAGCGTAATGTCTGTGTCGCTGGACTCCCATGTAGTTGACCGCGGTTTGAGTCCCAGACTCTGTGGCTTAAACTCATGCCGGTTGCGTGTGTGTGCATACCCAAGGTCCCAAAAGGAGAATGGAGGAGAGGGGATTGTGGCATGGCCATCCCCCCTGGGGGGAGATTTCTCTTCAGAACTTAGAACAAAGTTGTTGTGGAAGAAAAATTACTGTGAGGGATGCTTAAAAAAAGAAAATTGGCTTCATAACAGAGAATCAGACTGTCTCTCTATAAAGTCATGTAAAATGAGTTTTAAATGATGAGCAACCATTTAAAAAATTTCTCATTATCCAATTGAGGTGTCCAAAATATTTCTAATTAGAATATTGAAAACCTGGATAGTATTCAAGAATATCTGGAAGAAGTTATTTTGTATTTTCCCCACCTCCTTCTCCCAAGTATCTCACCTAAAAAACTAATTTAAAATACATACATACATACATACATACATACATACATAAAATGGGGGTGCTGTATAAAAAACAAGATCATCAGCATCTGACTTGTGACTTTAGAGGTAAAGAGAAGTCCCGTGGGGTGTGCTGCAAATACTTTGGTCTTGAGTCGCTAGTGTGCCTACTGGAAGGACTTTCGTCCTGCAGTAGAAACAGGGAGGAATCTTTCCTACTAATTCATAGGCCAAGCATTATACCTTAATACAATTCATTACTCGTACCTCTGCTCCATAAACTCTATATCTATGTCTATATCTATATCTATCTATATCTATAGATAGATATTAGAATTTTTTATAAGCTGGACAGAAATATTCAGTTCATGCCACCAAAATAATTTTGAAGGGAAAGTCGATATTCAGGCAGTGGGAAGAAAAATGTGAGTCAAAATAATCAATGTAGGGATGGTGTGAAAATGTGCATTGATATTAGACTCAGTTTTTATTCTTTTTTTTTAATGTACAAAGCCATTCTTAAAATTGTATTCCCTTAAATGTAAACATTGTGTTATTTTTCTTTTTTAAATTCACATATAATCATTCTACACCTTTACAGTGTACCCCATGCTTTTTCTCAGCATAAATACACTACATGTTGACATTACCATATACATTATTATCAGCAGATAACTTTCATTTTTGTGTCCATTAAATGTGTTGTTATCTCCTTGATTTCCCTACCTCCCAACCCTTGTTACCCTCCCCCTATTGCCCTCCCCATATTGTCTTTAGTATCTATAGCAGCCTTCCCTGCTGTTATACCTTCCAGTCTTTCTTTTTTAAAGAATTACTTTAATTAATTTTATTTATTTATTTATTTATTCATTTATTTTAATTTGACCAGAGAGAGACAGAATGAATGAGAGGGAAAGA
>NW_006209541.1:972149-993623 GCF_000334495.1 Tupaia belangeri chinensis
GGGAAAGAGAAATAGAGGAAGAGGAAAAGTGAGAAAGTAAGTCACCAGATCTGAGACTTGACCTGCAATCAGCCATGTGGGAGTCCAATGCCCTTAGCCAGCAGATCACCTATTGGCCCCACCTTCTGATCTTTTAGTTTCTGTCATAGAGCTCAGGTATTCAGTTTATATTGAGCAGGAACATACAATGTTTGTCTTTCAGAGTCTGGCTTGCTTTGCTTAGTGTTAAATCTTTCATACTCATCCACTTTGTATCAAATGTCAGGGTCTTATGTTTTATGGCTGAGTAGTATTACATACAATACATGGGACAAATTTTTTTCAATACATTTGTCTGTTCTTAGACAAATGGGTTGATTACAAATGCTAAAAATTGTTAATAATGCTAAAGTAAACTTAGATGAGCAATTGTTTTCCCAATTTAGGATTTTCCTATCCTCAGAGTAAAAACTTAAGAGTGGAATTACACCAGGGATAAATGTTAACATATTGAAATGTTCACTTTGTGAGCTAAATAATGCAATTGAATGTATTAAAAAAATGTAAATAAATAAATAAATAAAATTTTTAAAAAAGAGTGGAATTACTAGGTCATGTGATTAAGTACAGTGCCTTAATCACTACACCTCCTGCTGGCACCATAGGGGTTAGTTCTTCCTTAAAAGTTCTGTAGAATAAGAATTCCTTTGGGTAGATACCAAGGAGTGGAATTTCTAAATCTTACAGTAGTGGTAGTTCTATTTATAGATCTTTGAGGAATCTCCGGATTGTTCTCCACAGCAGCAGGACGAATTTACATTCCCACCAGCAGTGTAGGAGACTTATAATTGGAAAAGTACTTGCAGAATAATGTTTATTGCAGCATTATTCATAATTGTTAAGACATGGAACCAACCCAAATGCCCACGGACAGATGAATGAATCAAAAAAGTGTGGCACATACACTCTATGAAATACTACTCAGCCATAAAAAAAAAAAAAAAGAAAGAAAAGAAAAGAAGATCCTGGCTTTTGACAAAAAGTGGATGAATATGGGAGATTTACTAATGAGTGGAGCAAGCCATGCTATGAAGGAGAGACATTGTATGTCTCCACTTAATATATACCTAGCATCCACATTCTGTGGCCAAAACTGAACGACTAAAGGATATAGAAACATAGTAAATGTTTGTAAATACCAGATACAGTGTGAGAAGAGGGTGGATGAAAAAGTCTGAGGAAGGACATTAGGGAGAAAAATAGGCAAGTCATTTATGGGGCAAAGAAACGGGTTTTTATTTCTTTAATATAACTTTACAGTATTGTTAACTGGACTGATGAGAAATGTACACATGTTGGTATATTCACTTTGTAAGCTAAGTAACATGCGATTGAATGTACAAAAGAAATTGAAATAAAAATTTAAAGAAAAAAATTTCTGTAGAAAAGAAAGAAGCAAACCATTTAAGAGACACAAAAATAGAAAAATATCTGTTGAAGATAATATTTATGAGAATATCTTTAACTAGATTAATATGCAGTGTATTTATGCTCAGAAAATTAAGTTTTGCAAGCTGTAATGATATACAGTGGTTTAATGTATAAAAAACTAAAAGTTTTGTAGAATTTAGACATGAAGTCATCACGTCTGGACTTGTCTTTGTTGTGTGACTATTTGTTATTGATTCAATATCATTATTTATTACTGTTCTATTTGGGCTTTCTTCCTGATTCAGTCTTGGTATGTTATATGTGTCCAGAAATTTTTCCATCTAACCTTGGATTTCTTGTTTATTGGTGTATAATTACTTGTAATATTCTCTCATGATCCTTTGTATTTCTCTTATGTCGATTGTAATGTCACCTGTTTCATTGTTCATTTGATTTATTTGGTCCCTTTTTCCTGTTTTCTTGATAATCTTGCTAATAATGTATCAATTTTCTTTCTTTTTTCAAATAACCAGCTTTTGATTTCATTATTTTCTGTATAGGTCTTTTATTCTCTGTTTCCTTTATTTCTCCTCAAATATTTATTATTTCTTTTCTTCCTTTTTGTTTCTTTTGCTGTTCCAGTCCCTGATGTGTGATTAGGTTGTCTATTTGCTACCTTTCTGGGTTTTCTTGTGGGTACTAATTGCTATAAACTTCCCTCATATGACTGCTTTTGCTGTGTCCCATAGTTTTTAAAACTCATTTGTTTATTATCATTGGTTATAATGAGTCTTTTGTTTACAGTTTTAATTTCTTAATTCATGAGTACATTTAGTTGCCATATGTTTGTGTATATTCAAAGGTTTTTCTGTGGTTGATTTCAAGTTTGATTCCATTGTGGTCAGAAAAGATGGTTTATATCTACTTGAAATTATAAAGGATTCTTCCATGGCCAATCATGTGGTTGATCTTCAAAGATGTTCCATGTGGGGTTAAAAAATTGTTTACTGTATGGTTGTCAGGCAAAATGTCTGTAGGTGCCTGTTCAAATGCATTTGATTTATAGTATCATTTAGATCTTGTATCTCTTTGCTTATTTTTTTTGTCTAGATGCTTTGTGAAGATAGAGTAGAATGCTGAGCTCCCCAATGATTATTGTCTTGCAGTCTCACTCTTGCTTTAGACCCATCAGTTTCTCTTTCACATATTAGGGTATTTTAGTGTTGGATGCATGTATATTAATATTCTCTTGGTGAATTAGCCCATTTAGTACTACATAATGTCCTTCTTTGTCTCATCTTACATCTTTTGTCTTAAAGTCTATTTTGTCTACTATCAGTATCATGACTGCATCCTTTTTTTAAATTTTTCATGGGATGTTTTATTCCAACTCTTCATTTTCAGTCTGTGTATGTCTTCATCAGTGATGTATGTTTCTTGTAAGCACCATATATAGGGCTCCTGATTTTTAATCCATTCAGCCAGTGTATTTCAATTGGAGAAATTAATTCACTAACATTCAACATTTTTATCAATATTTATGAACATATCTCTGCCATTTTGCTAGCATTTTCTGGGCCACTTTTGTTCTCCTTATTTCTGTTTGTCTCTTGTTAATTTATGATACAGTATTCTCTATAAACAGTTAGTGTAATGGCTATGTCACTGGACTCCCATGTAGTCAACCATGGTGTGAGCTGACTACATGGGAGTACCTCTTCAAGAGCTAGTCTAGTATGGGCACTTTCTTTCAGTTTTTGTTTATTTGAGAATTATTTTATTTGTTATTCCTGTTTGAAGGATAATCTTGCTAGGTATAGAATTCTTGGTTGAATTTTTTTGTTTGTTTTAATGTTTTGAATATGTTTTCTTATACATTTCTTGCTTGCATTGTCTCAGTCAAGAGATCCGATGTTAACCTATCAGAATAACCTTTGTAAGTAACTTGATGTTTCTCTCTTGGCATTTTAAAACCCTGTCTTATCTTTGATTTTTACCAATTTAGCTGATATGTGCCATGGTGAGAATTTTTTTCTTTTCAATGTTGATTCTATTTGGAGTCCTCTTTATTTATTGGGTCTGAATTTCCCCTTATTTCTCCAGATATAAAATATTTTCAGATAGTATTTTATAGCAGAGGTTTTCCATACCTTTTCAGGCTTCTTCACCTGCTGGAATACTCATTATATAGATATTTGGGCATTTAATGGGGTCTACAATTTCCTGTATATTATCCTCAATTTAAAAAAATGATGGTTTGATCTATGTTGGAGCTTAGTTTTCAAGAAATTATTTTTTAAACATGGTTTAACCTGCTATTAATGCTTTCACAAGAAATTTTAATTTATTGTATTATAGTTTTCATTTCTAGGAGTTCTGTTTAATCATTTTTTTTATGGTGTCTGTCTCTTTTTGGAATCCCTCCTTTATGTCTTAGAATGATGTTCTCATTTTTTGGAGTTGATTATCTGTTTTTTTTTTTCATCTCACTGAGTTTTGTAATAAATATTTAGAGTTCCTTTTCTGACATTTCTATGAATTCTTTCATATTTTCCGTTGTGGGTGAGGAGGTCACTATTCCCATGGGGGAAAGTTATTTCCTTGTTTCTTCTTCCTGTTTCTTTTGCCTCTGTGCTGGGTTTTGAGCTTCTATTACAATATTCACTTTTAGCTATTTATTGGAGAATATTCAGTGGTATCAGGGGAAAAAAAGTCACCTTTAGATTTTAGGTTCTTGTAGAAGGTTGTGTTTTCCATATCAGAGCATAGAAAGTTTTAGTTTTTCAGGTGGTTGGATCCTCTACCAAACTCTCAGCTTCTGATGAGTTGGGAATAAGCTACAGAGATACGACTTAGTGAAGAGGCTCAAGCCATGCTATGTGCTAGAATGATGCATGTCCCATAACATGTGAGCTGGAGAGTCTCCAGTTCCAATGGCAAGTCCAGAAGATGCAGTGGCACTAACAGGAAAAGGCTTGCTGGAACTGGAACCAAAGTCTTATGGCAGAAGATTGGGGTCCAAGAAGTAGGCCATGCAGCAGCACAGTCAATGTATCCAAAGTTCTAAATGTTTGTTTTTTTTTTTTTTGGAGAGGTTTTTTTTTTTTTGCTATAGGGCGTGTGCACTCTCCAGACAGACAGCGAGAAACAGAGAGACAGAAAGTGAGAAATCACCCCGCAGGGGGGATGGCCATGCCACAATCCCTTCTCCTCCATTCTCCTCTCGGGATCTTGGGCACGCACGCACACATGCCTGGCGTGAGTTTAAACCACCGGGTCTGGGACTCGAACCACAGTCGACTACGTGGGAGTCCAGTGACATAGCCATTACCCCAACTGCTGGTCCCTAAATGTTTTTTAAAATTATTTTTTAAAAATATTTTTTTGGGGATAAACAGTTAGTGCAATGGCTATGTCATTGGACTCCCATGCAGTCAACCACAGTGTGAGTCCTGGACCCAGTGGCTTAAACTCATGCCAGGTGCGTGTGCGTGCATGTCCAAGATCCCAAGAGGAGAATGGAGGAGAAGGGATTGTGGCGTGGTCATCCTCCCTGGGGGGGCGATCTCTTGCTTTCTATCTCTCTGTCTCTCTCTGTCTTTCTGGTGAGCATACGTGCCCTGTAGCAAAAACCTCTCTAAATAAAAATATATTTTTTTCTGTTGGGTACATATGCTCATCAGAGAGAAACAGAGATTGAGAGAGGGAATATGAGAAAGCATCCCCATGGTGGATGATTATGGTATAATCCTTTCTCTGCCATTTCTACCTTTTTTGGGGGGACTCTGAGCACATGCACACATGTGCTTGGCATGCTTTTCACGCCAAAAGGTCCCAATGCAAACTTCACAGTTGTCATGTGAGATCCAGTACCTCCACTACCATGCCACCAGCTGGCCCCAGAGTCTTCTTTTGCTTCTTGTATTGTCATGTTTTTGAAGAGGAGGGGTGAAGTGAAGTCCCTTAAAGGACCTCCACTGAGCAGTATAATTTGATTCTCTATTTTAAGAGATAACATTACTCCTCTTTCAGAGTCTATTTCTAAATTCTGCTTGGCATAGCAATTTTTTCAAATTATTACCCAACTCACATATTTCACAAATAACAAATACATTTCCACTTAGCAACAATTGGTTAGTTCTCTGTACTGAATAGTGTATATCTCCCTGCAATATAATGAATGAGAGATCTCATAATTCATAATTTTTTAGTGCACTAGTAGACCAAAAGATAGCTATGGAATTCAAAGGTTTCTGTCATATATTTTGCTTTTAAATTCTAATTTCAAATTAAGTTAATTTCTCATTTCATATTAGATATATATATATATATATATATATATCTTATATTTTTATGCAATATTATATTTACCATGTGGTAGTTTCCTTTAGTTATCTTAAAAGCAAAGCAAGAAAATAGTCTTTATAACTCTTGGTTTTGGAAATATTTCAAGCTTTTAGATCACCTTTAAAAAATAAGTATACTTCTTCATTTTCCAATATATAAGATGAATTTTGTTGAGATATGGGGTAAATAATATAAAATCTGAAATAGTATATTGATATATATTTACTAAATTAGTTATTATTTATTCTGATAAAGTATTTTGGAGTAAATTTATAGTGTGTGTGGAAGAGTAGGGACTGTGGAAGGACATTTAGAAGAAAAATATAGAGGCAAAGCATTAATAGGACAAAAAAATGTGGTATTATCTGTTGAAGCTATTTTATAGTTTTATCAACTGGACTAGGGAGAAATGTTCACATGTTGAAATATTCACTTTGTAAGGTAAAAAAGGTAATTGAATGTATAAAAAATAAAATAAATGATTATTTCTTTAGTTTTATTTATTCATTCATTTAGTTTAATTTGACCACAGAGAGAGAGAAAGTGAGAAAGCAAGTCAGGTCCAGGACACAAACTATGGTCAGCCATGTGGGAATGTCTAGCCCCTTAGTATTTTTTCTGGAGGATATGTGTGCTTGACAGAGAGAAAAAGGAAGAGGGAGAAATCACCCCCTAATAAAACATGCTCACACTGCAATCTCTTCTCTATTTTTCAACACTATTGAGATTTTGGCATGCATATACATTCCCAGTGTTTATCAAGTAACTGGGTCTAGGCCTTGAACCCTACAATCGGTCACATAGGATCTGGTTCCCTTAACCACTAGGTCATGGTCTGGCCCTGGAGTGCAATTTTTAAAAGTTTATCTATTTATTTCATAAACAGATAAGAAATAGAGAGAAAGAAAAATATACATCATCCTGACAGGATCCTGAAGCTGAAACTCACCCACAGCCCCAGTCAGCCCAAACCCAGGGGCACACATCCACCAGATTCACTCAGTGAAATCTCCATACATGAACCGGTAACTTTCCCCTGTTGGAAGGCCTTGCACAGTACTGCATCTTACAGCTACACCATGTGTCTCCTGGTGTGCAATTTTAAGTATACTACTCATCTCCTAACATGTACTGATTTTGAAATACTTTGATGTATGTTTACTAACAAACTTAAAACTAAACAAACAATGCTTTCATTAGCTGCCATTTGTGACCTTCGAATGATCAAATGCTGACGATGGAATCAAAGACTTAAAAAAAAAAATTCC
Source organism: Tupaia belangeri chinensis (assembly GCF_000334495.1). NCBI lineage: Eukaryota > Metazoa > Chordata > Mammalia > Scandentia > Tupaiidae > Tupaia > Tupaia belangeri. Next base: position 979,175 of record NW_006209541.1, read on the forward strand.
CTCAGCAGCCTCTTGAACACTTCTTAATTCCATATTTGTATGTTATTCTATAATTCATCTTCACTTACTTTTATAAGTCCCTTGAGGTCATGGATGATGATTCACCTCTAAATTATAAGAGTAGGTGCTCAAAAAGTGTGTAACAGTTGAATGGTGACAGATATATGCATCAATGAAAAGACATGTTTGGAAGGAAAGGCAGAAAAATTAAAGAACAAGTAAAAAACTTTCAGAAAAGATATACTGATTTCAAAGAAACATTGTGAAGGCTATACCCATCATATTATTTGTATAAACACTTAGAAAATAAACAATAAAACTGCATTTATAGAATAAACAAATCCTTCCTGAAATGGTGGGGAAAAAAGGAGTTAAATGGGAATATTATTTCCACTAGAGACTTGAGGGAAGCCTGAAAATTAAAAATGGTTTAGTTCTTCTATAAACAATAAGCCAAAGAATGTATTAGACTATATAAGATTAAGATGAAAACCAGGGGCAGATATACCTCATTTTCAATATTGTTTGTTGAGTAATTATAATGACAATTGATGAAGAACTGGTATTTAATGAAGTGTAATTCCACAAGAAAATGGGTGCAGTATGACCAGCAGGATATGAGCATCATAGGGAGCCCATAACTAATGACTTCTCTGAGAAGATGAAGTGAGACGATTTATATACAAATGCTCAACTATCTCTCTCATGAGCAGGTGCCTTCAAGAGAGCAATACTCATATCGTCACTCTAGTTGTGTGTATCACTGGGCTGAAGGAAGCCTGTGGTGGGCCATGAATTCGACTGCAGTCTGAGGCCAATTCCACTATGTCTGGTAGAATATAACAGGCAATGTAGATTCTTCTCATAGGGTTATAAAAAAAGGACTATTGGGGGACCAGCAGTTAGTGTAATGGCTGTGTTGCTGGACTCCCACGTAGTCAACCACAATCTGAGTCCCAGACCTGGTGGCTTAAACTCACACCAGACGCATGTGTGTGCGTGCCCAAAATCCCAAGAGGAGAATGGAGGAGAAGGGATTGCAGTGTGGTCATCCCCCCTGGGGGATGATTTCTTGCTTTCTGTCTCTCTGTCTCTCTCTGTCTGTCTGGTGAGTGCACGCGCCCTATAGCAAAAACCTCAAAAAAAAAAAAAAAAAGATTATTGAGGATAGATTTATTTTCCAAGATTAGATTAAACCTAAATAATCTCACTGTAGTTAATTATACACTATGGATTATCATCATGTCTCTCATCTATATCATTCTGGAAGTTTTTGTAGATTCAGTTTCCACATTTTGGTAATAAAATTAGTTCTGTGAGTTAACAGAATGGTATCAGGATTAGGCCAGGAGATTTTTGTTACACAAACTGTCAGAGTCTGTCTCAAGAGAACTTACCTCTCGATCTCTCAATTTCTCCACCTGTAGAATATAAATGGTAATAACTACCCTTCATAATTTTATGCAGATTTCAAAAAGATAATAGTTGAACATCAAGCATAATTCCTAGAATATAATAGAATTTGGATAAATCTTATTTTTCTGTCTCTCCTCCTGCACATTAGTTAAGTCATAATCCTTTTTTCTTTAACTTTGAGGCATTTTCTTCTACCTTTTGGTAATTTTACTTTTGTACCTTTAGTATTTATTTTTTGAAGTGCACAAGTAAAGACTACAGCATGATTGTATGTGAAAACGTTGAAGAGGGCTGCAGGTGAATGATTTGAATTGGAGACTCAGCTATGGCATTTACAAAGTTTATAATCATTTTCAAGTCAATACCTAGCCCTATAATGAGGAATCACTAATACATTTTTCACATACGTTATTTTATATATGAAATAATATTGGGACCTCTGTGCTATGTAAGCTTTATAAAATATATAAGGGGAAGAATTTTATCTTCCTCTGATTCCTAGAGCACTTTATTTTCTTCATGACAACATATTCAGTCATTATTACTGTAGAAAGATCCTTAATAATCCCTCCATTTTTCAAATAAGAAAAACATAGAATTTAAACCATTTGCTTAAAGTGGTATAGCAAGTTTGTGTCAGAGACTCTGGTCACTCCACGGTTCAAGTTTTCTGACTTCAAATGTAGCATCTTTTCTACTGCATTGTGTAAGCTCTTTGTCCAGAACAAAAGACTATGTTCCAAATATTTACAGTCCCCAAATCAAGTCATTATTATTGAAAGATTTAAGGCACACCATGCTTATTTCACTTCTTTCTTTAAAATTGTCATTATATATTTTGTATGTACAAAGAAGTCCATATAATCTGAATTTAAACTTAAAAAAGATTATCAAACAAGTCTATGGAAACACTATTCAAGTTGCCAGTATATTTAAGTCTGTAGTTTTCATATGCATCTTTTCTAACATCTATACATATGCAGTAACCCCTATTTTGAGTTTTGTGCTGTGCATTTTCTTGCTTTTAACAAATTCGTTTTTGTTATATATCCCTAAATGACGTATTCTTTAGTTTAATATGTAATTTATAAAAAAAAAAAAGATTATTGAGGATAGATTTATTTTCCAAGATTAGATTAAACCTAAATAATCTCACTGTAGTTAATTATACACTATGGATTATCATCATGTCTCTCATCTATATCATTCTGGAAGTTTTTGTAGATTCAGTTTCCACATTTTGGTAATAAAATTAGTTCTGTGAGTTAACAGAATGGTATCAGGATTAGGCCAGGAGATTTTTGTTACACAAACTGTCAGAGTCTGTCTCAAGAGAACTTACCTCTCGATCTCTCAATTTCTCCACCTGTAGAATATAAATGGTAATAACTACCCTTCATAATTTTATGCAGATTTCAAAAAGATAATAGTTGAACATCAAGCATAATTCCTAGAATATAATAGAATTTGGATAAATCTTATTTTTCTGTCTCTCCTCCTGCACATTAGTTAAGTCATAATCCTTTTTTCTTTAACTTTGAGGCATTTTCTTCTACCTTTTGGTAATTTTACTTTTGTACCTTTAGTATTTATTTTTTGAAGTGCACAAGTAAAGACTACAGCATGATTGTATGTGAAAACGTTGAAGAGGGCTGCAGGTGAATGATTTGAATTGGAGACTCAGCTATGGCATTTACAAAGTTTATAATCATTTTCAAGTCAATACCTAGCCCTATAATGAGGAATCACTAATACATTTTTCACATACGTTATTTTATATATGAAATAATATTGGGACCTCTGTGCTATGTAAGCTTTATAAAATATATAAGGGGAAGAATTTTATCTTCCTCTGATTCCTAGAGCACTTTATTTTCTTCATGACAACATATTCAGTCATTATTACTGTAGAAAGATCCTTAATAATCCCTCCATTTTTCAAATAAGAAAAACATAGAATTTAAACCATTTGCTTAAAGTGGTATAGCAAGTTTGTGTCAGAGACTCTGGTCACTCCACGGTTCAAGTTTTCTGACTTCAAATGTAGCATCTTTTCTACTGCATTGTGTAAGCTCTTTGTCCAGAACAAAAGACTATGTTCCAAATATTTACAGTCCCCAAATCAAGTCATTATTATTGAAAGATTTAAGGCACACCATGCTTATTTCACTTCTTTCTTTAAAATTGTCATTATATATTTTGTATGTACAAAGAAGTCCATATAATCTGAATTTAAACTTAAAAAAGATTATCAAACAAGTCTATGGAAACACTATTCAAGTTGCCAGTATATTTAAGTCTGTAGTTTTCATATGCATCTTTTCTAACATCTATACATATGCAGTAACCCCTATTTTGAGTTTTGTGCTGTGCATTTTCTTGCTTTTAACAAATTCGTTTTTGTTATATATCCCTAAATGACGTATTCTTTAGTTTAATATGTAATTTATAAGAAGTATGAATAAAATCATACTATATGTATCTTCTTTCCTGTTATATTCTCTACTCAAAATTGTAACAATTTATTCACATAGACATGTGTTTCTAAAGTCATTCTTTTTTTTACTACATTTCTGTGTTCCACTGCATGAAAGAATTTTAATTTATTCAGCTCTTATGATGTGACTATATATTTTAGATGTTTCCAGTTAATGTTATTATGAACATTACCACTGTAAACATTCCTTTATATGTCTCTTTTATATGTGCAAGAGATTTTCTGGCATTTTTTATCTTGATATTGAAGTTGCTGTGACATAAGTCACTTATGCTGTATGGTATAGAATAAGTGGTAGTAGCAGCTTACACAGCCTTCATTCCTATAGCTTTATGCCCTTGAAAACCTCTGGTTTACTCTATGTTTAAAATATTGATCTACCTTTTAACTTGTGAATTATTATGGCTTTGATATGCATTGACAAAAATATTGAATATGTGTTCATTTGTTTATAGCCTATTTATATTTCTTGATTTGTGAAATGCCATCTTTATCTTTGCCTTCTTTTAATTATAATATTTGTCTAACTGGCTTACATGTGTCCACATATGTGTGAGCTTATCTTCTAAAGTGAAGGAAAATGTTAGATTACAAGTGCAATAGTTATAACCCAGAGACCAATCTATTAAGTTGAAAAGCATAATATATAGATCTGGAAATGGAAATGCACTTTTTACATTATTTTACATGTGAAATAACCTTGTGACTTTCATCCTATACAGTATATTTGGAACTTCTACTTTATTTAATATATGCATATGTACAGAAGTTTTTCAGACATTTTAAATTAAGTGTAGAAGTATGACTTGCTTTCAACAACGAAAGCCCTACACATTTGTAATGCCAGCTTATACTTTTTAAACAATTCTTAAGGGTGAATTAAATTATTTACTTCTTTATAAGTAGCCAAGGTCCAGGAAGAGCAGTGTCTTTCTATAGGTTTAAAGAGTGTGCTTTTTAGTTCACCTACAGTGGGTAACACCTGTTAAAGACAGGCTTATTTAGGCATCTCTCTTCTTTACTCCCACCACAGTAGGGTCACCATAGATTTTTACCTTCTAATTTCTACATCCAAGAGCACTGTAACTTCTAGCCTAGCACAGAATAAAGGCAGGATCCATGGTCTTTTACCCTGGCAAATAGAGCCTTGTCTTAGAGTTCCTAACTCCTACTGCCTCTGTTGCTTTAGCACTATACAAGCTACATTTTAAAATGTTTGCTTTACATATTACACAATAAATTTAGATGTTTTCTACCAGAGGTTGTGTCTCTACTTATAAATTGCAGAACAGAAACATGTAGGTACATATATGTCTGCTAGGACTCTTATAAAAAATGCTACAGACTGAGTGGAATATGTAACAGAAATTGATTTTCTCACATTTTTGGATGCCGAACATCCAAGATCAAAGTGTTGGCTGGACTGGGTTTTCCTGAGGACTCGCTCTTTGGCTTGCAGATGACTGCCTTGCTGCATTTTACAGGGCCGTTCCTCTGTGCCTGGGCCTGCTGGATCTCTCTTCCACTTTTAAAAAGGCATTGTTATCTTGGATAGGGTCTCACGTAAAAAGCCAAAAATGCAGACACTGGGGTTATGGCTTTGACGTAGACATTTCAGGTGGGCACAATTCAGAGCAATAATTTTGCTATTGCAATTTCCTAAATTCTGTCTCATTTTTATTATTAACTAGGTCCATTTCCAAGAGTGAGAGTGCTTGATAGCTATCCCCACTTTGTTAGAGATATTTTATTTTTATATTTGAAGTTTTGAATGGATAAGAGAAAAAGAAGAATATAAGAATATAAATATTTTATAAGAATATAAATATTTAATGTATGATATGAAGAAAGACTGCTATTTTAAAAATTAAATCTTGGTTTCTTTGTTTATATTATCTTAAAGAGTTTAATAAATTTTGTTTCAGTGATTTCCCTGCCACTAGGTGATAGTAAAAATATATCCCCTGACCCCAGATGTAATTTACTATTTTATTCCCATAGATTTAAAATTTAAATTTTCCAAGTAAGTGTGTTCTTATACCTAACGAGTTTCAAGTTAATTTTAGAGAGAAAATGTATCAATTTATAAAACTTTACTCCATATATGTTACCAAAAGTTGAGTCATAAGATAGTTTTCTAAATCCTAAATTTACGAAACACTTTGAGAGTTGATGAGATGAAAGAATTTCTAAAGATAAATAAAGCCTTTTGAGTTGGCTCTGAATTTTATCTTTTTGTCAGATCCTCTTGGCTTGCAACTTCCCTATGCTTTTGCATATGAGATTTTAACTCAGATACATATTAAAATCAACTTTGCTCCCTCATCACTCCTCTTGGCCTCTCACTAATCCATTTTCAGCTCTGTGGGACTGAATCTGCCAATGAGGAAAAAAAGGAAACACATGCTTTCTTACCCTCCTGAAACTGAATCAATAATACTTTTATGTCTATAATACTTTTATGCATTTTTGCTCTTCCTCATATCAGCCAAAACATTTGTTTCACCTTTTATATCTTCCTCCGTGTAACTTTACTCTAAGTATTCTCTCCCATTAACCCTCTGGTCTCCATCTTAAGAGTCGATTAATACATAATTAGTTGTGTTTTATAATTGGTAGCTGTAGGTTTTAGGTCTGCATTGAGTTAATATGAAAAATTTCAAAAAATCTAACCAGGCAAAACTGACAGTTATTTCTTCTTTTTTTTTTTTTTAATACCATGTACTAACCTATTGCCATGGGAAAATTATTTGCTATGTGTAACTTTTTAAAAATATTTATTTATTTAATTCCATTTGTTATTACTATTAATTTTTAATTTGACCAGACGGAGACAGAGAGAGAAAGGGAAAGCAAGAAAGCAAGTCACTAGGTCCAGAACTTGAACAGCTGTTGGCCATGTGGGAATCCAGTGCCCTTAACCACCACACTACCCCTGTACATAACTTCTTTTTCTACCCATTTACCTGTATTTTTACCTGAAATGCTATTGTAAGGATTAATAAACTGATATACAAATTATCTTATAGTAACTTTGTATACATTAGTTATTCACTATATTGCAGCTATTGTTTTATTTTAACCATAGTTTTGTTTTGTTCATTCCTGTATCTCCAGTGCCTTGGAGAGTTGTCATATAGTAAGCATGCTGTGTATGACTTCTGAACACAGAATACATAATAATAATTTTAAACAAATAATATTCTTCTCTACTTCTTCGTTTTGTTTTGCGTTGTTTTGTTTTCATTGCCTGAAGGTGCATAGCTAATACCATGTACTAACCTATTGCCATGGGAAAATTATTTGCTATGTGTAACTTTTTAAAAATATTTATTTATTTAATTCCATTTGTTATTACTATTAATTTTTAATTTGACCAGACGGAGACAGAGAGAGAAAGGGAAAGCAAGAAAGCAAGTCACTAGGTCCAGAACTTGAACAGCTGTTGGCCATGTGGGAATCCAGTGCCCTTAACCACCACACTACCCCTGTACATAACTTCTTTTTCTACCCATTTACCTGTATTTTTACCTGAAATGCTATTGTAAGGATTAATAAACTGATATACAAATTATCTTATAGTAACTTTGTATACATTAGTTATTCACTATATTGCAGCTATTGTTTTATTTTAACCATAGTTTTGTTTTGTTCATTCCTGTATCTCCAGTGCCTTGGAGAGTTGTCATATAGTAAGCATGCTGTGTATGACTTCTGAACACAGAATACATAATAATAATTTTAAACAAATAATATTCTTCTCTACTTCTTCGTTTTGTTTTGCGTTGTTTTGTTTTCATTGCCTGAAGGTGCATAGCTCACCAGAGAAAGACAGGTGTGAGGGAGAGAGGGAGAATAACCCCCCAATGGGGTGTGGTCATGCCGCAATCTCTTCTCTTCCATCTCCCCATCCTGTTGGAATTTTGGGTATGCATGCATGCATGAGAAGTGTGTTATTCAGTGCCAGCACAGGAATTCGAACTGTGGTCAGTCATGTGGTATTGGTTCCTTTAATTACCTGGCTACAGGGCCAGCCTTCTTCTGTGTATCTTTTCAACATCAACATCATAGCTCATTTTCTTCATGAAGATTTTCTCATCAGTCTCATTCTACATATAACTTACCTTGCTATTTTAGACTCTGATTGTCTTCTTGGTTAGGTCATTTCTACTCCCTTAAAATAATTTCATTCTTTTATTTTTTTTAATAATTTCATTCTTTCAGGGCAAGGGATACATATATGATATGTAAGCTGTATTGTATACAACACTTACCCGAGGACTGAGTGAGCAATAGATCTCCAAGAAAATGTTGCTAAACTTTAGAGTTGGAATGAGATTTAGGGATCATTGTCCTAAACATCCACCCTGTGCAAGCATACCACATGAATTTAAATGTTTGCTTTTATCAAGTCCAAGGTTCTAGATGTTCAGCTAAAACAAAACCTTACTTTGTCTCCTTATTTAGAACTAAGTCTGTGTCACATGCTGAAGGAAGGTCAGACAGGGTTAGGATCCCGTGACAGTGATAGATCACTTGTAGGATTTCTGGCCAATCTATGCATTTATCTGATTTCTGACAGAACATATTTCCTCCCATATCTAGCCCTAATAAATGGAATTGTAAAAAAGAAGATACCAACAGAATTATATGAAAGCTGAATGACAATATGTAACAAGTGTGGGGACTTCATGAAGTTCATGGAAAATGCATATTATGAAAAAAAACTATGCATGCATTTCAAAACTTTGTTGCACCAAAACAAACTAGTTCTTAAATTTGATTTTTTCATAAACTTTTGAAATAATGTCATATTTATTCAAAATTATATGAAACTCTTATATACCTTAGTATTATTTTTCCTCTTTTCATCAAATCTGAGATAAGAGTGACAGAAAAATGACATACCCCTACAATTTTTGAAGTTTCCACCTTCCATGGGTCACCATCTACCTTTCCACCATTAGATATTAAATATTTAGTGCTTAAACTGACTGTGTAGTTTTGTTTGTTTTCTGTTTTTGTTTTTTTTTTTGTTGTTGTTCTTTTTTTTTTTTGAAAGAGAGATTTTCCCTATAGGGTATGTGCACTTGCTGGAGAGAGAGAGAAAGAGAGAGAAAGAGACAAAAAGTGAGAAATTACCTCCCAGAGGGATGGCCATGCCACAATCCCTTCCCATTCATTCTCCTCTTGAGATTTTGGTTATGCATACACATGTGCCAGTGTGAGTTTCAAGCCATGAGGTCCATGTATCAAACCACAGTTGAATTTGTGGGAATCCAGCAATGTAGCCATTATTCCATCAACTGGTCCCCTGACTCTGTACTTTTAACCTGGTGGTTGCACCTCTCAGATTCCGTTCCCTTCTCCCTCACCCCAAATAATTACAGCTGCTCCTCCTTAGTCACAAATTTTGTACTTGTGACTCCCTAGTCACTAGAATGGATTTGTAACTCTCAGATTAATACTCAAAATTCTTTCTGGTCATTCTCAAACATGCACAGAACAGCAAATATTTCATTTGCCTGAGCAACATTCCCAACTAAGGACAAATAAACTACACTGCCTTCTTATTTCAGCTCTGATGTAAACAAATATCATTATCTGCAATATATTTAGTACACAATTTTCACATTTTTGTACATTTTTGTGCTATTTTTTTCTTTTTATTTATTTATTTATTTTTAACTATAGGGCACATATACTCTCTGGAGAGAGACAGTGAGAAAGAAAATGGGAAATCAGACCACAAACCCTTCACCTCCATTCTCCTCCTGGGATTTTGGTCATGTACACACATGCACCCTGAGTGAATTTCAAATCATGGGTTGGGCCTCAAACCATGTGGAAGTTCAGTACCTTAAACACTGTGCCACTGCTGACCCTGGTGACTTTGCTATTTTTGGAGAGGTTTGTTTTTTTTTGTTTTGTTTTCTTTTTTTTTTTTTTTTTCGCTATAGGGCGCGTGCGTTCGCCAGACAGACAGAGAGAGACATAGAGACAGAAAGCGCGAAATAACCCCCCAGGGGGGATGGTCACGCCGCAATCCCTTCTCCTCCATTCTCCTCTCGGGATCTTGGGCACGTACGCACACGCGCCCGGCGTGAGTTTTAAGCCACCGGGTTCGGGACGTGAACCGCGGTCGACTACGTGGGAGTCCAGCGACATAGCCATTACGCTAACTGCTGGTTCCCAGTGACTTTGCTATTTTAAATGACCCTCACACTCAGTGCTGAATTGCTGTAGTGTTCTTAAGCACAGGAAGGCTGTAATGAGTCTTGTGAAAAAAATAATGTGCTAAGTAAGCTTCATTCAGGCATTAGCTGTAGTGTTGTGACAATGAGTTTCACATTAATTAAACCAAACTTATATTAAATAAGGTATATTTAAAAGAAACATTTTTAAAATAAGGTTGTGTGTTGATGAGTTGGTGAAAATGTTGTGACCAGGGGCTAATAGGAACCTAACCCTGTGTTTCCCTAGGATCAATGATTCAACATCCATTGAGTCAGTATTATTATGACTTTATAAAGTACAATTATTATAAATAATGGGAACTAATTGTATAGACTTTTGTTCCATGTAACAAGTGCAGTAGACATACTATTTATCTAATCTAATATCCCCTTTCAGCTTCTACCTGACTAGCAAAACTAATTGGTAAACATTCATATTGGCCTCAAAAACTCATGCACTCAATGACCTATTTACATCTGGTGTTCATATAATATATTTCTGATTGATGCAAATCGCTGGACATTCCATAGTGGTGATTCCTGGAGGGATTTCTGCTACATTCCTGGACCCTTCCCACTTCTCATTTTGAGTTAGCATGAAACAGAGTAGCTGGTGGTGTGGCATTCAGCTTGAAGTCCAGAAGCAATAAGCAGGATGGCAACAGCTACACTGAAGGTTGGAAGAATGTCTAGCTTTCTGAGGCTCACTCACTGTCTTTACCTTAATTGCTTACTTCAGGGTGTCCTCATAATACAAAATGTTTTGCATTTAACCCTGAACACATTATTAGTGCACATATTTATCTTTCCTTCTACTTCCTGAACATTCTTTGTTTTGATAGAGACTATTTTTTATCCTTTCCCTCTATGAATCATATACACTAGTCCAGTGTTGCAATAGATTCTTGCCTTGATTGCAACCAGTCCTTGATCTTTGGACAAATTGTTTTTATCACCCCAGAGGTCTTACAATATTTCAGGCTCTTTTAGAAGCACATTTTATATCACTTTAAAAGCCTATAGTCCATATACGTTTAACTTGGGGAACATAAACAAAACATGCAATAACTCCTTACAAGTATAACACATTTTAGGAAGACTAATGCTTTTCCCATAAATGAATATAAGAGAAAACAATTCATATTTAATATTTACTGTTATGTTCTAGGTCCTATAGATATACTTTAATATTTAATATTTACTTGCACACAAAACAAATACAAGAAAAAAAACTTGTGAGTTAGGTATTATCTTGTTGATTTTTCAAATAAAGATACTGAGTTTAAAAGAATAGAAGGAAGAGAAGAAAAAAATCACTCACCAAAGGTCTCAGAGTTTGTATTAGTTATCTAAGGTTATATAACAAATTATTCAGACATGGAATGGCTTAACACAACAGTAATTGTTTTTCATAGTTTCTTTGGTCCAAAAACTCAAACATTGCTTATTTAGATGAAACTAGAGCCTTACATATCGGAGACTACATACTGCAGTGGTTTCTCACAATGTCGCAGACAAATGTCACCTGGATTATCTGTCATCTGATGTCTAATTGGGCTGGAAGATACACTTTCCAACATGGTTGTTGGCAGAAAACCTCAATTTCTTGCCATGTGATCCCTGCACAGGATTGCTGGAATGTGTTCATGTCATGAGAGCTGACTTCTCCTAGGGTCAGCAATCCAAGAGTACAATGTGAAAGCTATAATTCTTAATAAGCTATGTTATAATGCTTATAAGCTATAATACACTATAATCTAGTTTTCAGTTATTTGTTTGTTTAATATGTCAGAAAGAATATACATTCCCTGGTAACAAATAGAGAAAAAGAGAGAAGGAAAGTGAGAAAGCACTCTCCTTAGGGGATGATAATGCCATAATCTTTTCTCTTCCATTACTCTCTTCTTTTGGGATTTTGGGTTCACATGCACATGTGCCCTGCATGTTTTTCAAACTGCTGGTTCAGGGCTCAAAAAGCAACTTTGGTCATATGGGATCCCACCACCTTAACAACCACCGTGTGGACTAATCCTCTAACCTAGTTTTGAAAACTATATTTTTATTCAATATGAACATAAATATAAGAAACTACAAATCACTAGAAAGTATTATGAGGGTGGATTACCACAGAACTCTAAACGTTAAAGAAATAATTGTTTTATAAAGAAGACCTCATGTAAATCCCCATGCACATTCCTTTCTACAATACTATCTCAAAAAGTTTAGGCATTTAGACATATTTCTATACTTTATAAAACCATGGATCCAAGGAATGTTGGTGTAGATGTAGCTAAGTGTCAAAGGCTTAGTTTAGTTCAACATGAATCATTTGGCACAATAACATATAATAAAACAAATTTGCATTGTTTTAGCTAATCAAAGAACTGATTAAAAATTTGGAAAAGTAAAAACATTCACTTGATGGACCTGACATATTAATGTCCTTGCTCCTCAGGTAAGAATTAGTGCCCTTGTAAAAGATTGTTATATCATTTCTGGCCTCCCAACTTCAATATAATCTCTGCTTGACTTTGTAAAAATGTTTTATGGGATCGGACAATTCACATAGTTGAAACTTATGAAATTCAGAACAAATTAATTCACTCTCTTTAGATTATTACTAGTTAGTATAAAGGTATCTTTATTTTTATTGAAAATGATTGTATGATTGTATAAATAAAAACTAACAGTGATTATTAATTATCATTGATATTGTTACCACATTTCTCAGGAAATGAGAGTTTAAAATGTGAAAGTCTATACTAAGAACACTGCATCTTTCTGTTCTTATCTTTATATAAATTATATCTATGACTTAAGTCTTTTTACTTTCATTACACAGATTAAATTTTGAAGTGTTAAGGAATTTTGCCCAAGCTAGATAGCTGAAGGAAAAAAAAAAAAACAAAAAAAACCCAAGATTTGAAAAGCTGGGACGACTCTATTAGGTCCAAATTCTTCTCTAATCCATTGTTTTATGTCCATATGGTCTGAATTTTCACAAGCAATTAACTTATTTTTTTCATCAGATAACCAAAATAGTATCTCGTTCATATGGCCTTACTGAAGACTAAGATATGATAAAGTCATAAAGACTTTCCACATGAAAGAATTTTCCAGATGGCTGAACTTTGAAGTATCGAAGACTTATTTTGACCATTTTGTGTGGAACTCTTTCTCAAACATATTTCACACCTTCCTGCCTCTCAAGTGAGACTATAAACCCCCAGATAACCTTTCCTTGGTAAGGCAGAGATCACTGTGATTTCTGCTTTTGTCCTGGACTTCCATGTTGGTATAACTTTAAGAATAAATTAAGGAGCGTAGGACTATTTATATCAATATCAAAGGCTCCAGGTAACAGTTTAAAAAATGTTTTTTTTTAGATATTTTGCTACATGGTGCATGCACTCATTGGAAAGGCAGAAAGAGACAGAGAGACTGGAAGTAAGAAATCATCCCGGGTGGTGTGTTGGGGGGATAGTCATGCTGCAAACCCTTCTCCTCCTATTCTCCTTTTGGATTTTGAACACATACACACATATGCCCAGTGTGAGTTTCAAGCCTCCAGGTCAGGGACTTGAGCTGTTGTCAGTCATGAAGGAGTCCAGCACCTTAACCACTGTGCCACCTGCTGACCCCCCCCCATTTTAAGTTTCTTTTTTCTTCGAATGAGAGAGAGATAGGATAGGGACCCCCAACAGGGTCTCCACACTTGCACCCATGAGCACTCGGGGGCCCACTTTTTCAGGGAGGTCTCCTGACACAAATCTGGACTCTCCCCATGTAGGTCAGCCTTATAGAACATTGTATTATTGGTGTACCACCATCTGACTCCTTAGATCATGCTTTCTTACATATTCTACAGCTGTCAGGAATATAGAACAAAAAATTTGTATTTCTGTCTTTTTATATGACAACTATAATTTATTACTGAGCTAAGCTCTATCTTCTTCCTATAGTACCCAAGAGCCAATCACATAGCATATTAAAAATATATAATAGCATACAAAGACAATGTTTTCGCTAGATTATGACTTAAGTAAGTATAAGTATTTGAATCTCTTTTACTAACAGAGTGGTATAGTGCTACCATATGAACTGACTGTGTCTTGCTTAGCTTTTTTTTTTTTTTTTTTTTTGGGGAGGTTTTTGCCATAGAGCGCATGTGATCGCCAAACAGACAGAGAGAGACACAGAGACAGAGAGTGAGAAACCACCCCCCAGGTGAGATGGCCATGCCGCAATCCCTTCTCTTCCATTCTCCACTTGGGATCTTGGGCACGCACGCACATGCGCC